>NC_041385.1:166922240-166983620 GCF_002162155.2 Triticum dicoccoides | reverse complement strand
GACGCTCCTCCGACGGAGGATGCCGATAGGCTGTCCGCCACCCGGTCTGAGGTGGAGAGCGCCATGAATCACAGGCGTCGCCGGACAGTTCTTCGTGACGCATGTTTCTCCCCGGAGCCGTTAAATGCCTTTGATGCGGGAAACGCACACCTCCGTGCCGCTCAAGATGGGTTAACCAGAGCCACGGAGCAGTATGTGAAAGACATACGTGTAAGTAATTTTAATAGTTATATATGCCAGTAGCCCCCGAGACTTAAAATAGTTAAAATAACTGATTTAAGGATCAATTTCTATGAAGGATCTTATGGTAAAGAATACCCATCTGTCCCAGGAGCTCCATGAGTGCAAGGCCCAACTTGAGGCTGCACTGGCCGCTACAGGGGGAGCCACAGAGACCCCTGCTGGTAAGACATACTTTGAAAAGATAATTAATTAACAAAGTGCGGCGTGAATTTGACAATAATATTGCAGAGGGCGTCGGACTAGATCCGGACAAGCAACAGCTACTGCGTCAGCTAAAGGCCGGCGAGAGGGTGCTTATGAAGGTGCAGCAGGAGAGAAACAAGCTCCAAGATGCCCACACCCAGCTAGGAGAAGTGCTGAAAGGTGTTCGGGCCCAGCTGTCTGGCTCCTTGAAGGAGAATCAGCGGCTTCGTCGCGGCATTTATAGTAAGTGCTTGAGCAAATTCCTTTGAAAAGAAGAATTCGGCAAGGAAGTCGATTGACAGAAATATGTCTTTAGGTGTGCTCACAGGTCGCCCTGTGGAGGAAATGCCTGGGTCAACAGGTGACCAACTACCCGAGCTGGTGCAATTGTTCGAACGTGTTCGGCAGGCGATGAGTGGCGTCGTTCAGGCTTTATGGCCATCCGTCTCCCTACCCGAGGGCCTTGGTGAGCTTGCTGAGAAGCTTCAGGGAGCAAGGAAACGCCTCCGTTTGTGGAAGATATCGGCCTGCCGTCAGGGCGCCAGGGAGGCCTGGGCCATGGTGAAGACGTGCTACCCGAAGGCTGACCCAAACCACATGGCCGAGGTCGGACCTGCGGGGCCTGATGGGAAGGAGATCCCTATGAGCTTGATGTACGGCCAAGTAGAACTGTCCGCGAAATATTCCCAACAGGACTGTAAATTAGACAGCCTGTTAGATGGGATTGAGGAGGAATAAAATCAGTCGGTTTGACGATGTAATTTGAAATGACATGTAAGATGCCTTCTAGCCGGATTGTAGATCGTTTGTCTTTGCGGACCGTTTCGCTTCAACCTCGAGTCCCAACAGTCTGGAGTGTGTCTGAATACCCCTACGGTTATAAAAGAACCGGGGCATGCATGGAGACAAGGCGTCGGGGTCATAATTGCTTTATCAGAGAAGTGCCCAACTAGTTATGTTATATTACATGGTTAGTAAGAAACATCTTCCAGGGAGAATAGTTCCGTTAAGGGTTCCTTTCCCTGGGAGGCATGCCCTAAGGTGCAATGCCGGAATGCAAAAGTAGCAGAAAAAACATCTGGGGGCAGATAAATAAGTAAGTAATAAATCATCTTTCAAGTCACCGACTGAATATTCTCTTAAGAATGCTAGCTTTCGGCTCCACCCAGTCCGAGGTACACATCCGGCTGACCCGGCAGTAACAATCGCAGAGGTGCTCCCTTTACCTCCTAGCCGGACAATCGGGAACGTAGGGGTAAGCACAGGAGCCAGGCAACCCAGCTTGGCCAAAAGTTAAGTCATATCGATGCATATAATGGTGAATAAAAGGTACATGCGGAAGTATGACACATGTATTGGGCGTGAAGCCCATATGAATAAGCTTCTGGTAAAGAAGCCCCCAGGTATAATGAGTGCTAGGAGCACATCAAGTGTGTGCGAACAAAGCGCAAATCAGCCTATAAAAGGTATTGAGAAAAAAAAAGTGGGAAGAAGGAGGGGGACAAGAGACAGTAAAAAATATAAAAAGGTGGATGGGGGAGTGAGACGAACTCTGAGTCCGGTGTTTAGGCGTAGAATCTTCGGAGACGGGCTGCGTTCCATGGGTTTGGCTTGAGTCGGTTGTCAGATGCTTTACGTAGACGGTATGCTCCGCCGGTCAGAACTTGGTCGATGATGAAGGGACCTTCCCACTTGGGCTTAAGTTTGTCCTTTTTATTGTCCGGCAGGCGTAGAACGAGTTCGCCGACATTGTAAGTTTTGGCCCGTACTTCTCTGCTTTGATATCTTCGAGCCTGCTGCTGATAAAATGCGGAACGAGCCTTTGCCACGTCCCGCTCCTCCTCTAAGGCGTCCAAACTGTCCTGCCGATCCAACTCGGCTTCTCTTTCTTCGTACATGCGCACACGAGGTGAGTCACGAATTATATCGCAAGGCAGAACTGCCTCTGCGACGTATACCATGAAAAATGGTGTGAATCCAGTAGTTCAGTTTGGCGTGGTCCGCAGCCCCCAGAGTACGGAGTCGAGCTCCTCTACCCAGTGCGTGTTAGATTCCTTGAGGGACCGCACTAGTCTGGGTTTGATGCCGCTCATGATTAGACCATTTGCTCGCTCGACTTGACCGTTAGTTTGGGGGTGATAGACTAAAGCGTAATCGAGCTTGATGCCCATGTTTTTGCACCAGAGTTTAACCTCGTCGGCCGTGTAGTTCGTGCCGTTATCAGTGATGATGCTGTGGGGGACGCCAAAACGGTGTACTACCCCGAATATGAAGTCTATCACCGGTCCGGATTCTGCCGTTTTAACCGGCTTGGCCTCAATCCATTTGGTGAATTTGTCCACCATGACCAATAAGTATTTGTGCTTGTGGGTTCCCCGTTTAAGGGGTCGAACCATGTCAAGCCCCCAGACCGCAAACAGCCAGGTAATGGGTATAGTTTTGAGGGCGGTGGGTGGCATATGGCTCTGATTAGCAAAGAGCTGCCAACCGACGCATCGTTGGACTAAGTCCTGAGCAACTGCCCGGGCTATCGGCCAATAAAATCCTGTACGGAAGGCCTTGCCTACAAGGGCCCGGGCTGTAGCGTGGTGCCCGCCGAGTCCGGCGTGAATTTCAGCCAGGAGATTCCGCCCCTCCACTTCGGAGATACACCTTTGAAGGACTCCGGTTGTGCTTTTCTTATAAAGTTCTCCCTCATGGACCTTGTAGGCTTTAGATCGCCGAACTATGCAGCGGGCCTCATTTTGGTCTTCGGGAAGTTCCTGCCGAATTAAGTAGGCTAGGAATGGTTCTGTCCACGGGGCAATTACTGCCATTATTTCATGAGCTGAAGGTGTTATTTCAATGGCTGAGCCGCCGATTGTGTCAGAATGGTCTGAGTTAGGTGATGCAGCTGGCTCCGGATTGTTATTTCCGGACTCCTCTTCCCATAACACGGATGGCTTAAAGAGCCGTTCCAGGAAGATGTTTGGAGGGACGGCGTCTCATTTCGCGCCGATGCGCGCTAACATGTCTACTGCCTGGTTATTATCCCGGGCTACATGGTGGAATTCGAGTCCTTCGAACCGAGCTGACATTTTTAGGACGGCATTGCGGTAAGCTGCCATTTTTGGATCTTTGGCATCAAAGTCTCCATTTACTTGGGATATTGCGAGGTTTGAATCCCCGCGCACCTCTAGGCGTTGAATGCCCATGGAGATTGCCATCCAGAGGCCATGCAGAAGGGCCTTGTATTCGGCTGCGTTGTTGGAGTCCATGTACATTATTTGAAGTACGTATTGGATTGTGTCTCCAGTTGGGGACGTCAGGACGACGCCAGCCCCCAAGCCAACCAACATTTTGGATCCGTCGAAATGCATGATCCAATTGGAGTATGCGCCGTACTCTTTAGGGAGTTCGACTTCGGTCCATTCGGCGACGAAGTCAGCCAGAACCTGCGACTTTATAGCTCGCCGTGGTTTATAGGTTATGTCAAATGGTAAGAGCTCAATAGCCCATTTTTCAATCCTGCCCGTTGCGTCGCGATTGTTTATAATATCGTTGAGAGGTACTTCGGAGGCCACCATTATGGAACACTCTTGAAAGTAGTGTCGCAGCTTCCGGGATGCCATGAACACCGCATATGCTATCTTTTAATAATGTGGGTACCGGGACTTGCATGGAGTCAGAACAGTGGATACGTAGTACCCTAGTTTTTGAAGAGGGAATCTGTGCCCTTCTGTCTCTCGCTCGACGACGAGTACCGCGCTGACAACTTGATGTGTTGTTGCGATATATAATAACATAGGTTCGCCCAGGTTGGGTGCGGCCAGTACCGGATTTGTTGCCAGTATGGCCTTTATTTCTTCGAGTCCGGCTGTGGCAGCATCCGTCCATTCAAAATGTTTGGTGCGCCGGAGGAGGCGGTAGAGGGGCAGAGCCTTTTCTCCCAAACGGGAGATGAAGCGACTTAAGGCCGCTACGCATCCGGTTAGTTTTTGTATTTGCTTGAGGTCCTTTGGAATATCCAATTGTGACAGAGCTCGGATTTTGGCCGGGTTTGCTTCAATTCCTCTACCGGATACGATGAAGCCCAAGAGCTTTCCGGCTGGTACGCCGAAGACACATTTTTTCGGATTGAGCTTAATGTCATATGCTCGGAGGTTGTCGAATGTCACCCGCAAGTCTTCTACTAGAGTTTTGACGTGTTTGGTCTTGACGACCACATCGTCTACGTATGCCTCTACTGTTTTGCCTATCTGGGTAGCCAGACATGTTTGAATCATGCGCTGATATGTTGCGCCGGCGTTTTTGAGTCCAAAGGGCATTGTGTTGAAGCAGAATGGCCCATATGGAGTAATGAATGCCGTTGCGGCCTAGTCTTTCTCCGCCATCTTGATTTGATGCTATCCGGAGTATGCGTCGAGGAAGCACAATGAATCGTGCCCTGTGGTAGCATCGATGATTTGGTCGATGCGAGGGAGGGGGAAAGGGTCCTTTGGACAGGCCTTGTTAAGGTCTTTAAAATCGACACAGAGGCGCCAGGATTTGTCCTTTTTAGGTACCATTACTAGATTGGCTATCCAGTCCGGATGTTTTATATCTCTGATGAATCCGGCTTCTAAGAGTTTGGCTAGCTGCTCTCCCATTGCCTGTCTTTTGGGTTCGAAAAATTGCCGAAGAGCTTGTTTGACCGGCTTGAATCCTTTTAGGATGTTTAGGCTGTTCTCTACCAGCCTGCGTGGGATTCCTGGCATGTCTGAAGGGTGCCAGGCAAAAATGTCCCAATTTTCCCGAAGGAATTCTCGTAGTGCGGCTTCGACATCAGGACTTAATTATGCCCCAATGGAGGCCGTCTTTGTGGGGTCCGTTGGATGGACCTGAAATTTGACTATTTCGTCTACTGGTTTAAAAGAGGTGGACTTGGACCTCTTATCGAGTATCACATCGTCCCTATCCACCGTGGAGCGCAGCGTAGTTAGTTCCTCTGCCGCTAGGGCTTCGGACAATGCCTCTAGGGCCAGTGCGGCTGTTTTATTTTCAGTGCGGAGTGTTGTATCTGGATCACTGGCAAGAGTGATTATCCCATTGGGTCCGGGCATTTTGAGCTTCATGTACACGTAGTGGGGTATGCTTGGAAGGTTGTGAATGCCTCTCTCCCTAACAAAGCGTGATATCCGCTGCCGAATGGGGCCACTTGGAACGTGACCTCCTCGGACCTGTAATTGTCCGGTGAGCCGAGCACTACATCTAGTGTGATTTTTCCTGTGCAGCGTACTTCTCGACTAGGGATTATCCCTCTGAAGGTTGTGCTGCTTCGTTCGATGCGGCTCCAGTCAATATCCATTTTTTGAAGGGTTTCCTCGTAGATGAGGTTTAATCCGCTGCCGCCATCCATGAGTACCTTGGTAAGGAGAAAGCCGTCCACTATTGGACTGAGGACCAATGCGGCTGGTGCTCTAGCTGTTCGGAATTTAGGTTCGTCGCTGGCGTTCAAGGTGATAGCCGTGTCACTCCATGGATTTGCTGTTGCTACTTGGTAGACTTCGGCGAGGCCGCGGATTGTTCGTTTTTGCATGTTATTTGATGCAAAAGTCTGGAAGACTGTTAATACCGTACCGGTACTGCTGGGCTGTTTGCCCGGGGCTAAAAAGCCTTCGCCACTTTTGGCCACCTGCAGTAGTATCCAACATGCTCGAAGGTTGTGTGTTGGAGTGGCGCCCTCCGTACTGTGGATTTTGCAGGGTCCGTTGAGCCAGCCCTCCAGTACGGTTCCATGCCCTTTAGGGGTTTTTTGCTTTTTGGTTTTCAACCCAGGTGCTTGAGTATGGCGCACCCTTTTACTTCGGACTAGGGTTGTAGTCAAGGCCGGACTGTCCCAAAACCTAGCTTCGGTGTTCCTGGCACTCTCCACCGCACAGTATTTTTGTATGATGGTCGCTAGGTCGACGAAGCGTGTAACTTCGCGACGACTTATGGCGTTCATGATTCCCTTGTCCGTGCAATTGTTGCAGAAAATTGAAATCGCGCTTTCTTCACAGCAGTCCTTTATCCTGTTCATAACCAGGAGGAATCTGGCCCAGTAATGATGTACTATTTCATCGAGCTCTTGCCGTATTGGAGAGAGATCGCTTATGTTTGGGTGGGCGCGTGGAATCAAGTTCGGAACCCCGCCCGATCTGAGGCTCAAAGGCCAAGAAGTTTCTGGATTTGGAAGCTTGACTTGTTGGATGCTTTCCAACGAATCTAGTCCGATGCCTGACTCTAAGTTCAGTATTTGATTAGCGTCCGTCCCTCCGCGAGAATTCGGCTTGGAGGGATCGGGAATCCGGACATAGTTGGTTTTCAACATAGAAGAAGGGTTGCCGCATTGTCCCTCTACCACGACAACGTGGTGGGTAGCCTGAGGAGAGTTAATCTCTCTCAGATCGGTTTTAAGCCCAATCTGATCATAGTCTGTAGCGACTCCCTGGGTGGCGATGCGATCCAAGAGCTCGTTTACAGAGGAGAGCTCAATCAGATCTAACTGCTCGGCGAATTCCGAGCTGACGTGAAGATCACTTTTGATGACCTGAGAGGTCATCGTCGGAGCGGTGGCCGAACAGGCGGTCATAAGAAAACCACCTAGCCGGACAGTTTGGCCGGTGGCCAAAGCTCCCTTGACGATGGTGCCGTCTTTAAAGACGAGAAAAGGCATCCTTCCTGATCGCGACGGCACAGAGGAACTCTCAATGAAAGCACCAATGTCGGTGTCAAAACCGGCGGATCTCGGGTAGGGGGTCCCGAACTGTGCGTCTAGGCGGATGGTAACAGGAGACGAGGGACACGATGTTTTACCCAGGTTCGGGCCCTCTTGATGGAGGTAAAACCCTACGTCCTGCTTGATTAATATTGATGATGTGTGTTACAAGAGTGGATCTACCACGACATCAAGGAGGCTAAACCATAGAAGCTAGCCTATGGTATGATTGTTGTTCGTCCTATGGACTAGGGCCATCCGGTTTATATAGACACCGGAGAGGGCTAGGGTTACATAGAGTCGGTTACAAAGGTAGGAGATCTACATATCCGTATCGCCAAGGAAAGTCCCATCTGGACACGGGACGAAGTCTTCAATCTTGTATCTTCATAGTCTTGGAGTCCGGTCGATGATGATAGTTCGGCTATCCGGACACCCCCTAGCCCGGAACTCCCTCACCTTGCACGAGGCGTACATCTCCACCGAGCCGCGTCTCGTCCAGGACACTTCTCAGGAGGAGCTGGACTACATCGCCGCCAGGGTGCGGGAGGCAAGGCTCGCCGCGGAGTCGGCAAAGCTTGCCGAGGAGGCCGGCAATGTTGGCGGCATGGTGGACAGTGCCGTGGCGGAAGCGGAGGAGGAGGACCTTACCCGGTGGGCGGCGGCTACTGGGGAGGCCAGCGGCACCAATGTTGGGGCCCCCCCTCGTCGAGGATGCCGTCGACGGGTCTTCGGAGGAGGACGAAGGGGAGGAGATCGCGGCCTCCGACCCTCCTGCCACTGGGAGGGGGCAAGTTCTGCGGCGGGCCGCCTCCGGCGAGCCGGTTCTCCTTGGTCGGGCCACGCAGCTGCGACTGGCTCAGGGAGCATCGGCATGCCAGACGAGAGCCGCGGTGACGAAGAAGGCGGAGGAGGCCATGGCGGTGAGGAAGAAGGCATCTGTTTCCTCATCGCGTAGGTGTGCCCAGACGCCACCGCCCTCCCCGCCGCCGGCAGATGTTGGCGCGGGGATTGCCTTCGACTTTGGGCCCCTCAGCCCGGACAGGAAAAGGGAAAGAACAGAGGAGGAGGAGGAGGAAGAAAATGAAGAGTAAACTTCTGCTTTCCTCCCTCATTCCTTTCACTTCCCCTGACAACGTTGCTCACTTGTTGCAGACTAAGGCATAGCCTAGTGGTGGGACGGGGTTGATGCCTTCCCACCCACCCAGGTTCAAGGCATGGTACTTGCAATTTGGGTTTGTTGCACCAATTATACTGTAGGGGGTTCCCTTACAATCTTTCTATATATAAAAAACGTTGCTCACTTGTTTTCATCTTGCAGGGATGTGGAGACGCTGGCCCAGAGGATAAAGAGGGCCAGGATTTCGCCGAGTGGCCAGCCCCCAGTAGGCACCTCCGGTACACCACTGGTGGTGTCGAGCAGCCCGGACAGCAGCCCCCGGCCCAGCCCCCAGCGTGAGTCCATCACTCACCCGCTATCAACGTGCGTCATGCGCGATGCTTCAGTGTTAACCATGCCGTGGATGCAGGAGGGGAGCGGCACCAAGGGGAGCCACAGAGGGCTTCTCCGATCGTGCCGCCTCCTTCAACCACACTGCCCCAAGGGGCATCCCCGGCAAGGGCACCAAGCACCGAGTCCATGCACATGGAGGAGGGGGAGGAGAACGCACGCACCGGTGGCTTTGCCTCGACGCCGAACCTCGGCGGAGAATGGGCTTCCGCTTTCAGCCAGGCGCGGGTAAGCCATTTGCTCTCTGTCTCCACATGCATCTTTTCTTCTTCTTTTTTTTCTTGATCTCGGCTTTTGTCTTGTTTTCTTCATGGCATCCAGATTTCTCCTCGACGGATCCAGAGGATGTTGACACCGTGATCAAGGACGTCGCCGAGGATGCTGTGGTGCAGGTCGAGAATATTGCCCCCGAGGAGAGTGCTACTAGTGCTGCTGAAGACGCTGCCAAGGGTCCCGCTGAAGAGCCCGGCAAGGGGCCTATTGAGGAGCTGGTCAAGGGGCCTGCCGAGGAGGTGGTGGTCGACGACCAGCCCTCCTCCTCCATTGCCTCCGGCTCCGGCAAGTACTTGAGGGTGAGCAAGGACCTCTTCGTCCATCTCCCAGGAAGAGATGCTCGACGACGAGGTGCTTGCCGCCGCCGGGCTCGAAGTTGTCGATGAGCCGAGCATCGACGGTGATGGCTCCCAGGAAGAGCGGCTGCTCCAGGCCATGGGTGCCAGCTTTCCGAAGCTCTAGGCACTCCACACCGCTCGCCTGGACAAGGCCAAGTCCAAGGCGGCGGTGGTGGAGAAAGTGGAGGCAGACTTCGAAGGGCGCGTTGCCGAGGCGCAAGATTGGTGGCGCCAGGCTCAGGATGAGCTGAAGGCCGCCCAGAGTGAGCTAGCCAAGCACGATGTGGAGCTCACCATGAAGTTGGCCGACATCGAGAAGGCCCAAGAGACGGCGACGAACTTGGCCACTAAAGCCGAAGCCACCCGGACCCAGCGCGAGGCCGCACAGAACTCCCAGGAAGAGGACCTTGCCGCGCGCGAGGAGAAGCTTGCCGCCATGCTCCGTGGCAAGGATGAAGAGGTGGGCAAGCTCATCGTGCAGCAGACACAAGAGCTGGAGCAGAGGCATCAAGAAGCACTCAATGCCCAGGCCCAGGTCTACGCCGGCAGGGTGAAGGAGCTGGAGGAGCAAGCTTTAAAGCTGGCCCAGGAGAAGGACACGATCAGCAACGCCCTAGTGGAGGCGCAGGGTGCGGTCATCAGCAAGGCCGGAGAGCTCTCTGACGCCAACAACTCCATCAGAGACCTCCAGCTGAAGCTGGGGAATCTCGAGAAGATGCTGTCGGACATCAGTGCCCGAGAGGAGATCCTGACCAAGGACCTGGCGATGGAGAAGCAACTGCGGATGAACGAGACTGCCAGCCTCAACGACCAAGTGGCGAGCGAGAAGCGCTGGCTCGAATGCCTTGCCGCCGCTGCGAATTCGGCCGCCAATCAGCTGGCCATTATGGGGATGCCGGACATGAGGTACGCCCCGGAGGCGAACCTGAGCCCCAACGCCAACCAGACCATATACTTTGAGAGGGTTGTCGGCGCCCTGGGGCGGCTTCATTCCAACTGGGCGGCCTCCCTGGCCGGAGAGTCCCGGATACTCTACTGGGGGACCATGACCAGGGTGCTCGCCAAGATTGCGCACTGGCACCCAGACCTCGACTTCGAAGCTGTGCTGAAGAGATTGCCGGAGGATGCAGACATCGCGGCGCTCAATGAGCGTATCCATCCCATCCTCAACCGAATCGACAAAATCAAGAGGTTGGAGGGCCGGCGCCGGGACTAGGCACCCCGTTCTTCGTCGCCGCTGCGGGTTCATGACCAAGACAATTCTATCTTTAGTTAGAACCGCATCGGCAATTTATGTAATATAACTCTGCAGTGCTCCTGAAATTATGCATGTTATTTTCCTGTTCGATTTTCCTTTGTATGTCCACCCTACGTCGACCGGGTAGGCTTTCCGGCATTTAAACCCAGGGCGACGTTTTCAGGACGGATCCTCATTAGCCTGCCGGGTGTGCTTGTTGCCGGGAAAAGCACCTTACCGCCCTTGGCGTGGCCGCTCGATCTGTCGAGCTTGAGTTGAGTCAGAGCTGAGGGCGTTGCTAATGGTGAAAGGGTACCCTACAGCTCTCGACGCGGCCGCTTGAACTGTTGAGCGGACTTGAAACAGAACAAGGGTGTTGCTGATTGCAGGAGGGCCCCTCTGCGTACATGCTCTCCATACATAGGCCGAACCGTCGAGGATAATAACCTTTTGTCCAAGGAGAAAAACTTAAAATTAGCATGACTTAGGTCTCTTGTCGCCGCCTCGGCGTCATTCGCGCCAACGAGCAGCACCGCCCTCTTGGCCGCCTTCTCCGCAGGAGCTGTGGCGATGATGAACTGCTAGGCCTACCACTAGACCCGATTCTCACAATTCGCGCATTGCCCCTACCTGGCGCGCCAAAGATGTCGATGGGAAACGACACCTATGGGATCACTAGAATCCCTACTATGGTTGCGGGGCTCGGGATCGTGAGAAGAGCAGGACTAGTAGATAGCACAAAGGGGATTTACCCAGGTTCGGGCCGCAAAGATGCGTAAAACCCTACGATCCTGCTTTGGAGGATGTATGTAGTGTTCTTGAGCTCTTGAACTAGCTCTGGGTGCTGCCAGGTTCGAAAAAGCCGAATCCTTCTCTGGTGAGCCATGGGCCTCCTTTTATAGTCGAAAGGGGCTGCCACAGTTGCACACATGAGGTGGAAAGTGCTACAACGTTGTGAGCTTATCGTTGGTATTACATGACAAAGCGCATTTAATGCGAGGCTTAGGTGTCCCTTCACTTTATTGGGGACGGGAGCGAGGCCCGTCCCGTCCGTCGCCGCTCCTTCTTGCTTTGACACGCGCCCTGGCCAGCGATGCATGCGGTGCCATGTAGGCAGGCAGGCAGCTGAGGTGGCGCGGTGGTGGAGCCTCCATGAAGGGTTGTATGTTGCCACGCAGGTGCCTGCCCAGCTGGTTGGGTCGGAAGCTGTATGAAAATGGCGGCAGAGACTTGGATGGTGTGGGCCTGGCAGTGGCCCTACGGGCGTGCTTGGTGAGGGTCTTGCCGGGTGGCCCGACAAGGGTCTCGCCACGGTACGCCGTCGTCCCCAACAAGGACCTTGTCGGGGGTCTCGCGGGCTTCCTCGGTAAGAACCCTGTCGAGGATTGTTGCCTTCCTATCCTCATTTGATCTTGACTATTATTTGTCTTCACAAAGATCTGCATGCCACCACGGAGGTGCCTCCCGAGCCCTATCCCAACGCGTTTGTTTAGCGTTGGTGGGCTCGAAGGTGGCTCGCTCAGCTGGTGTGGGCAAGCTGCCCCGGCAAGGGTCCTTGCCGGGGAAACCTACTTCATCCATCCGATCTTTGTGGCCTTGGTTCTTGTCATTGCTTTGTTTGTCTTGTACCTTTGGTTTCTCTCTGGCTTCCCTCTCTTGCCTTGTTATGCGTGGTAGTGGCGGGTGGCTCTGACTGCCCGTGCACAAGTAAAGGGGTCAAAAGCAGAGCCCCTACTTTTGTACACCAATAGTCCGGGTTAGTTCCATTCAAATCATGCGAGTTAGAGTCCAAAACAAGGGAAAAAGTGTTTGGAAAAGTAGATACGACAGTGACGTATCAGTCCCACCTGTCAGCGAAGGAAAGGCAGCGTAAGGGAGTGATAGCCACGTCAGAGGATCCATGTCCACTGAGGGAGTCCCGGATTAGGGGGTGTCCGGATAGCCGGACTACCATCATCGGCCGAACTATCATCGGCCGGACTATCATCATCGACCGGACTCCAAGACTATGAAGATACAAGATTGAAGACTTCGTCCCGTGTCCGGATGGGACTTTCCTTGGCGTGGAAGGCAAGCTTGGCGATACGGATACGTAGATCTCCTACCATTGTAACCGACTCTATGTAACCCTAGCCCTCTCCGGTGTCTATATAAACCGGATGGCTCTAGTCCGTAGGACAACAACAACAACCATTGCAATCATACCATAGGCTAGCTTCTAGGGTTTAGCCTCCTTGATCTCGTGGTAGATCCACTCTTGTAAACATCCACAAAATCAATATCAATCAAGAAGGATGTAGGGTTTTACCTCCATCAAGAGGGCCCGAACCTGGGTAAAACATCGTGTCCCTTGTCTCCTGTTACCATCCGCCTAGACGCACAGTTAGGGACCCCCTACCCGAGATCCGCCGGTTTTGACACCGACATTGGTGCTTTCATTGAGAGTTCCTCTGTGCCGTCACCGATAGGAAGGATGCCTCCTCCCGTCTTCAAGGACGGTATTTTCGCCAAAGGAGCCTTGGCCGCCGGCCAAACTATCCGGCTAGGTGGTTTTCTTATGACCGCCTGTCCGGCCACCGCTTCGACAATGACCTCTCAAGTCGTCAAAAGCAATCTTCACGTCAGCTCAGAATTTGCCGAGCGGCTGGATCCAATAGAGCTCTCGTCCGAAAACGAGCTCTTAGATCGCATCGCCGCCCTGGGAGTCGCTACAGACTACAATCAGATTGGGCTTAAAACCGATCTGAGAGAGATTAACTCTCCCTAGGTCACCCACCACGTTGCAGTGGTAGAGGAACAATGCGGCGACTCTTCTCCTGTATTGAAAACTAGTCATGTCCGGGCTCCCGAACCCCCCATGCCGGATTCCCGCAGAGGGACGGACTTCGATCAAGCACTGAACTTAAAGTCAGGCATTGGACCAGACTCGTTGGACAACGTCCAGCAATCCAAGCTTCCAAATTTGGAAACTTCTCGGCCTTCGAGCCTTGAGATGGGTAGGGTTCCGGACTTAATTCCACCCACCCGCCCAGACATATGCGATCTATCTCTAATCCGGCAAGAGCCCGCTGAGACAGTACATCACTACTGGGACAGATTCCTCCTGGTTATGGACAGGATAAAGGACTGCCGAGAGGAAAACACAATCTCAATTTTTTGCAATAATTGCACGGACGAGGGAATCTTGAACGCCGTCAGCCGTCGTGAAATTACACGCTTCGCCGACCTCGCATCCATAGTACGAAAGTACTGTGTGATGGAGAGTTTTCGGACAACCGAAAATAAGTTTCGGGACAATCCGGCCCCGAATACAACCCTAGTCCACAACAAAAGGGTGCATTACACTCAGGCACCAGATACAAAAACCAAAAAGCAAAAACCCCATAAAGGGCACGGAACCATACTGGAGGGATGGCTTAGCGGACCCTATAAAATTCACAGTACAGAAGGCGCCGTCCCAACACATAGCCTTCGAGCATGTTGGATATTACGGTAGGTGGCCAAAACTGGAGAGGAGCTTCTAGCCCCGGAAAACCACTCCAACAACATCGGTACGGTATCAACAGTCTTCGAGACTTTCGCATCAAATAATATGCAGAAACGAACAATCCGCAGCCTCGCCGAAGTCTACAAAGTAGCAACAACCAATCCATGGAGCGACACAGCCATCACCTTCAACGCCAGCGACGAACCTAAATTCCGAACAGCCCGAGCTCCAGCCACACTGGTACTTAGTCCAATAGTGGACGGCTTTCGACTTACAAAAGTCCTCATGGATGGCGTCAGCGGATTAAACCTCATCTACGAGGAAACCCTTCAAAAAATGGAAATAGACTGGAGCCGAATTGAGCGAAGCAGCACAACCTTTAGAGAAATAATCCCTAGCCGGGAGGCGCGCTGCACACAAAAAATCACACTCGATGTGGTATTTGGCTTGCCGGACAATTACAGATCCGAAGAAGTCACGTTCCAAGTGGCCCCGTTCAACAGCGGATATCACGCTATATTAGGACGAGAGGCATTCACAATTTTTCAAGCCGTACCCCATTACGGGTACATGAAGCTCAAAATGCCTGGGCCCGGCGGAATAATCACTCTCGTTAGTGATCCGGACATAGCACTCCGCGCCGAAAACAAGACAGCCGCATTAGCCTTAGAGGCACTATCCGAAGCCCTAGCGGCAGAGGAACTCACCGCGCTGCGCTCTATGGTGAATAGGGACGATGTGATACTCGATAAGAGATCCAAGTCCACCTCCTTTAAACCAGCAGATGAAATAGTAAAATTCCAGGTCCACCCAACGGACCTGACAAAGAAGGCCTCCATCGGGGCACAATTGAACCCTGATGTAGATGCCGCACTATGAGAATTCCTTCGGGAAAATTGGGACATTTTTGCCTGGCACCCCTCGGATATGCCCGGAATCCCACGCAGATTGGCAGAACACAGCGTAAACATCCTAAAAGGATTCAATCCAGTCAAACAGGCTCTTCGACGATTTTCCGAACCCAAAAGACAGGCAATGGGAGAAGAGCTAGCCAAACTATTGGAAGCCGGATTCATCAGAGACATCAAACATCCGGATTGGCTAGCAAACCTGGTAATGGTACCAAAGAAGGACAAATCATGGCGCCTATGTGTCGATTTCAAAGACCTAAATAAAGCCTGCCCAAAGGATACCTTCCCCCTCCCCCGCATCGACCAAATCATCGATGCCACTGCAGGGCACGATTCATTGTGCTTCCTGGATGCATACTCCGGCTATCATCAAATCAAGATGGCAGAAGCGGATCAAGCCGCAACGGCATTCATTACTCCATATGGACCATTCTGCTTCAACACGATGCCCTTCGGACTTAAAAACGCCGGCGCAACATATCAGCACATGATTCAGACATGTCTGGCTACCCAGATCGGCAAAACAGTAGAGGCATACGTAGACGACGTAGTCGTCAAAACTAAACACGTCGAAACTCTAGTAGACGACTTGAGGCTCACATTCGACAACCTCAGAGCATATGACATCAAGCTGAACCCGGAAAAATGCGTTTTCGGCGTACCAGCTGGAAAGCTGCTGGGCTTCATCGTATCCGGTAGAGGAATTGAAGCAAACCCAGCAAAGATCCGAGCTCTGTCATAGCTAGATATCCCAAAAGACATCAAGCAAATACAAAAATTGACTAGATGCATGGCGGCTCTAAGCTGCTTTATCTCCCGTCTAGGAGAAAAGGCATTGCCCCTCTATCGCCTCCTTAGGCGCACCGAACACTTCGAGTGGACGGATGCTGCCACCGCCGGACTCGAAGAAATAAAGGCCATATTGGCAACAAATCCGGTCCTGGCTGCGCCCAACCTGGGCGAACCAATGTTGTTATACATCGCAGCAACGCATCAAGTTGTAAGCGCGGTACTCGTCGTCGAACGAGAGACAGAAGGGCATAAATTCCCTCTTCAAAAACCAGTATACTACGTATCCACTGTGTTAACCCCCTGCAAGTTCCGTTACCCGCACTATCAGAAGATAGAATACGCGGTGTTCATGGCATCTCGGAAGCTCCGACACTACTTTCAAGAGTGTTCGATAATAGTGGCCTCTGAAGTACCACTTAACGACATTATAAACAACCGCGACGCGACGGGCAGGATTGCAAAATGGGCCATTGAGCTCTTACCATTTGATATAACTTACAAACCTCGGCGAGCTATAAAGTCACAAGTTTTGGCTGACTTTGTCGCTGAATGGACGAAGCCGAACTCCCTAAAGAGTACGGCGCATACTCCAATTGGATTATGCACTTCGACGGCTCTAAAATGTTAGCCGGATTGAGGGCTGGCGTCGTATTGACGTCCCCGACCGGGGACACAGTCCAATACGTACTTCAGATAATGTACACGAACTCCAACAACGCAGCCGAATACGAGGCCCTTTTACATGGTCTCCGGATGGCAATCTCCATGGGCATTCAACGCCTAGAGGTGCGCGGGGATTCAAACCTCGCAATATCCCAAATAAACGGAGATTTTGACGCCAAAGATCCGAAAATGGTAGCATATCGCAACGCTGTCCTAAAAATGTCAGCCGGTTTTGAAGGACTTGAATTCCATCACGTAGCCCGGGATTATAACCAAGCAGCCGACGTACTGGCACACATCGGCGCAAAACGCGACGCTGTCCCTCCTAACATCTTCCTGGAACGGCTCTTCAAGCCATCCGTACTATGGGAAGAGGAGTCCAGAAATAACAAACCGAAACAAGCCGCACCAACCGGCGATTTAGCCGATGACATAACACCTTCAGCCCACGACATAATGGCAGTAATTGCCCCGTGGACAGAACCATTCCTCGCCTACTTGCTTAGGCAGGAGCTTCCCGAAGACCAAAATGAGGCCCGCTGCATTGTCCGGCGATCTAAAGCCTACAAGGTCTATGAGGGAGAACTTTATAAGAAAAGCACAACCGGAGTCCTTCAAAGGTGTATCTCCGAAGAGGAAGGGCGAAACCTCCTGGATGAAATTCATGCCGGACTAGGCGGACACCACGCCGCAGCTCGGGCCGTTGTAGGAAAGGCATTCCATACAGGATTTGATTGGCCGACGGCCCGAGCAGATGCTCAGGACTTAGTCCAAAGATGCATCGGTTGTTAGCTCTTTGCTAATCAGAGCCATATGCCACCCACCGCCCTCAAAACTATACCCATTACATGGCCGTTCGCGGTCTGGGGGCTTGACATGGTTGGACCAATTAAAGGGGGAACCCACAAGCAAAGGTACCTATTGGTCATGGTGGATAAATTCACCAAATGGATAGAGGCCAAGCCAGTTAAAACGGCAGAGTCCGGACCAGTGATAGACTTTATATCCGGGGTAGTACACCGTTATGGTGTCCCCCACAGCATCATCACCGATAACGGCACGAACTTCACGGCCGATGAGGTTAAATCATGGTGCAAAAATATGGGCATCAAGCTCGATTACGCTTCAGTCTATCATCCTCAAACCAACGGTCAAGTGGAACGAGAAAATGGTCTATTAATGAGCGGCATCAAACCCAGACTAGTGCGGTCCCTTACGAAATCTGACACGCACTGGGTAGAGGAGCTCGACTCCGTACTCTAGGGGCTGCGGCCAACGCCTAACCGTACTACCGGATTCACACCATTTTTTATGGTATACGGCGCAGAAGCAGTTTTGCCCTGCGACATAATTCATGACTCACCTCAAGTGCGCATGTACGAAGAAAGAGAAGCCGAGTTGGATCGGCAGGACAGCTTGGACGCATTGGAGGAAGAACGCGACATCGCCAAGGCTCGTTCCGCATTCTATCAGCAGGAGGCTCGAAGATACCAAAGCAGAGAAGTACGGGCCAAGACTTACAACGTTGGCGAACTAGTTCTACGCCTGCCGGACAGGAAAAAGGACAAGCTCAAGCCCAAACGGGAAGGCCCCTTCATCATCGATCAAGTCCTGACCGGCGGAGCGTACCGTCTACGAAATGCATCGGATAACCGACTCGAGCCGAACCCATGGAACGCAGCCCGCCTCCGAAGATTCTATGCCTAGCGCCGGACTAAGAGTTCGTCCCTTTCCCCCCGTCCAATTTTTTTTTACTTCAGCTGCCTTTTGTTTATCATTTTCTTCTCAACCCTATTCATCCAAGCCTTAAAGGGCCTACTTGCGCAACGTTCGCGTGCAATTGATGTGCTATCCGCACTCAATATACCTGGGGGCTTCTTTACCAGAAGCTTAATTATAAGGGCTTCATGCCCAGCACATGTGTCAAGCTTCCGCATGTACCTTTTATTCACCATCATATGCATCGATATGACTTAAGTTTTGGCCAAGTTGGGTTGCCTGGCTCCTGTGCTTACCCCTACGTTCCCGATTGTTCGGCTAGGAGGTAAAGGGAGCACCTCTGTGATTGTTACTACCGGGTCAGCCGGATGTGTACCTCAGACTGGGTGAAGCCGAAAGCTAGCGTTCTTAAGGGAATATTAGGTCGGTGACTTAAAAGATGAATTTTTTATCCACTTATTTATCTGCCCCCAGATGTTTTTCTGCTTTTTTCGCAGTCCGGACATGCACTTTAGGGCATGCCACCCCAGAGGAAAGGAACCCTTAACGGAACTATTCTCCCTGGAAGATGTTTCTTACTACCCATGTAATATAACATAACTAGTTGGGCACTTGTCTGATAAAGCACTAATGACCCCTACGCCTGGTCTTCATGCATACCCCGGTTGTTTCATAACCGAGAAGGTATTCGGACACACTCCGGACTCTAGGGTCCCGAGGTCGAAGCGAAAAGGTCGGCAAAGACAAACGATCTACAATCCGGCTAGAAGGCATTTTATATGTCATTTTACAATACATTGTCAAATCGACTGATTGTATTCTTCCTTAATCCCGTCTAACAGGTTGTCTAATTTATAGTCCTGTTGGGAAAATTTAGCGGCCAACTCTACTTGGTCGTATACTAAACTCACAGGGATCTCCTTCCCATCGGGCCCCACAGGTCCGACTTCGGCCATGTGGTTGGGATCCGCCTTCTTGTACCGCGTCTTTACCATGGCCCAGGCCTCCCTGGCACCTTGGCGGCAGGCCGAAATCTTCCATAAATGGAAGCGCTGCCGCACTCCCGCAGCTTCTCCGCAAGCTCCCCAAGACCCTCGGGTAAGGAGAAGGCTCGCAATAAAGCCTGGATGACGCCGCTCATTGCCTGCCGAACTCGTTCGATCAGTTGCAACAATTCGGGAAGTTGATCACCCGTTGATACGGGCATCTCCTCCGCAGGGCGACCTGTGAGCATACTTGCAGACATATTCTGTCAAATTGACTTCCTCGCCGAACTCTTCTTTTCAAAGGAGTTTGCTCAAGAACTTACTATAGATGCCGCGACGAAGCCGCTGATTCTCCTTAACGGAGCCCGACAGCTCGGCCCAAACGCCTTTCAGCTCTTCTCCAAGCTGGGCATGGGCATCCTGGAGCTTGTTCCTTTCAGGCTGCACCTTATGCAGCACCCTCTCGCCGGCCTTTAGTTGGCGCAGAAGTTCTTGCCTGTCCGGATCTTGTCCGGCAGCACCTGCAACGTCATTTTTTAGACTTGCACAAAGGCCAAACGCTACTTATCTTTCTAAAATAATGCGTTACCAGGAGAGGTCCCTGCGTTTCCTCCTGCGCCAGAGAGTGCGGCCTCAAGTTGGGCCTTGCACTCTTGCAGCTCCTGAGACAGTTGGGTATTCTTCTCGGTAAGATCCTACGTTTCATATGATCCTTAAATCAGTTAATATAACTACTTTAAGTCTCGGGGGCTACTGGCATATATAACTATTAAATTCTCTTACCCGTATGTCCTTTACATACTGCTCCATGGCTCTGGTAAAACCATCTTGAGCAGCACGAAGGTGCGCGTCCCCCGTGTTAAAGGCATTCAACGCCTCGGGGGAGAAGCACGCGTCACAAAATACTGTCTGGCGGAGCCTATGATTCAGGGCACTCTCCACCTCAGACTTGGTGGTGGACAGTCTGTCGGCATCCTCCGTCGGAGGAACGTCCGGCTCGCGCCTTGCGGTCGCCTCTCCCTCCAGACCAGGTGCTGGAGTCTGGTTGGTAGAGGTTGGATTGGCAACCTCCACGCCCGCAGTCCGGCGGACGCTTTTTTCCCTACAAAAGTCATGAGCACTCAAACGCTTCCTAGGAACGTTGCTCTAAATAATGAATTGCGAGCTACACCTTTGCGGTGACGTTTCAGTCCGCGCCGCGCTCCTCTTCCGCCTACTGGTCCGGACTGGCCTTTGTTGGTCAGCCACCGCGGGCTCGGCTTCTCGCCCTAGGGGCGCCTCCTGCACAACACCATCATATACGGTGGTCAGAAATAAGCAAGGAAGGAATGACGGTGTCAGGACTTCGGTCGCAATCACCTGGGAAGCCGGATATACTCCGGGATAGTCGGCCGTGATGGCGACTAAAGCATTATCCATGCTGAGCTTGTGGAACACCCCGTCGATTAGCTCCACCTTTATGTCCGGATCCTCTTCGGAGGCCGGATCCCGGGATCTCTCTGGATCCTCGGGCTGTGGAGCTGGACTTAGCATGTCCTCCACGATCCGGCGCAGTTCCTGCGTCGAAAGAAGAACACAATATAAGAAACTTAAGGTTCAAAAAGCATGGGTTGGGCATGTAGAGTGTTCTCTTACCCAAGGCCGGGGATTATTCATGGAGAACCCATTTAACAGGTTCGTCCGAAGCAAATCCTCCTTCTCCCCCTTATACAGGTCGGACAGGATCGTCACCAGATCTTCGACCGAATCTGGCCCTTTGCGGCCATGACGGGTGGCATCATCCTCCCCGTTGAAATCCCACATGGGGTGGCCCCTGTATTGTAGTGGCTGCACCCCCCGCATAATGCATGTTGCCATGACTCCAATCATGGTCAACCCGGCATGGGCCAGTAACCTTATTCGGCCCATCAAATAATGGACGCTCTTGTCTTCCTCCATTTGGGGGCTTCGCGCACACCAACTAAGGCGTTTCTTCAGAGGAGCATTGCTGAACTCCGGGAGGCCGATCCGAACAGGGTTCAGCAGCGGAGCGTCTTCTATATAAAACCATTCCGAAGGCCAGTCTTCGGACGCCTTCTTAGGGGTTCCGGATGGATATCCGGTCCCGGCAATGCGCCATATTTCGGCGCCGCCCACTTGATATATGGACCCCTCGTGAGAGCGGGGTACAAGGCAGAACAACCTCTTCCACAGCGCGAAGTGGGGCTCGACGCCCAGGAATAGCTCGCAAAGAGCTACGTAACCCGCAATATGCAGGATTGAGGCGGGCGTGAGGTGATGAAGCTGGAGTCCGTAGAACTCCAGGAGCCCGCGGAGGAATGGATGTACAGGAAATGCGAGCCCCCTTATCAGATAGGGGACGAAGCATACCCGCTCCCCTTTGTTGGGATTTGAGGTAACCTCCGCTTGCTTCCCACCTTTGTAGGTGGCCAGCCCGGCTCGAACCGGAACCATGAAGGCCAGACGGAGATATCCCCTCGCTTGGAGCTTCACCAGCTCGTTGTGCAGAACAGAGCATCTCCTCCAATCTCCTGGCAAAGGGCTGGGAGCGCGAGAAGAGGAGCCGCGTTGACGGTCCATGATGGAATGGATTCTTGGTCGAAAGCGCTCCGATAAGTATTTGCGGGAGGAAGATGGTGATTTGGATCTGGATTCTTGCCTCCCTTATAGGCAGATTATTCGCACAACTAGGGGGTAAAACATAAAAGACACCCTGGCTTTTCACATTCGCGCGACGCGTGGAAGAAGGCCATTACTGGGCGTGGAAGCCAAGACGCGCAACATTGATGAGGAAGCCGGACACTGTTCGGCAGGTACGTAGAACTTGAAGGAGAACCCGCCTTGCAACGCCGAAGACTACACACATGCTAGACTTATCGTCATTGAAGCATGGTTCGGGGGCTACTGAGGGAGTCTCGGATTAGGGGGTGTCCGGATAGCCGGACTACCATCATCGGCCGAACTATCATCGGCCGGACTATCATCATCGACCGGACTCCAAGACTATGAAGATACAAGATTGAAGACTTCGTCCCGTGTCCGGATGGGACTTTCCTTGGCGTGGAAGGCAAGCTTGGCGATATGGATACGTAGATCTCCTACCATTGTAACCGACTCTATGTAACCCTAGCCCTCTCCGGTGTCTATATAAACCGGATGGCTCTAGTCCGTAGGACAACAACAACAACCATTACAATCATACCATAGGCTAGCTTCTAGGGTTTAGCCTCTTGTAAACATCCACAATATCAATATCAATCAAGCAGGACGTAGGGTTTTACCTCCATCAAGAGGGCCCGAACCTGGGTAAAACATCGTGTCCCTTGTCTCCTGTTACCATCCGCCTAGACGCACAGTTCGGGACCCCCTACCCGAGATCCGCCGGTTTTGACACCGACATCCACGCTGGGGGACATCGTGCCGTGGGTTGGGGCGGCGTCGTGGGAATCGCGTGTGGGTGTGGCAGTGGTAGAAAGAAGAAACGTGATGGTCGCCGTGGTTCAATTTCCATGGACAAGCTGTCATGCCTGCTGACACATGTATATCAAAACTAGAGTGTTTATATTTCAAGCACGTGAACAAGTATTATTCTACTACTTCGGATCCATTGCAATGCGCGGGCCAGCACATTGGTAGTAGTAGTGTCTATCTCTATCTCTAGAGGACTTCCCTCGTTCATCCTTTTCTCTCACAAGATAAACTACTCATACAAATGCATCTTGATGTTCCGTGGAATGCACGAGGATGTTTCCTTGGGGGTCTCTCTAGCGCGGCGTGGCTGTAGTTGCAAGTTGACGCCCCTTGAGATGCCAACATAGAGGGGCACTCGGATTTCCTCCGATGAGCAGGTAAGATGAGTTTGATCACGTAGTAAATGCATTCTAAAGACTATTTCCGTGTCCATTTCCTAATTCTCCCCCTGCCCACTGTTTCATAGGTTAGGCTCGGTGCGAGTGGAGATTGGCTTGCATATGTACGGGAGGGTACCTACATCAATTTGCACAACATTTACAACGGTGACACCATTCCCGCAGAACCTTTGTCCAACATTGGGATCAACCATGCGACGGGCCACCGCATGAATTGGTATGATGTAACCACAGTGAGATTGAATAACATAGCACGAACCTTGCACATGGTAGTCAAAGGTGGACCATGCTGTCTGCGGCCAATTTGTGTCGTACGAGTATGAAGACACCGTGCTCCTTTCTAACCGCATCTTTGTGGTGACAAACCAGGGGACTTGTTTCATATGGGACACATCCTACGATATACTCCCTCTCTCCCAGTTTATTTTTTTGAATCTTTTCGTTTTATAAGTTTCAAATTCAAATTTAGAGCTCCCCATCACATGTTGAGATTGCAATGTCCATTAAATCGTTGCGTGCATGTATAGTAAAGAAAAACAATCGAGTTTGGCACGAGTTCGTGTAGCGGTAGCACAACAAGGCCTGGCGCAGGAGTTACATTTACCTCTCAGGGCCCTCGGGACTGAGCTTCAGCGCCTTACTATGTTGGAACACGCGGTACGCTACGCTAGCGCCAAATAAAATTTTGTCCCGCGTACTGATAACCCACAAGTATAGGGGATCGCAACAATTTTCGAGGGTAGAGTATTCAACCCAAAGTTGTTGATTCGACACAAGGGGAGCCAAAGAATATTCTTAAGTATTAGCAGCTAAGTTGTCAATTCAACCACACCTGGAAACTTAGTATCTGCAGCAAGGAGTTTAGTAGCAAAGTAATATGATAGTGGTGGTAATGGTAACAAAAGTAAAGACCGCAAAAGTAATGTTTTTGGTATTTTGTAGTGATTGTAACAGTAACAACGGAAAAGTAAATAAGCGAGAACCAGTATATGGAAAACTCGTAGGCACCGGATCAATGATGGATAATTATGCCGGATGTGGTTCCTCATGTAACAGTCATAACATAGGGTGACACAGAACTAGCTCCAGTTCATCAATGTAATGTAGGCATGTATTCCGAATATAGTCATACGTGCTTATGGAAAAGAACTTGCATGACATCTTTTGTCCTACCCTCCCGTGGCAGCGGGGTCCTATTGGAAACTAAGGGATATTAAGGCCTCCTTTTAATAGAGAACCAGAACAAAGCACTAGCACATAGTGAATACATGAACTCCTCAAACTATGGTCATCACTGGGAGTGGTCCCGATTATTGTCACTTTGGGGTTGCCGGATCATAACACATAGTAGGTGACTATAGACTTGCAAGATATGATCAAGAACTTACATATATTCATGAAAACATAATAGGTTCAGATCTGAAATCATGGCACTCGGGCCCTAGTGACAAGCATTAAACATAGCAAAGTCATAGCAACATTAATCTCAGAACATAGTGGATACTAGGGATCAAACCCTAACAAAACTAACTCGATTACATGATAAATCTCATCCAACCCATCACCATCCAGCAAGCCTACGATGGAATTACTCACGCATGGCGGTGAGCATCATAAAATTGGTGATGGAGGATGGTTGATGATGACGACGGCGACAAATCCCCCTCTCCAGAGCCCCGAAGGGACTCCAGATCAGCCCTCCCGAGAGAGATTAGGGCTTGGCGGCGGCTCCGTATCGTAAAACGCGATTGTTTCTTCTCTCTGATTTTTTCTCCCCGAAAGCCAATATATGGAGTTGGAGTTGGCGTTGGAGGGCCACCAGGGGGCCCATGAGGTAGGGGGCATGCCCAGGGGGGCGCACCTCGCACCCTCGTGGACAGGGTGTGGGCCCCCTGGTCTTCTTCTTTGGCGAGGATTTTTTATTAATTATCCTAAGACATTTCGTGGAGTTTCAGGTCGTTCTGAGAACTTTTATTTTCTGCACAAAAACAACACCATGTCAATTCTGCTGAAAACAGCGTCAGTCCGGGTTAGTTCCATTCAAATCAGACAAGGGGAAAAGTGTTTGGAAAAGTAGATACGACAGAGACGTATCAACTCCCCCAAGCTTAAACCCTTGCTTGTCCTCAAGCAATTCAGTTGACAAACTGAAAAAGAAAAAAGAAAAACTTTTACAACCTCTGTTTGCTCTTGTTGTTGTAAACATGAAAAGCCAGCATTCAAGTTTCAGCAAATATTATGAACTAACCATACTAACAATAACACAAAGGTCTCACAATTAGTCATATCAATAGCATAATCAGCTAGCGAGCTATAATAATAAAACTCGGATGACAACACTTTCTCAAAATAATCATAACATGATATAACAAAATGGTATCTCACTAGCCCTTTCTGAGACCGCAAAAAATAAATGCAGAGCACCTTTAAAGATCAAGGACTGACTAAACATTGTAATTCATGGTAAAAGAGATCTAGTCAAGTCATACCCAATATAAACCAATAATAATGAATGCAAACGACAGTGTGCTCTCCAGCGGGTGCTTTTTAATAAGAAGGGTGATGACTCAACTTAAAAGTAAATACATGGCCCTTCGCAGAGGGAAGTAGGGATTTGTAGAGGTGCCACAACTCGGTTTTAAAATAGAGATTGAATAACATTTTGAGCGGCATACTTTTGCTATCAACGCAACAACTGTGAGATGACGATATCTTCCATGCTAAACAAATTATAGGCGGTTCCCAAACAGAATGGTAAAGTTTATACTCCACCTCCTCCACAAGCATCAATCCATGGCTTGCTCGAAACAACGAGTGCCTCCAACATTCAACGGGTCCCAAGGGGAGTTTTGTTTGCAATTATTTTGATTTAGTTTGCATAAAGCATGGGACTGGGCATCCCGGTGACCAGCCATTTTCTCGTGAATGAGGAGCGGAGTCCACTCCTCTTGAGAATAACCACCTAACATGGAAGATAAGGACAGCCCTAGTTGAGACATGAGCTGCTCGAGCATACAAAACAGAATTTTATTTGAAGGTTTGGAGTTTGGCACATACAAATTTACTTGGGACGGCAGGTAAACACCGCATATAGGAAGGTATAGTGGACTCATATGGAACACCTTTGGGGTCTAAGGAGTTTGGATGCACAAGCAGTATTCCCGCTTAGTACAGGTGAAGGCTAGCAAAAGACTGGGAAGCGACCAACTGGGAGAGCGACAACAGTCATAAACATGCATCAAAATTAATTTACACCGAGTACAAGCATGAGTAGGATATAATCCACCATGAACATAAATATCACGAAGGCTACATTGATTTGATTCAACTACATGCGTGAACATGTGCCAAGTCTAGTCACTCAATTCATTTAAAGGAGGATACCATCCCATCATACCACATCATAATCATTCTAATAGCATGTTGGCACGCAAGGCAAACCATTATAACTCATAGCTAATCAAGCATGGCACAAGCAACTATAATCTCTAAATGTCATTGCAAATATACTTACTTCATAATAGCTAACTCAGGCACGATGAATCATCATATTTACAAAAATAAGAGAGGTCGAGTTCATACCAGCTTTTCTCATCCCAATAAGTCCATCATATATCATCATTATTGCCTTTCACTTGCACGACCGAACGATGAGAATAATAATAAGAGTGCACGTGCATTGGACTAAGCTGGAATCTGCAAGCATTCAATAACCAAGGGAAGACAAGTAATATGGGCTCTAAGTTAAATAAACAATCATGCATATAAGAGCCACTTCAACAATTTAATCATGGTCTTCTCCTACTGACCCCCAAAGAAAAGAAAAGGAAAACTATTTACACGGGAAAGCTCCCAACAAGCAAAAGAAGAAAGGGAAATATTTTTGGGTTTTCCTTTTTTAACTATTACAGCAAAGAAATAAAGTAGTACTAATTTTTTTCGTTTTTCTAAAGGTTTAAGAAACACACAAGAAGAAGCAGGAAAAAGAAAATAAAGTAGCATGGATGTTACAGTGAAAGAGTATGAACGCCGGCATCTAGCAATGAGTGTGTGTGTGAACATGAATGTAATGTCGGTGGGAAATACGTACTCCCCCAAGCTTAGGATTTTGGCCTAAGTTGGTCTATTGCCAGGGATGGCCTGGCGGATACCCGTAAGTGAAGTTGGGGTCATACTGTGACAAAGAAGGCTCCGGCTGCCATTGGCTGGCAGCCTCCTCTGGATCCCAAGAATAAACAGATAGTCGTGGAGGCTCATCTTGTGGCTCCGGTTCTGGGGTGGGTGCAGGATTTCGACAGGCTTGAATGGACGCCCACGAAACGATGTGAGGACCTGCAGACAAGTTAAACAAAGAGGGAGCAGGCAAAGTAATAGTCTTAGGGTGATGTTTATCAAAGTACAATTTATATTTGAGCTCCCCTTCGCGGCTTTTAACAAGAAAATCGTGTGCTATCATACTCCTATAATCTAAATAAGCCTGAGGCAGCGATGTTTCCTCTTTCTCCTCATGCCTAATAGGTATTTCAAAATGTTCAGCTAGGCGTGAGGCATAAATGCCTCCAAACATGGGGCCTTTAGTACGGTTCAGACTCAACCGCCTAGCAACTATTCCACCCATACTAACAGAGTTATTTCGATATAAACCATGGAACAAAATGATAACATCAGGAATACTAAGGTTTCCATAGTTTCCGCGCCCTTTCAAGCAACGACTAGCAAATAAGGCGAAGTAGCATAAAACAGGAAAATGTATGCTAGTGATTCGTGCATCGGAAACCTTCCTGGTTTCTCCCACTGTGATAGTGTTAATAAAAGCTTCTATTTCGTTACCGTGTGGTTCATCCAAGGTGCCTGAGGGAGTCCTGGACTGGGGGGTGTCCGGATAGCCGAACTATCATCATTGGCCGAACTCCAAGACTATGAAGATACAAGATTGAAGACTTTGTCCCGTGTCCGGATGGGACTTTCCTTGGCGTGGAAGGCAAGCTTGGCAATACGGATATGTAGATCTCCTACCATTGTAACCGACTCTGTGTAACCCTAGCCCTCTCCGGTGTCTATATAAACCGGATGGCTTTAGTCCATAGGACGAACAAAAATCATACCATAGGCTAGCTTCTAGGGTTTAGCCTCCTTGATCTCGTGGCAGATCTACTCTTGTAATACCCACATCATCAATATAAATCAAGCAGGAGTAGGGTTTTACCTCCATCAAGAGGGCCCGAACCTGGGTAAAACATCGTGTCCCTTGTCTCCTGTTACCATCCGCCTAGACGCACAGTTCGGGCCCCCTACCCGAGATCCGCCGGTTTTGACACCGACATTGGTGCTTTCATTGAGAGTTCCTCTGTGTCGTCACCGATTGGCTCGATGGCTTCTTCGATCATCAACAACGACGTAGTCCAGGGTGAGACTTTTCTCCTCGGACAGATCTTCGTATTCGGCGGCTTTGCACTGCGGGCCAATTCGCTTGGCCATCTGGAGCAGATCGAAAGCTACGCCCATGGCCGTCAGGTCAGATTTGGAAGTTTGAACTTCATGGCTGACATCCGCGGAGACTTGATCTTTGATGGATTCGAGCCACAGCCGAGCGCGCCGCACTGTCACGATGGGCATGATTTAGCTCTGCAGCCGGACAGTGCCCTGGAGGCCGCACACAAGCCCGCTCCGACCCTCAATTCGGAGCCGGATGCGCAGATCGAGAACGGATGGCTAGACACCGCCTCAGGGGCTGCAACCTCTACGGTGAAGGAGCCGAATACTGACCTTATCCGAGGTGCCGGACTCCTCGCGGGACTCCGAACCTCCCGCGCCCCCTCCAATCGAATCCGATTGGGCGCCGATCATGGAGTTCACCGCTGCAGACATCTTTCAACACTCACCTTTCGGCGACATCCTGAGTTTGCTAAAGTATCTCTCGTTATCAGGAGAGACCTGGCCGGACTGCGGCCAGGACGGCTGGGATGCGGACGACGAAGAAATTCAAGGCCCATCCACCACCCACTTAGTAGCCGTTGTCGAAGATCTAACCGACATGCTAGACTTCGACTCCAAAGACATCGACGGTATAGAAGACGATGCCGGAGACGACCAAGAACCAGCGCCTACTGGGCACTGGAAAGCCACCTCAACTCACGACGTATACATGGTGGATACACCAAAGGGAAGCGGTAACGAGGAACTACAGGACATGGCGAAGGACAACTCCCCCGACAAACAACCAAAACGGCGACGCAAGCGCCGCCCGAAGTCCCGCCTCGATAACAACGACACCCATACTGACCCAGCCTTAGAGCAGGGCGAAGCAGTGGACGACGAACATGCCACCAAGCAACCATCCAAATAGGATGAATTGGACAAGCAACACGTCCCCGGCGAAAACAACAGTCCAGATGATCTCACGCCGGACACATCACCGGAGCATAAGAAACTTCATAAAAGGCTCGTCGCCACTGCAAGAAGTTTGAAGAAGCAAAAGCGGAAGCTCAAAACAGCGAAGGACGCATTCAGAATGAGATGGAGCAAAGTACTCAGTACCGCAGATAAATACGGCGATAGTCACCAGGCAAAGAGCTACCCGAAGCGCAAGCTATTGCCCGAATTTGACGAGGAGGCCGTAGAGCCCCCACAGTCAAAAAAGAAAGAGGCCGCCTGGCCGGATAGACGACCAGATGACAGGCTAAGAGCGGCAAGCGGCACCGCACACAAGCCGGCACACGATCCACATAAGGATCCTCGCAAAAAGGATGGCCTGGTCAGGTCCATCTATGGGCCAAAAAAGAAGACTCCAGGGAGCAACACAACCCGCCGAGTGTTTGAAGACAACGGCACACCTAAATACAGGGGCGCCGCACACCCACTATGTTTCACCGATGAGGTATTGGATCATGAATTTCCAGCGAGATTCAAACCCGTAAACATAGAGGCATATGACGGAACAACAGACCCCGTAGTCTGGATTGAGGATTATATCCTACACATACATATGGCCAGAGGAGACGATCTCCATGCCATAAAAGACCCACCCCTCAAGCTCAAATGGCCATCTCGGCATTGGCTCAAAAGCCTCCCTGAAAATACCATTGGAAGTTGGGAAGAGCTCGAGGATGCGTTTCGAGCAAATTTTTAGGGGACTTATGTCCGCCCTCCGGATGCAGACGATTTAAGTCACATAACTCAACAGCCCGGAGAGTCAGCATGCAAATTCTAGAACAGGTTCCTCACCAAAAAGAACCAAATAATCGACTGTCCGGATGCCGAAGCCTTAGCAGCCTTTAGGCATAACGTCCGAGACGAATGGCTCGTCAGACACCTCAGCCAGGAAAAACCAAGAACAATTGTCGCGCTAACAAGCCTCATGACCCGCTTTTGCGCGGGGGAAGATAGCTGGCTGGCACGATGCCGCACTAGCGACCCGAGTACATCTGAGGTCAGGGATGGAAATGGAAAATCACGACGCAGAAAAGATCAGCGTCGGAATAAGGAAAATGGCCCAAATAGCACGGCGGTCAACGCTGGGTTCAAAAGCTCTCGGCCGAATAATAAAACACTGCCTCTTAAGGACAACAGTGATGAGCTATCCAATCTAAACAAAATCTTGGATAGGATATGTCAAATCCATAGTACCCCCGGGAAGCCTACAAACCATACCCACAGAGATTGTTGGGTCTTCAAGCAGTCCGGCCGAATTAACGCCGAACACAAGGGGCTCGACACACCAAGCGAAGACGACGAATCCCCCAAGCAGCACGCCGTAAAACAGAAGACTTTCCCACTAGAAGTCAAAACAGTGAACTCACTTCATGTGATAACAAGGAAAAATAGTGCGGCACCTGCTAAAACACGCGCCGCACGGTCCACCCCAGCAGAGTCCCGAAATTGGATGTTTAAACCAATTACTTTTGACCATCAGGATTACTCCAGAAGTGTTCGAAACACAGGAGGGACCGCTTTGGTATTGGATCCCATAATCGACAGACTACAATTCACACAAGTCCTAATGGATGGCGGCAACGATATAAACCTGCTATACCAGGACACCATCCGCAGAATGGGGATAGACCCTACCAAAATTCGCCGTAGCAGCACTTCCTTCAAAGGAGTGACGCCAGGCCTTTACGCCAATTGTACAAGCTCTGTACTACTAGAGGTCGTGTCCGGTTCATCCGACAACCTCCGTCGCGAAAAGCTCATTTTCCATATCGCCCCATTAAAAAGTAGCCATCAAGCACTACTGGGACGCGAAGCTTTCGCCCGCTTTAACGCAATACTGCATTACGCGTCTCTTACGCTTAAAATGCCCGGTCCACGTGGCATAATCTCATTAAAGGGTAACTCCGAGTGTTCCTTGACCACGGAAAACGTGAGACTGCCTTGACAGCCACACACTAATCCGACCTTGCTGGTCGAAGCCCCTAAAAACAGGTCATTCAGACCTCTGACACGGTTAGGCGAGTCCGGCATAAATAAACAAGGGGCTTCCCAGCGGCATACCTCTTTACAAGGGGCTGCACGTATAAACAATGAGAGCCAATAGAGCTCAACTTTATTCATCTTCCAAATCATACTTTATTTTAAATACATCTTTTGCACGATATTTTTTCCAAACTAAGTTCTTCTCTTTTACAGATGAAGCACGTGCTACACCCGTCCAAGATAGAGCACAACGGAGACACAGGCGCAGACGTGCAGCAGGGACCCGTTGCAAGGATTCTTTTCAGATTAAGACCCTGCGTAAACCTTTCTTACTGTCTCTTGTTGATAAACATCCCCCGGTTTCCTACCATAACCGAGGAGGAGGCTGGCGTTTTGGCATCGACCGCGTCAGAAGTTCTCGCCCGTACCTGGACACTAGGGGCTTAGGGCATTGTTCTGCCCGGTATCATAAAGACCGAATACCTCAGGGAGTGTTCGGCGTCTCGAGTTAGGCCTTATATGCATCAGCTCTGAATCATGTCTTTGGTCAAATATTGGGTTTGCCCCGCTCCTGTGTTTTGCTGCCTTACATTCCGCTCCATCGACTAACGCGGCACCAGGAGAACTACTGCGATTGTGCCCCGGTTCGGCCGAGCGAGCACCTCAGTAGAGAAAGCCGAAAACTGGCTGTCATGATATAGCAAGAGACTGGTCAACCACTCGATCGACTACTGGAATGTTTAGAATTCCTCCACTTTGACGAAGGACCGCTTCTCGGTCAGGCACATACATGCCCCGAGTTCGGAGAGCGTGGTGCCTCTAGGGGCTATATAGTAGCCCCACCATCGAGCTCCTATGGCTAAGTGACAGTCATAAAGCATTATAGTCCGGTTGCCTGGTTTGCTATGCTATGACCTCCTTCAAAGGACCAAGACGTTGGATTAAGTGTGAAAAAGCGCTTTTTTTTGCAAACACCCCCGCACCATGTGCGTGGGGGCTGAAGCCAAAGACTGCCATCTTTCAGGTTATACATACATATACGGCCGCACAGGAGATAGTTCAATACTTGAACGCACAAGTATAAAAAGCTGTTATATTATAAACATGATCTCACAAATCATACATGTCATTTGAACATAACATCTTTCGAGCACTGCGACTCTATTAAACGAGCGCCCTGCAGGACTTCCTCAAAATAGTGCTCGGCGCGTAATCGGCTTTTGTCTGAACCCCGGGATGCAACATCGGTGGCATCCATCTCCGCCCAGTATGTCTTAACACGGGCGAGAGCCATCCGTGCACCCTCTATGCATGTCGACCGCTTCATCGCCTCGATATGCGGCACCGCCCCAAGGAATTGCTGCAACAAGCCAAAATAACTCTCCGGCTTGGGCCTTTCTGTCCACAGATGAGCCACAACATCCGTCATGGCAAGTCCGGACAATCTATTCAGCTCAGCCCACTCAGCCAACCGATCAGTCAACGGAAGTGGACGCTCCGGACTATGGAATTGAGACCAGAAAAGCTCTTCCATTCCGTGATCCTTCTGACTTCGGAAGTGCACGACTGCGTCCGCCGCACTCGCCGCCAAATCCAGATAAGGATCCTCCGCACCACAAAATTGGCCCAACCGAGCATACTTCGGATCCGTGAACTTCCTACGCAGCAGAAAGGGCTTTCCAGCCGCAATGTCTCTGGCCTGACGTAGTTCCTCCTTCATAGCCCGCATCGCACAACGGGCATCCTTGGCTTCGTCGGCGGCCTTCTTCAGGTCCTCTTGCTCCGCTCGACGTTCTCTTTCAAGAACCTCATAGCGGTCGGTAGCATCTTTTAATTTCACGGCCATTCCGGCCATCTCCTCCCTGCTTCGGCAGTGAGCAGCCTTTTCGGCTTTTAGCTCTTCCGCTGCCTTCGAGGCAGCCGCAACACTTTTCCTGGTTTGCTCCTTGGCTCGAGCAAGCTCTGCTCGAAGGTCTTCCACAGCAGCGGCACCATCTGCATCAAGCATACAAATTGTAAGGAATGGGCATCAGCTCCCTTACTAGGTGACCGCGGAGAAACCACCTACCTTGTGACTCGTCAAGTCGTTTATTGACCAGCGCGATGTCCGCATCCGCAACATCGAGTTGCCGCTTCAGCTCGGCAACTCCATTAGTCCGACTGGCCACCGAATGTTCCGCCACCTACATAGGAAGGGCGACATTCTATAACTGAGATTATGATCCTCGGCACGCTGTCGCCTTCGACAGCATACCAAGTCTCAGGGGCTACTATCTATACAGGGCAGACTCCATGTGCAAAACTGTCAAAAGGTATGTCATTTTTTGTGTACCTCAAACCCTGTCAGCAAACTTCCAACGACCTCATGCAACCCGCTCTCGGCAGATGAGATCCTTTCAATCACCATACTCATTAATGTGTGGTGATCTTCTGAGATAGGCGCCCTCTCGAGCAAATCCTGCAGCTCGACTGGCCGTACTCCAGTGGGTGCCGAACTCCCCGGCCCCGCCGGACTCGAGGAGACCCTCCATGACGACACCTCAGGGTCATCCGCCCCGCTCGACGGGGCGGCAGATGGAGGCATTTCGCTCTCCATCATCTCCGGACGAAGGTCCCCCGAAGATGAGCTCTGCTGAGAAGGGCTGAGATCCGAACTACAAGGTGAAAACTTCGGTTACCCTTAGAAATAAAGTAGGGGTGTCCCCTATTACAAAATTCCCCCTTTTTACTTATGGATCGCTAGAGGGCTGATTCCTTTGGGGAGACTGTGCGGCCGGGGCTCTTCCCGGCATAGGACCTTCCGGTGCAGATTTCTTTCCCCGCTTTGAGGCCTTGGCCTCCGGGTCTTCGGAAGCGGTCCTCTTCTCCCCCTGGACGGTGGGATTCTCTATTCCCCCCTTACTGAAAGCCTCCTTGGCAGAGGTGGTAGTTTCCCTGCGCCCCCCTTCGCCCTCCTCGGAAGGTGCAACCTCCAACATTTTGATTAACACGGGATCCGGCGTGGTCTCAGGGAGGGGGGCCGGACACCATATCAGTTTTGCTTGCGCTATCCACTCCTGTCCAAGGGATAGTTGGTTAAAAGGCAAACCCATGATAAATAAATGGACAATGTGTCCAGACACAGGGCTACTTACTTGAGTATCCGGGCGATTGCAGCTTAGGCCAGCGTCCTCGGTCAAGTCCGGATGCATCTCTTGTGATCCGAAGAACAGTTTGTACATCTCCACGGGTGTCAAACCCATGAAGTGTTGGAGAGCTCGTGGTCCCTCCGGATTAAATTCCCATAGGCGGAGGGGGCGACGTTTGCAGGGCAGATGGCGCCGAATTAGCATAACCTGTGCCACTACGACCAGATTGATCTCCCTTTCTTGAAGGTCTCGAATCCAGCCCTGCAACAGGGGTACGTCTTTGGACGGCCCCCAGTCAAGCCCTTTGTTGACCCATGACGTTAGCCGTTGTGGAGGGCCCGGGCGAAAGGCGGGCGGCGGCCTCTGCCTGCTGCCCCTGGGAGCGGTGATATAGAACCACTCCTGTTGCGACAAGCCGAGCTCCTCCTGAAAAGAGCCCTCGGGCCATGGAGCATCGACCCTCTTGCTTATAACTGCCCCTCCACACTCTGCCTGACGCCCCTCAATCATCTTCGGCTCCAGGTTGAAGGTTTTGAGCCACAAGCCGAAGTGAGGGGTAGTGCGGAGGAAGGCTTCGCAGACGATAGTGAATGATGAGATGTGGAGGATGGACTCCGGAGCCAAGTCATGGAATTCCAGCCCATAGTAAAACATGAGCCCCCTCACGAAGGGATCCATCGGGAAGCCTAAACCCCGACGGAGGTGAGACATGAACACGACACTCTCGTCGGGCTCGGGAGTAGGAATAACTTGCCCTTGGGCAGGCAACCTATGCGAAATCTCGTAGGTTAAGTACCTGGCGTCTCTCAGCTTTAGCACGTCCTCTTCCGTGACGGAGGAGGGCATCCAGCGGCCTCATAGGTCGGAGCCGGACATTGTCAAAGGTCGAAAGTACCCGAATTTGGAGCCCTAGGTGTTGGAACTCGGGGCGAGGGGCGGATCCGATTGAGGATTGAAGAAAAAGAACGGGCCTTGGTCTCATTATAAAGAGGGAGAATACCAAGAGCTGTCCCCGTGACCGTTTGGAACCCGCCTTCGATGGAGGGGGCGTGGCAACGAGCGCGGTTGGGTTACCCACGTCCGTATTAATGAGAATCCCGGAATAAGGGGAATACGATCTCTGATTCAACAAGACGTGCCAAGGAAACCGCTTAGCTAAACGCGCGGAGGTGGTATAATAAAAGCGATTCGAGTAAAGGCTTGGTTGTGGTGTGACGTCACGCCACAAAATACGTCAGCAGATTGAACTTGTGTAAATATTATTCTCTCTACGGTGGTATGTGGAATTTATTTTGCAGAGCCGGACACTATCCTGGTGTTCACAATCTTCTATAAATTATTCGGAGGAGGAACCCGCCTTGCAATGCCGAAGACGATATGCGCGCCGGACTCGTCGTCATTGAAGCCTGGTTCAGGGGCTACTGAGGGAGTCCTGGACTAGGGGGTGTCCGGATAGCCGAACTATCATCATCGGCCGAACTCCAAGACTATGAAGATACAAGATTGAAGACTTTGTCCCGTGTCGGGATGGGACTTTCCTTGGCGTGGAAGGCAAGCTTGGCAATACGGATATGTAGATCTCCTACCATTGTAGCCGACTCTGTGTAACCCTAGCTGTTGGGGATATTACCATTGGGCGTGAACCGGCCTACCTGGGCCGGGTTAACTTCATTAGTAGTGTAAAGGTGATTAAGCAGATGAAGGCCCAAGGCCTGTAGTCGGTTTAGAACCTGTAGCCGTAAACCGGCTTGGTATGTAAACTTGTGTTGTAAGTTAGGAATAGAGAGAGACCAACCGGGATACGAGTATAAACCGGTGTGGGACTCTGTGGACCGACGGGCGTCACCCGTGTATATAAGGGGACGACCCGGCGGTGGTTCAAGGACAGACAACGACAACTCGAGCCTAGGCGAAGCTTGTTTGCTCCCTAGCCATCGAAACCACATCAATTCCATCACAACTAGACGTAGGCTTTTACCTTCATCGAAGGGGGCGAACTAGTATAAACCCTTGTGTCTTTGTGTCCGCTTTAACCCCTTCAAGTTAACCCGTAGCGATGGCTCCACGACTAAGTCCTTTCATGAGGACATCTGCCGTGACAAATCCATGACAGTTGGCGCCCACCGTGGGGCTATCGCACGATGGTTTGATGGTCTTGGAGGGCAAGCTCAAAGGACTCGAAGGCTATGCTGTGGGCCGGATGACCAAGAGTCGTCGCAGCAAGCTCTACATCGACGATGCAGGATGGGGTCCTGAAGCCGGCTCGATCGAGTATGGGTACCGGGTCCCCTTTGGTGGCATACACATTTTTATCGGCAAGATTGGTGAGCCTGGGCCTGAGCCGGACATCCGCACCGACCTCGTCGAGACGGCTCAGTGTGCGAGATCTACCCAGGTTAAACCGGCCGTGAAGCGTGCCTTCGTGGGGGTCATCCATGGAGGAGAGTATGGGGACGAGTCAGAATACGGTAGCAAGACCGTTGTCTATTCCGGCGAATAATCCTCAACCGGAGAAACCGAATCATTGTACCAGTTGCACGATGACTAGATTAGGGGCTGTTCCGATGGGGACAGTATTCCGGACCCCCCGGAGCAGATCAACCGGGTTGGAATATTCATGGCCGGTACACAGGCGGTGAATCACTCCTCGACTGCAGCAGCAATGCTCTCCGGATCAGCAGCGGAAGCGGCAGCAGGGGCAGGAGGCCTTGTGCGCCCACCGGTTCAAGTTCTGTCTGACCTGTTTGATGCACTGGCTGTACTTATGGCAGAGGCCAATCCGGCAGATCAGGAGGCCCATGATGCAGAGATTGCAAAAGTGAGAGAGCAGATTGCACAAGCCAAAGCCGACTTGGCAGCAGAAAAGGACAGGATGGCCGCAGAGCGGGCCGCTTTGGACACCCAGGCCTATAAACATATGCTCGACCAGAACGCATCACATGAAGTCTTGAAGCGGAAGCACAGATCACGTTTTCCATTAGGGTTCGACCCTCAAAATCTCTTTCACACTCCGAGAGCGGGAACCAGTAATCCGCCGGGGCACCTGGAGGTAAACCGGGTCGAGGCACCAGGGCCAGGAGCGACGGTCCAACCCCGCCTGATGGAACCTGCTCGGCAGAACATTGTGATTCCTCCGCCGGTCCAGACACCTCCGGGTCATTATTCTAATCCTATGGACAATCTTGTCGCAGCTGCTGCGCGATTAGAAGCTATCCCGGTCGAAGGAGACTCTCTGAAAGCAATAGAGATGCGCCGGGTTAAGGAACTTCTCCGGACCGCTTTGATTCAACAGGAGGCATATTCATACAGCCGCAATCGGATTCATTCCACACCTCGTCCAAGCTGGAGCTATAGTAGGTGCCTGGATGAACCAGCCATATCAAGCAATGCGCGGGGCCGTGAAGCGGCCCGTGGCAATAACCCGGCCGGTGGTGTTCACGATGCTCAGGATGTCGTGGAACGGGCCCGGGCACGAAGGGAGGCCGAGTTAGCAGCACAGAACGCAGCGGATCAGCTTACACCAGTTCATCCTACCACCTCTGCCGGGCCCGGGGTCGCATCTAGCTTGGGAGTACCCTGTTTAGTCCCTGCTTTACAGAATGTACGCCTGCCCAAGGACTTCAAGGGCCCCCGCAAGGTGCCGAATTACACCGCTGATTTATCTCCAGAAGCATGGGTAGAGAGTTATGAGATGGCAATGGAGATGCTGGATGTGGATGAGACTACATGTGCAAAATACTTCACCATGATGCTGGAAGGCACAGCACGTACTTGGTTAAAGGGCCTACCGCCTAATTCTATCAGTTCATGGGCCCAATTGCGGACCCGGTTTATCCAGAATTTCAAAGATACGTGTAAGCAGCCTAAGTCCATAGTAGACTTGGCGGCTTGTGTTCAGGAGGATGGAGTATCAACAACCCATTGGGTACGCCGCGTTTCTGAAGTCTTGCACTCGTCTGACAGGATCAATGCTGACTCTGCGATCTTAACCCTGGAGGGCAACTGCCGGTTTAAGCCTCTAAAGGAAAAGTTAGGGCGTATGAAGCGGTTCTGTAATGACATGGGAACTCTCATGGTCGCTTTAGTGAAGTATGATGATTCTGATAGTACCAAGGATCCTGAGACTGACGATGATGAAGCAGGGAAGGGAAAGAAGAATAGCAACTCTAAGGGGCATCAATACAAACCGGCGGGCCATGGAAACGGAGGCAAGCGTAAGGCAGATGGCAGCATGGATTTTGTGGCTAACACTAATGCGCAGGACAAGGGTCAGCGGCGTAGAGGTAAAGCGGCGAATCGCAATGGGGCTCCAAATCCTAACCCGGATCTCTTAAACTATTTGCTGAATCAGCCTTGCCCAAAACAGGGGACGAAGGAGGCGCTGGCTAACCACCTTTGGAAGAATTGTTTCATTATGCAGGAATTTAAAAACTCTAATGCCTTTCGGTATGACCGTGGGTCAGGTGATGGCTCAGGATCCGGTTTCCATGGGCCGGGTCATGATGGAGCTTCCGGTTCAGGTTTCAGTCAGGGTGGTAATAATAGCCAGGATAATCAGAACGGTCAAGGAGGTTACAACCAACAGCAGCAGCAGCAGCGGTCGGGTTATCAGAGCCAGCCAAAACAGTTGAACAATGGGCAGTATCATGTTTTCACAACTAGGTCGGATAAGCACGACTGAAACGTTCATAAGCGAGCAGTGAACTCTGTTGAACCGGCCGTACCGCGTTATTTACGCTGGTCAGAGTAGCCTATCGTGTGGAGCAGGGAGGATCACCCCCCCCCCCCCCGGGTTGACAATCCGGGCCAGTTGGCATTAGTGGTAGACCCTCAGGTGGGAGGTTATAAATTCACCAAGGTACTCATGGATGGAGGGAGCAGTATTAACATCCTGTACTATGAGACATTCCGCCGCATGGGGCTAACAGACAAGGATCTCAGACCGTCTAATACGGTGTTCCATGGTGTGGTGCCTGGCAAATCAGCATATCCTGTTGGTAAGATAGCCCTGGAGGTGGCTTTTGGGGACGATCATGATTCCCGATCCGAGACACTAACCTTTGAGGTGGTGAAGATCCAGAGCCCGTATCACGCCTTGTTTGGGCGGCCGGCTTATGCCAAGTTCATGGCATAGCCTTGTTATATCTATTTGCAGCTCAAAATGCCGGGTCACAAAGGGACAATAACGGTTCATGGGAGCCGCAAGGTTGCTTTGGAATGTGAAGAAGGTGATGCGGCCTATGCAGAGTCGGTTTGTGCCACGGAGGAGTTAAAATATTATAAGGACAATGTTGATCCGGCGGATATGACCCCTTTGCAGAACCCAACTACGGAGCATGATTCAGATCTGAAGTTCGAATCAGCGGCTGAGACCAAGCTTGTTGACTTCGTGCCTGGCGATTCGTCCAAGCAGTTCACTGTCAGTGCCAACTTGGACCCTAAATAGGAAAGCGCGCTCATCGAGTTCATCCGTGAGAATCGGGACATTTTTGCATGGAAGCCTTCTGACATGCCAGGTGTATCGAGGGAACTCGCTGAGCACACTCTTAATGTTGATCCCAAGTATAAACCGGTAAAGCAATTTCTCCGCCGGTTTAACGAAGAGAGGCGCAAAGCCATTGGGGAGGAGGTAGCCAGGCTCCTAGCAGCTGGCTTTATCGTGGAAGTGTTTCATCCCGAGTGGCTTGCTAATCCGGTGCTGGTTCTTAAGAAAAATGGCACTTGGCGTATGTGTGTGGATTATACGGATCTTAACAAGGCTTGTCTAGCGGATCCTTTTGCCCTTCCCCACATTGACCAGATTATTGATGCCACGGCGGGTTGTGAGCGTTTGAGTTTTTTGGATGCGTATTCTGGGTATCATCAGATCAAAATGGCGGTTAAGGACCAGGAGAAGACGGCGTTAATTACTCCCTTTGGAGCCTTCTGCTATGTATCTACGCCTTTTGCTATGTATCTACGCCTTTTGGGCTCAAGAGTGCCCAAGCCACTTATCAACGGTGTGTACAGAATTGCCTGCATAAACAGATCGGCCGCAATGTGCACGCCTATGTGGATGATATTGTCGTCAAATCAAGACAGAAGGAGACACTTGTTGATGATTTAAAGGAAACCTTTGACAACTTGCGGGTTTATAAGATGATGCTTAACCCTGCCAAATGTGTTTTTGGTGTTCTGGCAGGCAAGTTACTGGGTTCTCTTGTGTCCAACAGAGGAATTGAGGCTAATCCGGAGAAGATTACGGCTATCACCTCCCTGGCTAAACCGAAGTGTATCAATGATGTTCAGCGTTTGGCGGGTCGGATCGCCGCACTGAGCCGGTTTATCAGCCGCCTCGGAGAGAAGGCCATCCCTTTATACCAGATGTTGAGAAAGACAGATCAATTCATCTGTAGTCCAGCTGCTGATGAGGCGTTGGAGGACTTGAAGTGGCAATTAGCCAATCCGCCCATTCTTGCAGCTCCGGTCGACAAAGAGCCGTTATTGTTATACGTGCGGCCAATGCTCGTGCAGTTAGCGTGGCTATCGTGGTAGAATGCAAGGAGGCAGGCAAGGAATATCCGGTTCAGCGGCCGGTTTACTATTTCAGTGAGGTGCTTATCGAATCCAAGCAAAGGTATCCGCATTGGCAGAAGCTGGTATATGGAGTTTTCATGGCAAGCCGGAAGTTGAAGCAATACTTCCAAGGGCACCCCATCACAGTGGTCAGTTCAGCTCCCTTGGGCGATATCATACAGAACCGGGAGGCGACTGGCCGGATTGCCAAGTGGGCCATAGAACTCGGGCCGCACGGATTAAAGTACGTGCCTCAGACGGCGGTGAAGTCTCAAGCACTTGTTGATTTCATCAATGATTGGACGGAGTTGCAAGCACCAGAGGAAAAGCCAGATCACACATATTGGACTATCCATTTTGATGGATCCAGGCAATTGGAAGGCTCGGGGGCTGGAGTCGTGTTAACTTCCCCAAGAGGTGATAAGTTTTTTATGTTCTCCGCTTAATGTTCCCTTGTACTAATAATGCAGCTGAGTATGAAGCCTTGCTCCATGGTCTCCGGATGGCTAAAGAGATGAATTTAAGTCGGGTTAAGTGCTTTGGTGACTCGGACCTCGTAGCTCAACAGGTGGCTGGCACTTGGGATTCTAAAGACCCACTCATGGCTGCATATCGTCGTGAGGTGGACATTGTTGCAGGTCACTTCAAGGGTTATCAGGTGGATCATGTGGATCGTCGGAAAAATGAAGCGGCGACGCTTTAAGCCGGTTGGGCTCTCAGCGTAAACCGGCCCCGCCTAATGTCTTTCTTGATGTATTGCACAATCCCTCAGTCAAGCTCCTAGGTGAAGCGGATTTGGCTATTCCTGATCCGGAGGCTCAATTGGTGGCAGCCCTGCATGTTATACCGGATTGGACAGTTCCCTATCTTGCGTACATGAGCCGGGGAGAGTTGCCAGAGGATGAGACTCTAGCCAGGCAGATAGTCCGGCGATCCAAATCTATGACAATTATCAATGGCGAATTGCATCATTGCAGTGTATCAGAGGGATTTCAACACTGAGTCTCTCCTGCGGAAGGTTGTGAAATTTTACGCGAAATTCATGAAGGGGATTGTGGTCACCACGCCGGTTCAAAGTCTCTGGTGGCTAAGGCGTTTCGTCATGGGTTTTACTGGTTGACAGCTCATGCTGATCCGGAGGACTTGGTTAAACGGTGTGATGGCTGTCAGAAATTTTCAAGGCGTGCTCATGTGCCGACTCAAGAATTGAGGATGATTCCAATTACTTGGACATTTGCAACATGGGGGCTGGATATGGTCGGACCTTTTAAAAGATCCAAGGATAAGAAAACCCACCTTTTGGTGGTAGTTGACAAGTTTACCAAGTGGGTTGAAGCGGAGCCTGTCAGCAAGTGTGATGCAGCTACAGTGGTGCAGTTCATTAAAAAGGTGATTTTCCGGTTTGGCTTTCCACACAGTATCATTACTGACAATGGTACCAATCTATCCAAGGGTGCTATGAAGGAATTCTGTGAACGTGAGCACATCAGGCTTGACATATCATCAGTAGCTCACCCCCAGTCCAATGGGCAGGCAGAACGAGCTAATCAAGAGATCTTGCGAGGCATCAAACCCCGGCTTATGGTTCCCTTGCAAAGAAAACTGGGATGCTGGGTTGAAGAGCTACCATCTGTACTATGGAGTATCAACACTACGCCGAACCAATCTACAGGATACACACCGTTTTTATGGTCTACGGAGCGGAGGCGGTTCTCCCTAGTGATATCCGGCACGATTCGCCTCGTGTGGCGGCTTATGTTGAAGCGGACAATGAGACAGCACGGCAAGATGCTTTGGACCTATTAGATGAGGAGCATCACATAGCGGCTGCCTGCTCGGCGATTTATCAACAAGATCTTCGTCGCTATCACAGTCGCCGGGTTAGAACCAGAACTTTTCAAGAAGGAGATTTGGTGCTTCGGCTCATCCAAGATCAGACGGATATGCACAAGTTATCCCCACCTTGGGAGGGACCTTTCGTGGTCAGCAAGAATCTGCACAACGGGTCATACTATCTGATTGATATCCGAGAGCATAAAGATTCACACACATCAGAGGAGGAGACCAACAGCCGTGGAATATAGCTCATCTTCGGCCTTACTACACTTGAGCCATCGGCTCTATCTATGTACATATTATGGCAGTGTATATATTATCATTGATATAATAAAACCGGAGCCTCAGCTAAAGCGGGGTCTCTGTCCTTTCATATCATGCGTGGTTACATGGAGTGGTTCTGTTTTAAAACGGCCTCCGGTTTACCCCTTGAAATTTGCTTTTCAAATAACTTTGTGATATCACTTGGGGCCTTGGTCGTGTCCGAACCAACGCGACACCTTTTGATAGGCGAAAGCCACCAGATCACTTGGGGACATGGTCAAGTCTGAACCAGTCACGCCTCTTGATCGGCCTAAGGCCACCAAATCACTTGGGGGCCTGGTCGAACCCGAACCATTGCCACGCCTTTTGATCGGCATAATTGCCACGGTTTCATTTGGGGACCTGGCTGACTTGAACCATTGTCACTCCTATTGGGGGCTTGGTCCTGTCCGACCATGGTAACACCATCTGATCAGCTCAGTAAAGCATGTTTTTGCAAACGGTTTTTATCATTGCCTTTGCTGCCATATTTCTTTTATGACTATTCTTCAATTTTTGTTGTGTTTCCTTTGAACCAACAACACTTTTTTACCGGTTCAGCTGACGGAAATCGGTTCATTTGTATTCCGGAGAAATATGTCCGGTTTAACTTTCCTGTTAACATCATGAAGTAGCAGGGGGCTCATAATGACCCAACACGATTTACATGGGAGTTGTTTTCTCCCCTTTGATGGTAACGGTTTATAAATATTCTGTTTCAAGCCTGGCTAAGCCAACTTCATGCCCAGCGATGGCAGGTATTTTGTATCACATATTTGATTATATGTTTTAAATACATTGATATATATATATATCAAGGTTATAAACCGGTTGGTGATATAACCGCCATCGCAGTTCAAGATTTTCTGATTGCAGGAAATATAATTAAGGATTTTAAGCAAAAGCATCAATACTTATGCACGAAGGCATATTTCGAGACAGAAGTATTGGCTATCCTATTACAAGGCAACGCGGTGCCCAAATAAGATCATTGTTGTTCCAGCGGATCATAATACAGCAGTTATGTAAACCGGCTTCCGGTTCAAGCTTGCTCATCAAACCGGTCTGATGGTTGTGGGTCGTCCCGCGCTGCTTCAGCTTCCTCATCTCTATCCATTGGCTGGAAGTCAACAGTGGACCAGTCGATTCCCATTAAAGATTGAAAGACAGCCTCTTCATGGATCAGAGACGACGGTTCATATCAGGAGCGTAAGTATGCTTACGGATTGGAGGAATCAGATTTTCCGCTTCAGGAGTAGGTGCAGGCACTCGTTTGTTCTGGTCATTGTACTGAGCTTGATAATGCGACAAGTCTGCCTCTTCAGCCAGTTGACAAGCCAGAGGGCGTACTGCACGGTTTATCGCCCTCAAATCATCTTCATTGAACTCTGAGCCATCTTCCTTCAAGCTGGGATAGCCTTGAGCTGCTTCAACAGGATCGAAATCCGGCACCCATGCTTTTTCCCGGATCAAGGCATTAATGGCTCCGGTTCGAGCAGCAGATTTCTTTAGTTCTTCAATCTGAGCAGGAAGCATTGACAACCTATTAAGAGTGTCTTGGATTAAGGAAGGTGCCAGATTGTTATGCGATGCAGTGGTGATGATCCATTGCGCTCCGGTATACAGCTGTTCAATTAAAGTGTAGGTAGCCTTCAACTTCTTCCGAACATCTGACCCTAAGTGACGAATGCCTGTACCTATAACAATACAGGAAAGATCACAAACCGGATCTATCATAACCAGGCCAGAGTTGTCCAAGAAACCAAAAGGAACTTACCAAAGATAGCAGCGGTCATGGAATGTACTTGCCGCTTTACGGCGGTCAGCTCATCTACCACCGGTTTAAGAGCAGCTTCAGCGTTTTTAGCTCTTTTATTAAATCGGCCTTCTCAGTGGCCCAATCAGTCCGCTCCTTCTCAAAGCCCTCCTTCAGCTGTTCTATGATACTCAAAGCGCTGGTTAATTCTTCCCTTGCCTTGTCGGTTTCAGCTTGCTGGGTTTTCAAAATTTCCTGCAGATCAGTAATCCAGTCTTGTTTGATCCTCCCTTCAGCCTGCATAAAGACAGTGCTTTGCTTTCAACAAACGGTACAAGAATTTGAAGTACCAGCCACATAACAAGTTATATGCTTGATACTTGGGGGCTAATGCACCTTCAATTTTCATCTGTTACTAAATCGCAAAGTCCCAAGCTCAATACAGGTATTCAACTTGGCACTTGGGGCTAATGGCTATTTGCTCAGTTATGTTCTGATGTTAGAATCTCTATTGGAGTCCCGGTTCAACTATACTAAGTTGAACCGGCCCTTGGGGGCTACATTGATGGAATTCAAAGTATTGAGGACTATATTCAAGTCCGGGTTGAAGAAGATTACAAACCGGCCCTTGGGGGCTAGGAGGATTAATACAGTAGCAGTAATTAGAAAAGAAGCACAAGGAAGTTACCTCAAATTTATCTCTCATTATCTTTACCAGGCCAGCTTCACAGTCACGACTAGTATATAGCCGGTTCAAATGACCAGAATGAACATCTTGGGCACTCAGAGCAGCATATGTTTCCAGATCAACATCCCATTTTCCTTTGTTCATACCAGGAGAATCTTCTTTCACAGTATGCTTGGCCAAAGCGACGGGATTCCCTGGTTCAAAGCAACCTACGCCGGTAATTACAACGTCATCATCCTTGGACTCGTCGGTTTGCATTGGCGCGGTCGGTTTATCAGTAGGCTTTGAAGGACTGTGGGATCCATCGATCCGGACGGAGCTGGCAGGCTGGTCAACAGGGACTGAGGTATCGATAGGCCTTTTATTAGTAATAGCAGCATCTTGCAAAGGAGGATCATTGGGAGTATCTTCAGGAACGAACGCTTCAAGATTTGGTGTTTTATAATGTTCAAGGGCAGCATCTTCCTCGGCCGCTTTATTCAGGCGGGCTTTCTTGCTTGGTTTAGGTTTAGCCCTGAAAGAGAAACAAAAAGTCAAGGAACAGCATAAGTTGTAACGTGGTATACCAGAAGCATATGTTCAGTCTAGCTTACCCCAGAACCGTTTTCAGTGGTGGCAGCTGAGTGGCCGATGATTCACCAGATGAAGAATGGGAAGTAACCTGATAATCGGAGTCGGACGGATTAAGAGGTTGACGGACGAAACTCGCTTTAGGACATAAATTAATAAAAAGGTCGGAGACCTCGGAGCGGCGTTTTCGAACCGGACTGTTCGGTAAACCGGCGGAGGTAACTACCTGGCCGCTGTGCTAGGTTGTGCGGCGAGCTTCATGTTGCTGAGTCTTCATAAGAAATTTGGGATCCAAATAAGCAAGGGGATGAGAAAATTTAACTTTCCGGTTTGCCTGGCGAAATTTTGGCAAAGGCAAAGGATCCGAATCGGAAGAAAGAGTAATTACCTTAGCGACATCAGCATTACTGGCTTCAGCGTCGTCCTGACAAATATCATCATCAATAAGGCGTGTAAAAAGTAGGCCTAGTGAATCGAGTTCTACCTCAGGGTCTGAGTTACCCACATCATCATCAACAACCGGATCAAATGAAGCAGTGGTTTTCCTCTTTTTGGAAGGCTTCTTGACGACCTTGGTCTTTGGCCGGATTGGCCGATCAGCTTTCTCTGGTTTGTCTTGTGGAAGCTTCTTGCTCCAAAACGGATTGTCACCCTGGGTAAGCAGCAGTTGATGTCATACAGAGATAGCAATAAAAGGTTCAATAAAAAGTACAATCAAAATCTTACAGCTAGCGGTTTGTTGGTAGCACAGAAAGGGGGCAGGCCGGTTTGAGCGCAGAGATGCTCCGGTTCGTTCAGCATTTTCTTCACAGCCTCTGTGACTTCATCATCGGAGAGCTAGATGTTCGTGTGTCGGAGTGGGTCATCAACGGTGCCAGTATATTTGCACATCAAACCGGAGCGCTGGCTGAGAGGCAGTATGCTCAATGATATCCAACAGCGTGCGAGATCAACTCCTGTTAAACCGTTGGCCATGAAGGCTCGGAGCTTAGATAATTGCGGAGCGTATTTACTCCTCTCCTTGGCACTTAACCTTTGTGGGAAGGGGTGTGTATTGCTGAGCCGTTCCGGACGAAAGCCAGGCAAAGGATTTTCATCACCAGGGGAAGTATCTTTGCAGTAAAACCATGTTGCATTCCATTCCTTGGGGTGACTGTGTAGTTTGGCATGGGGATAAGTGATTTCTTTCCTTTTCTGAATTGCCATACCGCCCAATTCGGTATTGGGACCGTTAGTGAATTCTATGCGGCGGTTTAAGTGGAAGCAGTCTCTGAACAATTCAACTGTGGGTTTCTCTTGAAGGTACACCTCACAGAGCACTTGGAAGTGACATAGGTTGGTAACAGAATTGGGGCCAATATCTTGCGGGCGAAGTTGAAAATTGGCTAGTACGTCCCGGTAAAATTTGGAGCCGGGCGGTTTCAAGCCCCGGGCTAAGTGATCCGCAAAGATCACAACCTCTCCCTCTTGAGGTGTGGGAGGACATTCATTACCAGGAACCCTCCAGTGGATAGTCTCTTTGCTGTCTAAAGCGCCGATCGAGACTAAATCATCCAACTGGGTTTCTGTGACACGAGAAGGAACCCAGTTGCACTCATATACTTGTTTGGCCATGGTGAGATCTACAAGAAATAGGTGATTCTAGTTCAAGAACATGTTGGATAAAATAAGGCACTGGTATGAACAAGGCTAAACCGGAGGCAGTATACTTAAACCGGATTTTTATGAAGCAGCATCATATGGCCAAAGAGTTCTGGCGGTTCAACAAGGGGACTAATGGTATATACCGGTTTATTAACTTTTCTATACTAAGTTAAACCGCCTGATCTAAACATTGAAAGCAATTGAGGTTGCGGATGGCTAAGTATGCAGAAACAGGTTTCACAAGGTCCTATTGTAGTAATGGATCTGAAGCAAGTTCAGAAAAACAGAAAATATTTAAAAGATTAAAGCAAAGCGGAAGTGAATCAATGGGCAAGTATGTAGATGAGATCTATGACTTGAGTGTGAAACTACAGGTGGATGCTAAAAGGCTACTGCTAATCAGAGCAGGGTTTCACAGATCTATCTAGGAATCTAGGTACGAGCATGAACAAGTGAGGAGCACAGCAAGAACATGAAACCCTATAATAGATCTAGGTTAAGAAGAGCAGAAGGCTTACCGGAATCGAGGAAGATGCGAAAAGATACCGCAGTGCTCTGGAACATTCAGGTTGATGTAGCGGCCCAAGACGAGGCAGAGGTTAATGGTGATGGCGGAGCTCCGAGGCTGGCGACGCGAGGAAGACGAAGAGAAAGAGATGAAGGGGAGAAAAGGAAATGACCCTTCGGTCCTATTTATAAGGTAAAGGAAGTGTGTCAGGCACGCGAATCCAGGAGCCACAAAATTCAGACGTAAAGTTTCTGCCTTGGGTATTGCAGGTCTATTAATAAAAGAAGGCGTTATAAATGTTAACTTCATGATGATGTCATGCCGGTTTACAGCAACCAGAGATGATGACGACATGGCGGTTTACCAATTACCAGAAGATGTTGAAGACAAAGATTTTTGTGAAGGATTGACATGAACCAGTTCAAATCAATCTGGGGCCTAATGTTGGGGATATTACCACTGGGCGTGAACCGGCCTACCTGGGCCGGGTTAACTTCATTAGTAGTGTAAAGGTGATTAAGCAGATGAAGGCCCACGGCCTGTAGTCGGTTTAGAACCTGTAGCCATAAACCGGCTTGGTATGTAAACTTGTGTTGTAAGTTAGGAATAGAGATAGACCAACCGGGATACGAGTATAAACCGGTGTGGGACTCTGTGGACCGACGGGCCTCACCCGTGTATATAAGGGGACGACCCGGCGGCGGTTCAAGGACAGACAACAACAACTCGAGCCTAGGCGAAGCTTGTTTGCTCCCTAGCCATCGAAACCACATCAATTCCATCACAACTAGACGTAGGCTTTTACCTTCATCGCAGGGGCCGAACTAGTATAAACCCTTGTGTCTTTGTGTCAGCTTTAACCCCTTCAAGTTAACCCGTAGCGATGGCTCCACGACTAAGTCCTTTCATGAGGACATCTGCCGTGACAAATCCACGACACTAGCCCTCTCCGGTGTCTATATAAACCGGATGGCTTTAGTCCATAGGACGAACAACAATCATACCATAGGCTAGCTTCTAGGGTTTAGCCTCCTTGATCTCGTGGTAGATCTACTCTTGTAATACCCACATCATCAATATCAATCAAGCAGGACGTAGGGTTTTACCTCCATCAAGAGGGCCCGAACCTGGGTAAAACATCGTGTCCCTTATCTCCTATTACCATCCGCCTAGACGCACAGTTCGGGACCCCCTACCCGAGATCCGCCGGTTTTGACACCAATAGTGCCCTCAAAAGGTATTTTGCAAACCTCGCAAAATTCAGCTAATGGCATTCTCTTAACAACGTCATATAAATGAAATTCTCTCGATGGAGGTGAATTTTTAGGGAAAAAGTAGAAATTTTGCACAAAAGTATTTGTGAGTAAGATATACTGATGATGTTGGTCGCGGAGGAAGTCGGTGAGGCCAGCATTCTCAATTAATAAATAGAAATCTTCATAAATCCCGTCTCTCCTCAAGAAGTCATCGAAAGGCCATTCACACGGCCGGACCTCCGCGGTGCGAGGCAAATTAAACTTAGGCTTCTGTTCTTCTTCCTTTTGTTTTACCTTCGAGCTTCGGCTCGTGGAGCCCCTCAAAAATCTCTTCATTATTTCTGAAACAATTTGAAATTTTTAGTAACTTCAAATAAAAGTGAACCAACTTCAATAAAATTGATAGCAACAACTCCTGCAAGTGCCTAGAGCCTATATAAAGCATTGGAACTACTTGGAACCATATAAATTTGACATGCAAGCTCAAGAACATGGTCACCTATGCAGCACAAATTTGCAATGAATAAAGCACTAGAACAAAAATTAATTGGACCAATGGAGGAGTCACATACCAAGGAACAATCTCCCCAAGCAGTTTTGCGAGAGGTGCTTTGAGCAAGGAGATCGAAAATCACAGCAACGGGGTCTGTAACTCGTGCTTGAGTTGGTTTTTCATGTTTGTGTGAGGCAGAGGAAGAAGATGGGTGCAGCAATAGGTGGAGGAGGGCCACCGTGGGCCCACGAGGTACGAGGCGCGCCCTCCACCCTCGTGACCAGGTGGCAGCTCCCCCCGCGGTGATTTTTGCACAGAAAATTCTTAAATATTCCTGAAAAAATCATATTAAATTGGCATGGAATTCTGAGGAGTTCTATTTTCGGGAAATTTTTATATTGCACGGATGAGTCAGGAGACAGACAGAAAAATACTATTTTACTTTATTTCTACTAAATAACAGAAAATATAAAGAGGGTATAGAAGGTTGTGCTTCTAGTTTCATCCATCTCGTGCTCATCAAAAAGAATCCACTAACAAGGTTGATCAAGTCTTGTTAACGAGCTCATTCCGATTAACACGGAACCGGAGAAATTTTGAATAGCACTATGTTACCTCAACGGGGATATGTTAATCCCCAACAATAAGAATATCATACTTTTTCTTGCCAGTAGGGAGGAAATTCAAAACCTCCGAATATAACTGATGGAATTTTTCCAATAGAGTTGATACTGTGAACCTGAGGTTGTTTCCTCGAAAAGTGTACCATGTGCTCATTGCCATTAACATGAAAAGTGACATTGCCTTTGTTGCAATCAATAACAGCCCCTGCAGTATTAAGGAAAGGTCTTCCAAGAATAATAGACATACTATCATCCTCAGGAATATCAAGAATAACAAAGTCCGTTAAAATAGTAACGTTTGCAACCACAAGAGGCACATCCTCACAAATACATACAGGTATAGCAGTTGATTTATCCGCCATTTGCAAAGATATTTCAGTAGGTGTCAACTTATTCAAGCCAAGTCTATGATATAAAGAGAGAGGCATAACACTAACACCGACTCCAAGATCACACAAAGCAGTTTTAACATAATTTCTCTTAATGGAGCATGGTATAGGAGGTACTCCGGGATCTCCAAGTTTCTTTGGTATTCCACCTTTATAAGTATAATTAGCAAGCATGGTGGAAATTTCAGCTTCAGGTATCTTTCTTTTATTAATAATAATATCCTTCGTATACTTAGAATAAGGATTTGTTTTGAGCACATCAGTTAATCGCATACGCAAAAAGATAGGTCTAATCATTTCAGCAAAGCGCTCAAAATCCTCATCATCCTTTTTCTTGGATGGTTTCGGGGGAAAAGGCATGGGTTTTTGGACCCATGGTTCCCTCTCTTTACCATGTTTCCTAGCAACGAAGTCTCTTTTATCATAGTGTTGATTCCTTGATTGTGGGTTATCAAGATCAACAGCAGGTTCAGCTTCTACATCATTATCATTACTAGGTTGAGCATTAACATGATCATTATCATTAACGTTATGACTGGGTTCATGTTCCTCACCTGATTGTGTTTCAGCATCAGAAATAGAAATATCATTTGGATTCTCAGGTGGTTCAGCAATAGGCTCACTAGAAGTTGCCAAAGTCCTATCATTTTTCTTTCTCTTCTTTTTAGAAGAACTAGGTACATCAATATCATTTCTCTGAGAATCTTGCTCGATTCTCTTAGGGTGGCCTTCAGGATACAAAGGTTCCTGAGTCATTCTACCGGTTCTAGTAGCCACTCTAACAGCATAATCATTTTTCTTACTATTCATTTCATCAAGCACTTATTTTTAAGCTTTAAGTACTTGTTCTACTTGAGTGGTAACCATAGAAGCATGTTTGCTAACAAGTTTAAGTTCACCTCTAATATCAGCCATATAATCACCCAAGCATTTAATCATATAAGCATCTTGTTTTAATTGTCTACCAAAACAAGCATTAAAGTCGTCTTGCTTAAACATAAAGTTATCAAACTCATCCAAGCACTAGCTAGCAATTTTAGTAGGAGGGACTTCAGCTTTATCATATCTATAGAGAGAATTTACCTTTACTACCTGTGTCGGGATATCGGGAGGTTCTTCAGTAAATAAGTAATTGAGATCATATGCTTCTTTAGCAGGCGGTAAATTAAGACCGTGTATTTCTTCAATAGGAGGTAAATTCTTAATATCTTCAGCTTTAATACCTTTTTCTTTCATAGATTTCTTTTCCTCTTGCATATCTTCGGGACTGAGAAATAGAACACCTCTCTTCTTCGGAGTTGGTTTAGGAATAGGCTCAATAATTGGCTCAGAAATTGGCTCAGGAGCTGGCTCGGGAGGTGCCCAATTATTTTCATTTGTCAACATATTGTTCAATAGAATTTCAGCTTCATCCGGTGTTCTTTCCCTGAAAGGAGAACCAGCACAACTATCCAGGTAATCTCTGGAAGCATCGGTTAGTCCATTATAAAAGATATCAAGCATTTCAGGTTTCTTAAGAGGATGATCAGGCAAAGCATTAAGTAACTTGAGAAGCCTCCCCCAAGCTTGTGGGAGACTATCTTCTTCAATTTGCACGAAGTTATATATTTCCCTCAAGGCTTCTTGTTTCTTATGAGCAGAGAACTATTTAGCAGAGAAGTAATAAATCATATCCTGGGGACTTTGCACACAACAAGGATCAAGAGAATTAAACCATATCTTAGCATCACCCTTTAATGAGAACGGAAATATTTTGAGTAAATAAAGGTAGCGCGATCTCTCATTATTAGTAAACAGGGCAGCTATATCATTCAACTTAGTAAGATGTGCCACAACAGTTTCAGATTCATAGCCATAGAAAGGATCAGATTCAACCAAAGTAATTATATCTGGATCAACAGAAAAATCATAATAATCCTTGCCGGGAACACAAATAGGTGAAGTAGCACAAGCAGGGTCAGGTCTCATGCTACCTCTAAAAGATTCTTTACTCCATTTAACTAGCAACCTCTTAAGTTCATATCTATCATGGCAAGAAAGGGTAGCTGAAGAAGATTCTGCATCAAAAAGATAACCTCCAGGAATAGGAGGCATATTTTCATCATAACTCTCATCATTGTATTTAGGCGCAACAATTTCTCTTTCTCTAGACCTAGCAATTTGCTCATCAAGAAATTCACCAAGGGGCACAGTAGTATCAAGCATAGAAGTGGTTTCATCATAAGTATCACGCATAGCAGAAGTGGCATCATCAATAACATGCGACATATCAGAATTCATAGCGGTAGCAGGTTTAGGTGTCGCAATCTTACTTATAACAAAAGGAGAATCTAGTGCAAGGCTAGATGGCAGTTCCTTACCTCCCCTCGTAGTTGAGGGAAAAATCTTGGTCTTAGCGTCTTTCAAGTTCTTCATAGTGTCCAGTAGATATAAATCCCAAGTGACTCAAAGAATAGAGCTATGCTCCCCGGCAACGGCGCCAGAAAAAGGTCTTGATAACCTACAAGTATAGGGGATCGCAACAGTTTTCGAGGGTATTCAACCCAAATTTGTTGATTCGACACAAGGGGAGCCAAAGAATATTCTTAAGTATTAGCAGCTGAGTTCTCAATTCAACCACACCTGGAAACTTAGTATCTGCAGCAAGGTGTTTAGTAGCAAAGTAATATGATAGTGGTGGTAATGGTAACAAAAGTAAAGACCGCAAAAGTAATGTTTTTGGTATTTTGTAGTGATTGTAACAGTAACAACGGAAAAGTAAATAAGCGAGAACTAGTATATGGAAAACTCGTAGGCACCGGATCAATGATGGATAATTATGCCGTATGTGGTTCATCATGTAACAGTCATAACATAGGGTGACACAGAACTAGCTCCAGTTCATCAATGTAATGTAGGCATGTATTCCGAATATAGTCATACGTGCTTATGGCAAAGAACTTGCATGACATCTTTTGTCCTACCCTTCCGTGGCAGCGGGGTCCTATTGGAAACTAAGGGATATTAAGGCCTCCTTTTAATAGAGAACCGGAACAAAGCACTAGCACATAGTGAATACATGAACTCCTCAAACTATGGTCATCACCGGGAGTGGTTCCGATTATTGTCACTTCAGGGTTGCCGGATCATAACACATAGTAGGTGACTATAGACTTGCAAGATATGATCAAGAACTCACATATATTCATGAAAACATAATAGGTTCAGATCTCAAATCATGGCACCCGGGCCCTAGTGACAAGCATTAAGCATAGCAAAGTCATAGCAACATCAATCTCAGAACATAGTGGATACTAGGGATCAAACCCTAACAAAACTAACTCGATTACATGATAAATCTCATCCAACCCATCACCGTCCAGGAAGCCTACGATGGAATTACTCACGCACGGCGGTGAGCATCATGAAATTGGTGATGGAGGATGGTTGATGATGACGACAACGACGAATCCCCTCTCTGGAGCCCCGAACGGACTCCAGATCAGCCCTCCCGAGAGAGATTAGGGCTTGGCGGCGGCTCCGTATCATAAAACGCGATTGTTTCTTCTCTCTGATTTTTTTCTCCCTGAAAGCCAATAAATGGAGTTGGAGTTGGCGTCGGAGGGCCACCAGGGGGCCCAAGAGGTAGGGGGGCACACCTAGGGGGGGCACTCTCGTGGACAGGGTGTGGGCCCCCTGGTCTTCTTCTTTGGCGACGATTTTTTATTATTTATCCTAAGACATTCTGTGGAGTTTCAGGTCGTTCTGAGAACTTTTATTTTTTGCACAAAAACAACACCATGGCAATTCTGCTGAAATCAGCGTCAGTCCGGGTTAGTTCCATTCAAATCGCACAAGTTAGTGTCCAAAACAAGGGCAGAAGTGTTTGGAAAAGTAGATACGACGGAGACGTATCACGTACCCATGATCATGCTACTGGAAATAGATCACGGGCTCGGGTTTACCACTAGACGCGCAGTCACCACAGCGGAGGTAGAGTTAGTGATGCGTGTAGCCGATCTCCCGAGCCGTCTCCTTCTTGCGTCGTCGATCTCCTGCGAAGAGAGAAGACCTGTGAATGGTGATCTCCCGTGGACGATGCCTTGCGGTTCCCTCGAATGGTTCATCCAAGCACCGCAGATGCGATGCCTCCAAGGTATCCACATGTGCAGGGTGCAGCGGCGGGCGGCGGACTGCTAGGTCCGGTCGCACGTCATGGGCGTGGGGAATGGCGGTGGCTATCAAGGCTTGGATCAAGATCAACCCTAAGAGGTGCGCCCACTCCCCTTTATATAGACCTCCGAGGTGGGCTCAACACTTGATCCCACTAGGAGTCTGCATCCATTTTCCACACGGATCCAATCCGAATGGGCTGCAACCCCTTAAGTGTGTGACCGTATAGGTTCACGTACACATGGACATGACCAAGTCGATAGTTGGTAGCGGCTCCTAGCAGAACATGCCAACTCCCATGTGTGCGTAAAGTCGTTTGACGAACCTCGAAAATGTGTCATATGCAACATTCCTTTTGCCTCATGATATTTGTTATCGAGCTCAAGGCGAGTACCTGTCACCCTTGTGATAGCTCAACCTCTCTTCTCGAAACCATGATATAGATTCCCGAACTGGGTTAACTCTTAACCCAAGACACATGGTTGTGCTTTCTGAATCTGATCACTCGAGAGGGCCCAGAGAATATCTCTCCAAATAGGAGGCGCAAATCCCATCTTGGTCAACCATGTCTCGCGCCATGTCTCACGACTCACCCGAAATCTACCTTTATAACTACCGGTTACGGAGTAGCGTTTGATAGACCGTAAGTGAATCGATCCTCATCCCGAGAACATGTGAGGACCTCAGGTCTAGGACATGGCATAGACATTGTACTTGAGACTAACAGATGATAATCTCTCGCTGCGTCTCAAAGTGGGTCTGTTCGACTCGGTGATCTCCATCCTCGAGTCCATACTACCGGTTTAGCATCTCCATGCACATGACTTGTGAAACATAGTCATCAACCGAGTTGTATACTAGTCAAGGATATGTGTCCGCATAACCTTATCAACTAGGGACCATTAGAACAATCATCGTACAATACATAGTTCCACAAACAAGTGACATACTTATTGATACATATCATTGATGATGTTCAAGGACAATACAAAGGACTCATGAATACATATGGAAATATCATCATCACATGATTGCCTCTAGAGCATATCTCCATCAGTCTCCCACTTGCACTAGAGTCAATCATTTAAGCATCGTATGCCCATGGAGCTCATATGCGCCTCATGCTTCGGACGTGGGAGAGGCTTCGTCAATGGATCAGCAACATTTGCATCCATGTGTACCTTGCATATGTTTACATCACCTCTTTCGACAATGTCGCCAATAAGGTTAAAACGCCTGAGTATGTGTTGGGTTTTATGATGGTTCTGTGGTTCCTTGACTTGCGCAATGGCACCACTATTATCACAATAGAGGTCCAATGGCTTAGATGTGCCCTCAACCACACAAAGATCAGAAATAAAATTCTTCACCCAAACACCCTCTTTTGCAGCTTCAGAAGCCGCAATGTACTCAGCCTTTGTTGTAGAATCAGCTACCGTATCTTGCTTGGAGCTCCTCCAGCTCACTGCTCCTCCGTTCAGAATGAACACATACCCAGATTGCGATCGACTATCATCCCTATCGGTTTGGAAACTAGCACCGGTGTAACTCTTTACAACGAGCTCTTCCTCACCACCATAAACAAGGAACATATCCTTAGTCCTTCTCAAGTACTTAAGGATATTATTAACCGCTGTCCAGTGACTCTCACATGGATCAGCTTGGTATCTTCCCACAACGCTAAGAGCAAAGCTAACATCGGGACGAGTACATACCATAGCGTACGTGATAGACCCAACAGCCGAAGCATACTGAATCCCATCCATGCGTCTTCGCTCATCAGGAGTCGAAGGACTCTGAGTCTTGCTAAGACTAATGCCATGTGACATGGGCAAGAAACCCTTCTTGGCATCTTGCATGTTGAACCGCTTCAACACCTTGTCAATATATGCACTCTAGCTTAATCCAATAAGCCTTCTCGATCTATCTCTATAGATCTTGATTCCCAAAATGTAAGCTGCTTCTCCCAAGTCCTTCATCGAAAAACTATTTTTCAATGAGTCCTTGACATATTCAAGCATTTGAACATCATTTCCAATCAACAATATGTTATCCACATATAAGATGAGAAATGCGGCTAAGCTCCCACTAACCTTTTTGTATACACAATGATCGCAATCATTCTTGATGAAGCCAAACTCTTTGACTGCCTCATTAAAACGAATGTTCCAATTCTGACATGCTTGCCTTAAACCATAAATGGATCTCTGAAGCTTGCATGCCATGCTAGACTTCTCTGGATCGACAAAACCCTCCTGCTGTGTCATCTACACATCCTCGGTTAAATTTTCATTAAGGAAAGCCGTTTTGACATCCACCTACCATATCTCATAGTCAAAATATGCTGCTATAGCAAGAATGATCTGAACTAATTTAGGCATCTCTACTGGTGAGTAAGTCTCATCGTAGTCAACTCCTTGAACTTGTTGATAACCTTTAGCGACAAGTCGAGCCTTATGGACAGTGACATTTCTGTCCATATCAGTTTTCTTCTTAAAGATCCACTTGAATTCAATGGCTCGAACGCCATCTGGCAGATCAACCAAGTTCCAAACTTGATTGCTATCCATGGACTTTAATTCGGATCTCATGGCCTCAAGCCATAACTCAGAATCAGGGCTCTCCATCGCTTCCGCATACGTAGTCGGCTCGTTGTTCTCCAAGAACAACACATTGCAGTCATGCAAATTGCATAACCTTTCCGACCTCCGTGGAACTGGTGTCGACTCCACTACGGGTTCCTTGACTAACTCCGGTGTGACAGTATCACCTACCGGAACGTCCCCGTGTGGTTCTTGAATTTCTTCTAGTCGGACCGTCCTCCCACTAGCCTTCCGATTGAGCAACTCTTTCTCAAGGAAAACTCCATGTCGAGCGACAAACACTTTGCCCTCTTCACGGTTATAGAATTAATATCCCAAGGTTTCCCTTGGATATATCACGAATATGCACTTATCCGATTTGGATGAGAGCTTATCCGACTGGAGTCGCTTGACATATGCTTCACATCCCCAAATTTTTATAAAAGACAAACTGTGACTCCTCGCAGTCCATATCTCATATGTTGTCTTATCTACGGACTTAGATGGTACCCTATTTAGTGTGAAAGCTGCAGTTTCTAGAGCGTATCCCCAAAATGACAAGGGTAAATCCGACTGACTCATCATCGATCAGACTATGTCCAACAGGGTTCGATTCCTCCATTCGGACACACAATTTCTCTGTGGCGTACCCGGACAAGTCAGTTGTGGAACTATTCCATGACTCTTCAAATGATCATCAAACTCCTGGCTCATATACTCACCGCCACGATCAGATCGTAGAAGTTTGATTCTCTTGCCAAGTTGATTTTCCACTTCATTCTGAAACTCCTTGAACTTTTCAAAAGTTTCTGACTTGTGCCTCATCAAGTAAACATATCCATATCTACTCAAGTCGTCGGTGAAAGTCACGAAGTATTGGAAACTACCTTTGTCTATCGTGCTCATTGGTCCACATACATCACTATGTATAAGTTCCAACAGCTCGGACGCCCTCTCGCAACTCTTTGCAAAAGGAGTCTTAGTCATCTTACCGAGTAGGCAAGACTCGCATGTCTCAAATGATTAAAACTCAAACGAAGTTAGAATTCCATCATCATGGAGATTCTTCATGCGCTTTTGACTAATGTGTCCTAGTCGACAATGCCAGATGTAAGTCGGATTTATCTCATTAGGCTTATGCCTCTTGACATTTATGTTATAGACCGATTCACCTTCAAGATCTAGGATAAATAACCCATTCACAATGGGTGCAAAGCCATGAAACATATTATGCAAGTAAATAGAACAACCATTGTCCTTAATACTGAATTCATAACCTTGTCTCATCAAACATGAGGCAGAAATAATGTTTCGACTCAAAGAAGGAACATAATAACAATTATCAAGTTCCATTACAAATCCTGAAGGTAAATTAAGTTGCATAGTGCCGGCGGCCAATGCAACAACTCTTGCTTTATTCCCGACGCGTATGTCGACTTCTCCTCTTGCGACATTCCTAGTTCTGCTTAGCCCCTGCATCGAGTTGCATATGTGAACAACCAATCTGGTATCATGTACCCAAGAGCTACTAGCAACATCAGCAAGATAAATGTCTATAACATATACAACAAGTGTACCTGAAGAAAAAGTCATACTTACAGTCTTCTTGCCTTCTCGGCAAGCCACTTACTGCAGTTCCATTTCCAGTGCCCGGGTTCCTTGCAATGAAAGCAAATACTCCCCGAGGCCGTCCCTGACTTAGGCGCATCGGCGGTAGTTGGAATTGCCTCCTTCTCCTTGCCCTTTGCCTTAGCCTTTTTCCAGGACCAGCTCTTCTTGAACTTAGCCAAATTCTGCACCATTAACACTTGACAATGCGTACCTTTCTTAATATTCTGCTATGCCACTTTGAGCATCCCATGCAATTCAGTGAGCTTCTATTCATCCCACGCATATGGTAGTTCGAGATGAACGACCCATAGCTATCCAAAAGAGAACCCTAAATTTTATGTGTGGACAACTCATCCCCAAGTGGGAAGCCCAGCCTATCTAGAGCTTGCATGTACCCGATCATCTCGATCACATGCGGGCTCAGTGGATCACCCTCTTTCAGCTTACAATCCATCAAGGATCGCCAGACATTGAACCTTTCGGTCCTAGCCTGCATTTGAAACATGCTCTTAAGGTTCTCGATCATATCGAAAGCCTCAATATTTTCGAAGTGCTGCTGCAGATCGGGCTCCATAGAAGCCAGCATGAGACAGCTGATCTTGTTTGATTCATCAACGAGTTTTTGGTAGGCATTTCTGGCTGTGGCATTAGCATTATCGGCGGGTTCCCCTGGAAGCGGATTCTCTAGAACTTGTTCCTTTTTCTCATGCCTAAGAACAATTCTTAGGTTTCTATACCAGGTGGTAAAGTTTGTTCCATTCAATTTATCCTTTTCGAGGATTGATTTCAATGCAAAAGGGGTAACTTGAGCAGGTGGTGCCATTGATCTACAATAGAAATATGCAAAACACTAAGACATGTATTCATGAAGAGTAATTCATATTAAATATTTTAATAAGATCATTACTCCCACTAAAATCAACATCCCTCGGTTGATACTTAGTGATTCATGATCCAAGATCAACATGTCAACTAGTGAGCTTTTGCATCACCGCTAGACGACAAGATCACTCGATAAGCAACTCTTGCTAATCGTATCTCCATATGACTCTTGTTGTTGGGGACATCTCATGCCTCGCCAACTCTTATGCCTCGTGGCCCAAAACTGTTTTGATAGCCACGACAAGCCACCAATGCTTCGCGTGTAAGTGTCCGACACAAACCCATCACTTCACGGAGATCTAGTGGCACCCTAATTTCATAGGCCCGCCACTAACTATACTTGACATGTGAAGGTGCAGCAATTGGGGAGGCATTTGTACTTGACATTCTTTGAGCAATCACCCTACTTAAAACATCTACCATGCAAAAGAAGGGTGCATAAAAGGGATAAACTTTCACAGGCAGTTTATATATGTGTGATATGGTATAGCCCCTTTTCACAGCGCATGGTGATCTCCATCTCCACGTGCGCGATCTGCCCATGCATGGTTGTCCTTGTGGTGATCTCCATCTCCACGCCATGGTGTCAATCGCCAAGTGTTACACAAGATACTATGCTATTAAAAACCAATAGCCATTGAAAGTAAATTACATTACATGGCTTCTCATGTTGACACACAGGTCATTAATACAATAATGGGACAACCATATGGCTCCTGCCGGTTGCCGCACTCATGACACGCGGGTCATGAAACAATAATATACAAGCAACATACATGGGCTATACCAAATCATAGTCATTCCCTGAAAAAAAAGAGTCAGACATTCTACCGCCAAAGATAAAACCTCCTGAAACTCTATCTTCCAAGCGGATTCTTCTTCTTCTTCTTCTTCTTCTTCTTCTTCTTCTTCTTCTTCTTCTTCTTCTTCTTCCTCTTCTTCTTCCTCTTCTTCTTCCTCATCTTCCTCCTCTTCTTCCTCTTCTTCTTCCTCTTCTTCTTCTTCTTCTTCTTCTTCTTCTTCTTCTTCTTCTTCTTCTTCTTCTTCTTCTTCTTCTTCT
>NC_041385.1:166771087-166921605 GCF_002162155.2 Triticum dicoccoides | reverse complement strand
TTCTTCTTCTAACTAAAACTAAAACTAAAACTAAAGTGAAAATAAAACGAAAACAAAAACAAAAACTAAAACTAAAATAGAAACTAAACTAAAAGAAACTAAAAGAAACTTAACTAAAAAAGGGAGGAAGAACACACCTGTAGGGGATCACTGGGGAGGCCCGGCGCTGGCCTCTCCGGCGACGGGGCGCGGCGGGGTTCCTGTTTGCCATGGGGAGGGCTGGACATCGCCGGGGGCTGGGTCCAGGGGGCGGGGCTGGCCGGCGGCGGCAGCGGCGGGGAAGGAGAGAGGCGGGCGTGTGGGAGGGAGACAGAGAAAGATAGAGAGGGGAGACGGCTCGGCCCGTTAAGTGGGCCTTCTTTGCCGTCTGCTAGCAGACGGCAAAGAGGGCGGCCGTTTAGCGCTGGCCTACGTCTCCTCTTTGCCGTCCGCTGGCGGATGGCAAAGAACCTGACCTAGCCACGCCGTGCCCTATGGGGCCCACCTGGGCCTTTGCCATCTGCCTTCCAGCTCTTTTCCGTCATCTGGCTGACGGCAAAGAAACAACTAACGACAAATAGCCTTTTTGCCATCTGCCCTTTCTTTGCCGTCCGCTTTGTGGAAGCGGATGGCAAAGAGCCTCTTTGCCATCAACTCGCGGTCAACAAAGAGGTGGTAGACGGCAAATTGCCATATTCCAGTAGTGATGGTGTGTCCGAACGTCGTAACCGCACTTTATTGGATATGGTGCGATCTATGATGTCTCTTACCACTATCGTTTTGGGGTTAAGCATTAGAGACAACTGCATTCACTTTAAAGAGGGCACCATCGAAATCCGTTGGGACGAAGCCTTATGAACTATGGTTTGGCAAGAAACCAAAGTTGTCATTTCTTAAAGTTTGGGGCTGCGATGCTTATGTGAAAAAGCTTCAACCTGATAAGCTCGAATCCAAATGGGATAAATGCTCTTCATAAGATACCCAAAGGAAACTATTGGGCACACCTTCTATCGCAGATCCGAAGGCAAGATATCCGTTGCTAAGAATGGATCTTTTCTAGATAAGGAGTTTCTCTCAAAAGAAGTGAGTGGGAGGAAAGTAGAACTTGATGAGGTAATTGTACCTTCTCCCGAATTGGAAAGTAGTTCATCACAAAAATCAGTTCCAGTGATTCTTATGCCAATTAGTGAGGAAGCTAATGATGATGATCATGAAACTTTAGATCAAGTTACTACCAAATCCCGTAGGTCTTCCAGAGTGTGATTCGCATCAGAGTGGTACGGTAATCCTATTCTAGAAGTCATGTTACTAGACCATGATGAACCTACAGACTATGAGGAAGAGATGATGAGTCCAGATTCCGCGAAATGGCTTGAGGCCATGAAATCTGAGATGGGATCCATGTATGAGAACAAAGTGTGGACTTCGGTGGAATTGCCCGATGATCGGCAAGCCATATTAAATAAATGGATCTTCAAGAGGAAGACGGACACTGATAGTAGTGTTACTATCAACAAAGCTTGATTTGTTGCAAAAGGTTTTCGACAAGTTCAAGGTGTTGACTACAATGAGATTTTCTCAACTGTAGCAATGTTTAAATCCGTCCGAATCATGTTAGCAGTTGCCATATTTTATGAAATCTCGTGATGGATGTCAAAACTGCATTCCTGAATAGATTTCTGGAAGAAGAGTTGTATATGATACAACCAGAAGGTTTTGTCGATCCAAAGGGTGCTAACAAAGTGTGCAAGCTCCAACGATCCATTTATGGACTGGTGCAAGCCTCTCGGAGTTGGAATAAACGTTTTGATAGTGTGATCAAAGCATTATGGTTTTATACAGACTTTTGGAGAAGCCTGTATTTACAAGAAAGTGAGTGGGAGCTCTGTAGCATTTCTAGTATTATATGTGGATGACATATTGTTGATTGGAAATGATATAGAATTTCTGGATAGCATAAAGGGATACTTGAATAAGAGTTTTTCAAAGAAAGACCTCAGTGAAGCTACTTACATATTGGGCATCAAGATCTATAGAGATAGATCAAGATGCTTAATTGGACTTTCACAAAGCACATACCTTGATAAAGTTTTGAAGAAGTTCAAAATGGATCAGTCAAAGAAAGGATTCTTGCTTGTATTACAAGGTGTAAAGTTGAGTAAGACTCAAAGCCCGACCACGGCAGAAAATAGAAAGAGAATGAGAGTCATTCCCTATGCCACAGTCATAGATTCTATAAAGTATGTTGTGCTGTGTAGCAGACCTATTGTGTACCTTGCCATAAGTTTTTGCAATGGGGTACAATAGTGATCTAAGAGTAGATCACTCGACAGCGGTCAAAATTATCCTTAGTGAGGACTAAGGAAATACTTCTCAATAATGGAAGTGATAAAAGAGCTCGTCGTAAAGAGTTACATAGATGCAAGCTTTTACACTAGTCCAGATGACTCTTAGTCTCAATCTAGATACATATTGAAAGTGGGAGCAATAAGCTAGAGTAGCTCCGTGCAGAGCATTGTAGACATAGAATATTTGCAAAATACATACGGCTCTGAATGTGATAGACCCGTTGACTAAACTTCTCTCATGAGGAAAACATGATCACACCTATGTACTCTTTGGGTGTTAATCACATAGCGATGTGAACTAGATTATTGACTCTAGAAAACCCTTTGGGTGTTGGTCACATGATGATGTGAACTATGGGTGTTAATCACATACAGATGTGAATATTGGTATTAAATCACATGGTGATGTGAACTAGATTATTGACTCTAGTGCAAGTGGGAGACTGAAGGAAATATGCCCTAGAGGCATTAATAAAGTTATTATTTATTTCCTTGATTCATGATAAATGTTTATTATCATGCTAGAATTGTATTAACCGGAAACTTAGTACATGTGTGAATACATAGACAAAACCTATAGTCCCTAGTATGCCTCTACTTGAGTAGCTCGTTAATCAAAGAAGGTTATGTTTCCTAACCATAGACATGTGTTGTCATTTGATGAACGGGATCACCTCATTAGGAGAATGATGTGATGGACATGAACCATCAGTTAGCTTAGCATTATGATCGTGTCAGTTTCATTGCTACTGCTTTCTTCATGACTAAGACAAGTTCTCAGACTATGAGATTATGCAACTCCCGTATACCAGAGGAACACTGTGTGTGCTACCAAACGTCAGAACATAAATGGGTGATTATAAAGGTGCTCTACAGGTGTCTCCGAAGGTGTTTGTTGGGTTGGCATAGATCGAGATTAGGATTTGTCACTCCGTGTTTCAGAGAGGTATCTCTGGGCCCTCTCGGTAATAGTCAACACTATAAGCCTTGCAAGCATTGTGACTAATGAGTTAGTTGCGGCATGAAGTATTACAGAACAAGTAAAGAGACTTTCCGGTAACGAGATTGAACTAGGTATTGAGATACTGGCGATCGAACCTCGGACAAGTAACATACCGATGACAAAGGGAACAACGTATGTTGTTATGCGCTTTGACCGATAAAGATCTTCGTAGAATATGTAGGAACCAATATGAGCATCCAGGTTCCGCTATTGTTTATTGACCGGAGATGTGTCTCGGTCATGTCTACATAGTTCTCAAACCCGTAGGGTCCGCACGCTTAACGTTTGATGATGATTGGTATTATGAGTTTATGTGATATGATGTACCAAAGATTGTTCCGAGTCCTGGATGTGATCACGGACATGACGAGGAGTCTCGAAATGGTCGAGAAATAAAGATTGATATATTGGACGACTATATTCGGACACCAGAAATGTTTTGGAGAAGTTTCGGATAAAACCGGAGTACCGGAGGGTTACCGGAACCCCCCAGGGGATTAATGGGCCTTAGTGGGCCTTAGTGGAGAAGAGAGAGGGCCGGCCAGAGGTTGCGCCCCCCCTTGCCCAGTCCGAATTGGACAAGGGAAGGGGCGCCCCCCTCTCCTTCCTTCTCTTCTCTCCTCTTTCCCTCATCTCCTTCTTGGACTAGAAAAGGTGGGAGACCTACTCCTACTGGGAGTAGGAGTCCTCCCCCTTGGCGCGCCCCTTGTTGGCCGCTGGCCTCCTCCTCCCCTCCTTTATATATGGGGAGGGGGGCACTCCAAAGACACACAAGTTGACAATTTTTTTAACCATGTGCGATGCCCCCCTCCACAGTTACACACCTCGGTCATATCGTCGTAGTGCTTAGGCGAAGCCCTGCGCCGGTAACTTCATCATCACCGTCACCACGCCGTCGTGACGATGAAACTCTCCCTTGTCCTCAACTAGATCAAGAGTATGAGGGGCGTCTCCGAGCTGAACGTGTGCTGAACGCGGAGGTGCTGTACGTTCGGTGCTTGGATCGGTTGGATCGCGAAGATGTTTGACTACATCAACCGCATTAACTAAACGCTTCTGCTTTCGGTCTACGAGGGTACGTGGACACACTCTGCCCTCTCGTTGCTATGCATCACCTAGTGATAGATGTTGCGTGATTGTAGGGAAACTTTTGAAATTACTGTGTTCCCCAACAACATAATCAACTACCAATCCCTAGAAGTACAAGCGTTAGAGGACAAAATGTACTGACAAGAGCAATGGGCTACACTTTTGCACTGGCATTGTCTGTGTATTCTACTTTCTGGTAAGATTATATATAGATTTGATCTTTTTTAGTAAATGGTGGGCGAGGGAGATAAGATGCAGAATGCTACACAATGAACCAATCCCTCTTCCCATAATACAAGTGTGTTTTGAACACTAGTGTATTGTACAAAACGTTCTTATATTATGAGACGGAGGGAGTAGCTGTTAATGTAAGTACAGTGATAGACGAAGTTCAGTCCTTACAAGAGGATTGCAGAGCTAAACCTCTTCAAAAGCATTGGGTTGATTCTAAATTTACGTAAGAGTCCATACGGATCTTATAATGTCCACCAAATGGACAATAACGAGGCTAACATGTGTGGTGATGCTACATAATCAAAGAGCTATGAAAGTAAGTATGGTCATACAGGGTAACAGGTACTCACAAGAGCAATGCAGTGTGCAGTATAGTTGCGAGATTCTGCAGTCCCTTGAGAATGAATGTTCTTCTGCTAACAGTTTTCATACAAGTGAGATGTTAAGGCAAATGCAGAAATGTAGTTCAAATTGTGATGTGATATCATAGACAGTACCTTATGCTGTAGACGATACCAATGTGTAACAAGATTATTTTAGTCACCGTCGGATAAATATAGCACCGGAGACTTTACAAAATTTCATTTAGAGGCTTGCCATCGAAGTGCACTTGCCTCAGGTCGGAACGATACTTCACCAACAAGTGCTTGAAAAGCGCAACCAACCCTTGCTCGTCTTCACAATCTAGTTTGGTCCTCGCCTATTTAAAAGAATGAAATCTTGTGTCTTCAGTTAGCAGAAACATATGCAGTAATGACCATGAATAACATTAGTACATTACTTACGCATAAGTTGCAAATGAAGACTGGAAATTGTTCTGTGTCTGCGGTATAATGTTTCCATGAAGGAAAGATGCACACAAAGTTCCTAACAACAATATAAGTTTCGTCTTCTAAACTTTGAAGAAATGGAATAGGGGTCCTATTTGCTGCAATTGGGGCTCTCTCTGGTTCGAAAAGGGATTTGGAATTGGATTTGGTGTACTCTTTGCTGGAATGGGGGTTTTGCGTTGTAGAGCTGGTGCTATGTAAACTGGCATCATCATACTGTTTGCTGGAGTTGGGGTCTGCTAAGTTGGGGCATCAGAAATGACCAGTGTAGTAGGGCTAGAGTGTGCTAGAGTTGGGGTGTTTTGTGGGTCAGGTGATATTGCAACTACACCTAATGGGCTATTTGATTTCTCAGGTGCCACTACCTTCTCCAAATACTTTGCTTGTGATCCTCCGTGATCAGCAATCACCCTCTTCCTTTTGAATGTCTAATACACAAGAACATCATTTGAATGGATAAATATGGTATGATGACAGATGGAATATGTACTGAAAATGGATAGGAAGGGCGTATTCACATACACGATGTGTAAACTAAGCTAATGGCAGTGCAACAAAGTAGAAGCAATGCAAAGCATCAGTTGCAAGATATGTGCGACCAATATAACCTTGGAAAGTTAGAGTAAGCACCTTGATGGGTGAATAAGATAGGGCATCTGCCTCTGACTCCTCCACTAGGGAGCTACATTGACTTAGGTCTCCCTCTAGCTCAGAATCACTGTTAGGATCATATTTTGAGCATGAATCTGTAGGTGGAGAGCGTTTGTATTGCATTGCATCCAGACTTGATTTCAGTCCCTTAATGCCAAGTTTGACAACCATGGCATTGTTCTGCTTTATTCTTTTCATGCGCGCAAGCTCATAATCATTATGATGTTGTTCAGAATATGAGATTCATGAAAATATAAAAAGTATTATGATTATCTATGGAATGCATTGCGGATTCAACTCGAAGAGTGTCACCCTATAAACCCCTGCATATGCAAAGTTCACGCCCCAACCGTGCTGACCAGAACACACACAGAGATACAAACCCCTTATGTCTCTATAACAGGCAGACACACATTGCAAAACTGAAGTAGGAACATTAGAATCATATCAAATTCGTATTTGAACAAATAAACTGAGGAATTATGAGTGGCATAATGTTTAGCTTCAAGGGTGGAGTGTTGGTAGTGCGACACAAAGCAAGTAGGCATATTGTATTCCATGTAAAAGATCGAAGCCTATGTAAAAGCTAGAAATGACACTTTCCTTCTATACAATGCAGTGTTCGTTGCCCACACATGATGGAAGAGATCACACAGAGAAATACTATTCACTCATGTCTACGGTTCCAGTATTTTGAAACAGGGTGGTCCACCCTAAAAGAAAATTGACAACAAATATGACAGGCCAAGCATAGATGTAGTGAATCAATCATTTACTTGTGAGCTTACTAGGACAAGTATGCAGAATTGAAACTTCAGTAAGAGACCGTCTAAAATCAGAATCAAGAAGTTTGTCTACCACTTATTGTTTGCAACTAATCGACGTGAATAATTGGATATTATATCAAATGAGTAAGAAAGAGAAATAAAATTTTCAACAAACCTGGCTTGCAGTAGTAATCTGGGTCAATGTCACTATGACCAACAATCCAAAATGACTAGTGTCTGTTCCTAGTGCCGGAATTTTGAAACCCTGTGAACTTTACAGGTACTAAAGATTACTAAAATACATCTGAACCATTATGTGTAGGTAGCACTCAACACACCAAAAACCCTAATGATAGTCCTGCCTAATGAGTAATGAATCAATTGGAAAATGGGTGATGAGGAGTGGCTGCTGAGTGTTGAGGATGTATCTCAGGATATATTGGGTTGGCTTAGTGGCTGCTGCATGCTTGAGCCCTGAACGGACTGGGAAGGTAGGCACGGCGGCGCGCCAGGGCAGCGCTGACGCTGTTGGGCTAGTGGCTCCTGACCTCCTGTTAGTCCGGCGTCTCCTCCTAGAGTCATGCCGTCCAGGGACGGAAAGTCGCTGGTGAGGTAGACGGCTGGGGGCGAGTAGAGATCGGAAGCACGCAACAGAACAGAGGGGAAACGGCGCCTGGGATGACCCAAAATCCCAGGGTGGGCCACGGCCCACCGTGCGCACCCTATAGAGATACACACCCGAGCGGCGAACATGAATTTTTGAAACTAAATTAGGAAGATTTAGCTAACCAATTAAACGACTTTGTTTTAATAATATCAGATTCGTATTTGAACAACTAAGCTTGTTTAGCTTGATGGGTGGAGCAGTGCTATTATGACACGAAGCACGTATTCTGATCGTATAGTGATCATAAAAGGGGAAACTCTAAGCATATTTTTTTAGCAAAAGAGGGTTTCCCCTCCGATTTCTATTAAAGAAACCACCACGGAACCAACATGATCAATTAAGCCCTAAGCATGATCAATTAAACCGTATTATGACTGTGCCATGGCAGATTTGAAGCTGCAAACCGAAGAAATGATATTTAGCATCGATTATTTCTTCAGAACTAAGAACTAAATTCTAATAGCTGAAAAGAAAGTAGAGTAACCAAGTTACGATCTATTTTCTGGTTGAGACCAAAAAGTTGAGGAGATATGAAGTACCACCTCTCTTGCGGCGCCGTGTAGGCATTGGGGGTGCGGTGGCTGTTGGTGGCGTTGAAGCGGATCTGGGATGGTAGACAGGTGCATCGGGGGATAAGTCCCGTTGCTGTGGAAGAGAAGGTCGTGTGAGCGGCCCCGGCAGAGAGGACGACGGCGCTGATGAAGCAAGAGGACGTGATGCAAGGCTCTTGGTCTATCGCCATGGATGAGAAACGTCCATCTCTAGCAGTGGACGACACGGTTTTGGTAGGCTATCCGGCATGGTGGAGGATGGTGGCGATGGATGGGGTGGCGAACGAAGGAGGCTGGTCTGGGGATGGTGTTCTAGCATGGACGGTGTATGAATGGGAAAATGGAGGGAGAGGTACGGAGAACCATGTTTTTGGGACGCGCCTGTCTGAAATATGGGAAAGTTACGAATTTAGCCTCTGTTTAAAATTTGGACATCTTGTCGGTTGGGGATAGTACGGTAATCTCGCATCTCGCCAATATTATCCCAGAGCGATTTCGGGCGAGGAGAGGATGGTTGGCACCCATGGTTGGCGCCCACGGTGTATGAACGTGGCTGACAGGTAGGGCAGTTGTGTCACGTTTGAGTGAAGTTACAAACCTGCCCCTATTGAAAATATTTGCCTACATCGATTTCGGCCGAGTCGAGTTTGTTTTGCTGCCCACCATGTGTGAATGGGGAAATGGAGGGAGAAACAGAGGTCTTTTGGACGAGCTTGAATCAAACGTGTTTTGCCACCCATGTTTGGCGCCCACCGTGTCAGAATGGGCTCAGAGGCGGTCGTGTCACATCTAATTGAAGTTACTAACCTACCCGTTATTCAGAGCAGTGGAAATCGGGCCGATGGATTTTCCGTGTAATGGGTAGACAATAATTTCCATCTCCCAAACACTTGGCTTCGGGCTGCCGATGTGGGATTGGACATTTTGCCGCTTCTTTCGAATTTTGGGACAATAAGCATCCACGTTTACCCTGGCAACTAAATTCGAATCCATTTTGTATTCTTATATGAATCTTTATAAATCATTCTATGTGTTTTTATATATCTTCAAAAGCACGACAAAGATGTATTCCACTGTCATATATGAATATGATTTACAAATGTCGATACTCAAATTCAGAAGCTAGAATCCAGTTTAAGGTGAATTCGAATATTTCTAACACTTTATGTCAACCTCAAATGTCATACGCAGCATAATGTGTACTCCCATTTAGATATGTACACAAGAGATGTTTCAAGATTCAAATACCGAGTCAATCAACCAAGAATGTACATAACTAACAGACATATAAACACTTATAGTGTATATGGATTAATAATATCAACTAACATACATAAGCCAGGCCGATGTACTTTTTTTTGCTAGAACAACATTCTATTTTTAGCCAAGCTACTACAGCATCTTGGCCCTTTCTGATGCGTGCCACTTATGGTCCATTTATACTACTATTATTGCTGAATGCACATTCAGCCCGATTGGCATATTTGTAGGTCTGGCACAGCAATCAAAATGAAATGTCTCCGAGTCTTATCAATTAATACAAATTTGTGCTCAAATAAAATTACAAACCAAAAACAAAAAATAAGTATTACATGATCTCTAAAATAAATGGTTTGATTGATTACATGAACAAACAACACAAAGGTTATTCAACGATGGAAAGAACATTTCACCTATTATTTACCAAGTGGGAATTTAATTTCCTTTTTTCCTTCAGGACCTTAACAATGCGGTCAGTCTTAGGGTCCTTCGTTTTGAAATCCACAAAATATTTAATGGTTGTCTTGAGTACTACTTGTGATTGTGATGTTTGCTTCCTCAACATGTCAACTTCATCTCTAAGTGCAGAAGCAGAATCTCTTTCTACCACTAGTTTAGCCTCTAGAGAATCAGCAGTTGGCAATTCATAATGCATGATTGGGTCGGTGCCACTGCTGTGGGATGATACAACGTCCATGGGGACCTCGCTTTTTGTTCTTGGGCTTACCTGTTTTGCCATTAAACTTCCGATTGGATTGAGAAAAGTTGAAGTTAGCAAAACATCTCAACTGGGAGTTATAACAACAAACCACTTAAACAAACAAGGAATTAAAGAGTTTCAATTGGATGCTGAAAAGTAGTAATTAACATCATTGTAACCGGTTGTTGTAGCAGCAAAGCAGTTAAACAAACAAGTAGCTACATAAGTTCAGGAAAACATGTAATTCTTAACAGTAAGTATCATACACATAGGTAGGCACAATCTATAATAGGATTAATAGGCTATGGCATTATGTAAATAGTAGCAAACTAAATTAAGCCAAGCAACGTAATTGAACAATTTTGCAATAAGTGGCTAACTAAAATTCCAAGAAGCAGGTAACTGAACTTATGCTGGCTCTTTGTACAGGCACACTTTAACTTCTTTTTTGCTTACAAGGTTCTACGATGGAGTCCATGGCATCAATTCCTTCGATACGCAATCCCAATACTTCTTTCTTCCCACACTGCATTGGTAAGTCGAATGGTTAATCTGGTAAGATGGTGTGTCCTTGATATGATATATGAGGACATGTAGTCAGACTAGTTGTAGACACACACATCACACTGGCTTTTAGTGTATAATTCATGCGATTACATTAGGCATATCAAGATCTAAGCGATCTACAATAGGATCAAAAGACTGGCATCCTTCACATTATTGGCGAACTTAGTTCATAGAAACAAGCAATTCAACCATTCTGTGGGTAAATCAAAAGGGCCACTAGAATATTTTTCACTACCCCAATCATACTCGCAAAAAGGGGCGACGCCACCATAGGGGCTGGTATGGGTAGCTGCCTCAGGTGGCTGGAAAGTGTGCACCTAGTTTGAGTCATCCAGGTTGGCCCAGGCTAGTTTTGCTCGTCCCAACGCATGAGCAGGCAATGTAAAAAATGAAGAAAATGTTTCACTTTGCATGGGCCAATAACATAAGTGCGAGGCAATCCCTATAGCAGACTCGCGGCCCAATTCATTCCCTCTAGCCTCCAGTCTGGTTCGCTCCTAACCTAGCTGCCGCTGGATAGGCCAACACAGCAATTCCTCGCGACCTCGTTGGAGGGCGGTCGCCGGGCTTCAAGTGAACGGAAGGACAAGAATATGAAGATCCAACCCTGGGTGTAGCCTCCGTGGGAGGCGATGGTGGCAACACAGGCATGGCATCGACCTTGTGCAAACGGACAGTCGCAGCTTGTAAGAGTAGCATGCGCAACGAGGAGGTACATCACATCCCATATTATATCTAATTCAACTGTTCAATTTCTGGCCAATAGTTAAACATGATGATGTTGTAAAACTGCTTGTATGCAGGGAATCTATGAGAAAATGAAACTAATTTTGGCTTATTTTATAACTCTCCCAATCAATATTGAACTGACTGAATCTGATTTATCTAATCAAGTTTCCAGTGCAAACATACAAGCTCATGTTGTTCTTGAGCCTGAAGTGTTTAATGAACAGACTGCTAATGAAGGATTTGATGCAAACATTTTACATGCTCCTGGTGATGAACATATAGTGTCTAATGAGGGATCTAACGCAAGCATTTTGCAAGCTCCCATTGAAGGATTTAGTGTCTAATGATGATCTGCTATGTTGAGAGAGACATAGAGATTTGCAGGCATTGATGACAAGCAAATTATAGTACATTTTCATGGCTTGAGGAAACATCGAGGCCATCTACCATAAAGTCCCCGTATCATGACAACATTGCATAAATACTTTCTAATCTGTTATTTGAAACTATTGGCATACTTGTGCAAGAGAGAGATATTGATATGCAGTTTGTGCACTGGTTATAGGTGCAATTACACTTTGATATTTTCAGCCAGAGAACGAATAATTCAAGTAGGTACAGACCATGTTTGTAGTCCTTGTACACCATGGTGCATTTTCTGTTTTTTGGTGCTTGCATCATTTAGTGTTTTATAATCTGAACTACTTTGGATCATTAGCTGGTTTTCAAAGTGCATGTAGCTTCACATTTCTCAAGTTATGTTGATTTCCGGAGTGCAAGTGCCTTCGTATTTTTTAAGTTAAATGTTTGCCCCTGGTAACTTGAATTCGTGGATCTGCCACTTCACAGAAATCATAGATGCATGCCAGTATGAATTAAATGAAATGCAGGGACTTACGCTAGCTCGTTGTACATGCTCACTGCAGCTCTGCTTGCGCTTGGGATGTTCCATGTACAAGTCCATGTTACCACTTGCTTGGATGTGCAGGCCTTGTGCTCCTTGCATCCCCCTCTGCATTTTGGACACGGCGAATGGTTGATCAAATAAGAGGAATCAACCTTGCTGTTGTACCGGAGGACAGATACTTACAAGGTTATATGGGTGTGCAGGATGTGTACCAGATGATATCTCCAGAATAAATGGTTTTGCTTGTTTCAGATGATATCTACAGAAGAAATGGATGTGCTTCAAAGTCAACTTGACAAGTTCAAAATGAAGGATGGTGAAGGTGTCGCTAAAATGTAATCTAGGCTTGCTCTCATCACAAATGAGATTGCTGGCTTAGGAAGTGAAGAGATGACCGACAAATTCATCATCAAGAAGATCCTAAGAGCCTTGGATGGAAAATATGATATCATGTGCACATTGATCCAAATGATACCCAACTACAAAGTTCTCAAGCCAACGGAAGTCATTGGAAGAATTGTTGCTCATGAGATGTCACTCAACGATAAGGAAGAGCTTCACAACAAGTCTAGTGGTGCTTACAAAGCCTCATGTGATGCTCCTACATCATCAAGTGAGAAGCAAACCTTCAATGAGTAATTGAGCTTAATGGTGAAAAACTTCAACAAGTTCTACAAGAGTAGAAGCAAGGAAAGAAGCTCCAAGTCAAGATCCTACAATGACAAAAGATCTTCGAGTCGTGAATGTAATTGCTACAATTTTGGAAGACCCGAACACTATTACAATGAGTGTATGACTCCTTACAAAAGAAGAGAAGATTCACCCAAAAGGAGAAGTAGAAGAGATGAATCACCACCAAGAGAGAGAGGAGGAGTAGACATGATCGTTATGAACAAAGAACCTCCTGGAGAAGCAAGGATTCAGAAAGGAAGGACAAATCATCAAAGAGCTACACAAAGCAAAGACATCAAGCTCATGTTGGTGAATGGGTATCCGGTTCCGACTCCGACCATCACTCCGAGAGAAGCTATGACTCCGACTGCGAATATACTCAAGATGAAGGTGTTGCCGGTCTAGCACTTGTGTCAACCAACTCCTACGACATATTTGACACACCAAATGAAGGAATTGGAAGATGCTTCATGGCTAAAGGCCCAAAGTTATCACACCCCGAGTATGTTGATTTCAATAGTGATGAAGATGACTTGTTAGTTGATGATGATTTACTTGTTGAAAACTCTAGTGATGAATACTATGATGAAATGTCAATTAATTATGCTAATCAAGATAAAACGAATGACAATGATAAGGAGGAAATTGAGCATCTAACTAAAGAACTAAACACTCTTAAGTTAACACCTTGGAAGATCATCGAGAACTTTTAAAGACTCTTGAGAAGTTACGCTTTGAAAAGCTCAACCTTGAGCAAGAGCATGAGTTTTTAAAGGCAATCAATGATGATCTATACAAGAAAAGTTCTTCTTACATTGCCAAGCATTTACTCTTATCTACTTACGTGCCACAAGTAAAATCTAGCAACAAGAGTAAGAAAGGTTCTTCTACTAGTAGTAACAATAATCATGCTAAATCCAATGTTTTTGCTTCTAGTAGTTGTCTTGATTCCACTAATGATTCTCTTATCCAAGTTACACTTGAGAAAGAAAATAGTTTATTGAAGGGAATTAGAGAGAAGGGTGTCTACAAAAGTCTTGCCGGGAGTAAGCAATTCAAAGAAATTGTACGCAAGCCAGGAAGGCACCGGAAGAATCAAGGTGTTGGTTTTGAACAAAAGTTCAATGCCAATGGAGTTGAATGGGAAGAAGATCAATACCCCAAGATGAAGTTTGTTCCCCAACAAGAGAAGTATGATCCTACTTATTTCCAAGGGGCACAAGCTCAAGATGATCTTCCACCACAAGACCACAAGCAAAAAGGCAAGGACAAGCTTCAAGAGGAGATTGATGCATTTGAAGAAGCTCCCAAGGCCTTGGTCAAGTGGGTTCCCAAGACTACATCAAGTTCTAATTCATTACCACTACTACCCCAAGGATTCCCATCAAAATGATGTGGGTCCCAAAGAAGAAGAACTAGAGAGTTCTTGAGGGTGACTCTGCAAACATTCTTCACTCACATCATTTTGGCAAGGACAAGTGCAATCAACTTTCACATCTTGCACTAGTTCAAGGAGTCAGAAACCCTCTTGTTGGCAAGACAAGGGACAAGGTAACCTAATGCTTTCATGGACATCATCTTGCGTGTGCATCACTCTATGTCTATGGATATCCTTGTTTGTTCCTTGTGGGACTAACTCGTGTAGGTATTAAAAGTGCAACTCACTCGAATGGATTGCTCCAAATGATCTACAACAACATTGAACATCCACATCTTCAACATCTACATGAAGTCATCATCGACAAAACCCAAGGTTAGTTCATCCCTCTTAAGAGTGGATCTCACATCTAGGGGGAGCTTTACTCAAAAGAATTGAGCTATAGCAACTCTAATGGTGTGAGCACAACAATGCTTTATGTAAAAGTGGCAACCCCACTTATGCTTAAACGATGAGTATGACCTATGATCAAATGTTTTCATTTGACTCCTAAGTCAATATACTCATATATAGATGACCCAATTGTCTGATAGATGCTAGTATTGGTTGTGCATTCTTTGTCACATATTTCATTTTCCATTTTATTGTGTGAGCATGTCATTTGCATATTTTTATCCATTCGAGGACATCCACTTGTTGCTTCGATTGACTGAATTCTTTGTCTTTTGCCAAGTGGATGGACAAGAATGCCTAAGAACCTTCTAGAGCTATCTATGCTTTTCTCATATCAAATTCTATTCATGCTACATCACAAAGTATGATCAAGTCAGATTCAAACCCCTCTGTGTGAGGAGCACTCGGAGTCCCTGATTTTTCATGGACTTAAACTTCCAAAACCTCTTTGTGCATTTTGGTCTGGCCGGGAAATCCATTTCGGTCACACCGAGTTCACTAAGTTGATCTAGGTTTTCATCTCGATGCAACCGATTTGAACACTTCGGTCTCACCGAGTTGCAGCAACCGCTTGCGAATCTGCAATCTCGGTGCCACCAAGTTGTTCCACTCGGTCACACCGACAGGGTCAGGATATAAATATCCACGGGTGAGATTTTGGAAATTACTTCAAATCTTCTCAGCCCGCGCGTGTCCTGGTCTGCCCCCTCGGGTCTCTGGATCATCTTCTCGCTGCCAACGACCTCCCGCCGTTGGAATCTGCCACCGTCGACGGAATCTGCTCCCTTATCACTGCCGTAGCGAACACCCGCCATTCTAGGGTATGTGTTCGACCCCTTGTGCTGTGTATTTCACTCTGATTCCTAGCACAAGGACAATGCCATGCTTCTTGCCACGAATGAGACTAATCTATCCAACTAAATCATCCTTTTGTCTAGTTTGGTTCGAAAATTTTAGGGTTAGCTCTCCGCAGAACTCATCTCGGACCGACCGGAATGTAGAAATCAGTCTCACCGATTTGGCTTAGGCCATTGCACATGCGCTTTTCGGTCTGACCGAAACGTGCAAATCGGTGTGACCGAGTTCAAGATTCTGTGAAACCCTACCAATCTCGGTGCCACTGTACTGTGATTCGGCCCAACCGAGTTCACTAGTTTAGGTTCCAAGTGTAGCTTCGGTATCACCGAGTTTGTCAATTCGGTAGCTCCGAGATCATTTCTATAGAGAACTAAAACTAAGTTTTGGACTCATTTTGATTTGCAAAACCTATGTATTTGTGATGCTCATCTATTATACCTCATCTACAACCTATTCACACGGTCTGCTGACAGTTTGCCTGCAAGATGTCTGACCAAAGTGAAAGCCAGAATAGGTCTGAACAACAAGAACATTTGAGTGAGGGCACTAGCCCCTCCAGCAGCTATGATGAGGGTAGCAGGAGCACACCTAGTAACTTGCCCAAGGCAGCTACTAGAACAAGGAAGAAGAGAACATCTGATTCAGAGGATGAGGACTACATTGCAGTTGAGGATGAGGCCACTTCCAAAAAAAGTGGCGAAGAAAGAATTTGGCATAGTTGCATCAACTAAGCCAGGCATGAATATTTGGGCACCAGCAAGAAGAGTTCCTATGTCAAAGGCCAGAGAATCCACTCAAGAGACTTTGGGATCTGAACCCAAAGAGGTTGTTGCAGAAGGGAAGAAGAGGAAAGAGAGGGTCAAGAAGACCACTGTCGGTGTCAAAACCGGCGGATCTCGGGTAGGGGGTCCCGAACTGTGCGTCTAGGCGGATGGTAACAGGAGACAAGGGACACGATGTTTTACCCAGGTTCGGGCCCTCTTGATGGAGGTAAAACCCTACGTCCTGCTTGATTTATATTGATATTGTGGATGTTTACAAGAGTGGATCTACCACGAGATCAAGGAGGCTAAACCCTAGAAGCTAGCCTATGGTATGATTGTAATGGTTGTTGTTGTTGTCCTACGGACTAGAGCCATCCGGTTTATATAGACACCGGAGAGGGCTAGGGTTACATAGAGTCGGTTACAATGGTAGGAGATCTACGTATCTGTATCGCCAAGCTTGCCTTCCATGCCAAGGAAAGTCCCATCCGGACACGGGACGAAGTCTTCAATCTTGTATCTTCATAGTCTTGGAGTTCGGTCGATGATGATAGTCCGGCCAATGATAGTTCGTCTGATGATGGTAGTCCGGCTATCCGGACACCCCCTAATCCAGGACTCCCTCAGTAGCCCCTGAACCAGGCTTCAATGACGATAAGTCCAGCGCGTATATTTCTTGGCATTGCAAGGCGGGTTCCTCCTACGAATGATAGAAGATTGTGAACACCAGGATAGTGTCCGGCTCTGCAAAATAAATTCCACATTCCACCGTAGAGAGAATAATATATACACAAGTTCAATCTGCTGATGTTTTTTGCGGCATGATGTCACGCCACTACCAAGCCATTACTTGAATCGTTTTTTACTCTACCACCTCAGCGCATTTAGCGAAGCGGTTTCCTTGGCACGTCTTGTCGAAGCAGAGATCGTGTTCCCCTTAATCCGGGATTCTCATCAATACGGACGTGGGTAACCCAACCGCGCCATTGATGGTGATGCTTGGGGGATAAGCGAGTTTTACCAGGCTAGTGGGGGACGCGTAGACTTCGCCCGCCCATATAAGAGATAAGGATTCACCTTTTCACCTACACCTTCTTCCTCCTTTGCTTATCCATCTCCGTGCACTCGAGCTCCAGCGCCCAAGCCCGCACATCTCGTCTCAACATTCCCCAGTCATGTCTGGAGCGGGAGGCAAGTGGATGACCTCCTCCGTTATGGAGGAGCACATCGAAAGACTGCGCAGCGCCGGCTACCTGTCCGGCGACATCGCGCACCGGCTGCCCGACGAGGGGCAGCTCATCCCCACCCCCCAGGCCCCATGAGAGGGTCGTTTTTCTTCCCCACTTCCTCTGCGGACTGGGCTTTCCACTTCACCCCTTTTCCGGGGGCTCATGTTCTACTACGGCCTGGATTTCCATGATCTGGCGCCGAACTTCATCCTCAACATCTTGGCGTTTTCGTCGTGTGCGAGGCCTTCCTCTGCATCCAGCCCCACTTCAGCTTGTGGCTCAAGACCTTCAATGTCAAGCCGAAGGTAGTGAAGGGCACTCAAGCGGAGTGCGGAGGCGCCATGTTGGGCAAGATGCCCAACGTCCTTTGGTTCAAAGGGGCCTTCGTGGAATCCGTGAAGGGGTGGCAATCGGGGTGGTTCTATATCACCGAGCCGCGCGACCCTACATGGGCGGCGGCCCCCGAGTTTAGATCTGGTATCCCCACGCAGCTCACCTCCTGGAAAGAGAAGGGCTTGCTGTGGGGTAGTTCGGAGGAGCTGACGGGACTCCCAAGCCTGTATCCAGAAGCTGGTGAAGAAGCTCAGGCTGGTTAACATGGTCCAAGTCATGCTCGTCCGCCGGATTCTCCCATGCCAAGAGCGGGCATTCAATCTGTGGGAGTTCAATCCGGAACAGCACCAGGCGCTGAGCGGGCTCTTCGACACGACGTACGAAGGCGCCTGGAGGGTGCTGTTTAAGGGCGCCGAAGCCCCCGCATCCGCGACTGAAGATCGCGGATTTCGCTCGCAGCGCCAAGCCGACGAGGTAAGTGATTCTACCACTTTACGGGACACTTGCTTTTCATAGTTTGACTCTATGCAGGTTTTAATTTCCCCTTTTCCTTTGACAGGACTGGATGAGGAAGGCGGAGCAGATTATCTGCCCGGCTCCCATGCCAGAAAACCCAGTAGACGCCCGTCTAGCGAGGCTGCTGGTTCCGGCACCGCACGTGGTGCCGGAGAAGAAGGCCAAGAAGAGGCCACGGGTGCTCGAAAGAGTTCCCGCTTTCAGGTGTCCGACGACTCCGGGGCGGACTCCTCCCCCGAAAACGAGGAGGAGAAGGAGGACTCTCTCCCAGAGGAGGGAGAGAGGAAGAGGAAGGCTTCCCCAACAGGGGAGGCCGAAGGGTCCAAGAGGGGAAGGACTATTCCCCCGGACAGCTCCGCCAACATCAACGTTGGCGAGGAAGAATGGCCTTCAAGGGCCAGGCCTCCGGCGAGATCGTAAGTATCCGGATTCCTGAATGATCTATAATTTCTTTTTCTGCGTCACATAGTGTCATTCTGATGCCGCATGTTGCCTGTAGTCCGGCCAATGATGATCTCCCCGCCTCATCGAGCGAGTCGTTGGCTCCGTCGGATGTAGAGTCCATCCCGACTGCCTTCACCCCTCGCGACACAGAGGACGCCGAGGTGGGATCGCAGGAAGGGACCCATCAGGGGGAGGCTCCGGAGGCGCCACAAGGCAGCCTCCCGGACTTTGCGCCGGACTCCACATCAGAACCCGCAGTGGTTCCGGAGTCCGGCCGGCAGCCCCTTCGCACGAAGGGCAAGACCGTGACGCCGGCGGCTTCCGTCCAACCGGAGGCACCGGACAATTTGTTGGAGGCGCTCCAGAGCGCTTCCATCAAGGAAGAACACCGCACTATTATGAGTGCGGTGATTCAGAAGGTACAGCTCGCCAAGAGCGGGCTGACCGAAGCCTGCAGTAGCCTTCTATCAGGCTTTGAGGTAAGAAGATAAAAATATGCAATGTAATACCACATAGACAATAGCCCCTGATGCTCGGTTTGGTGTTCGGAAAGAAAAGCCAGACTGAGGATCTGAAAAAAAAGAAGATATACGCAGGGTTGCTAAAAAGTATGTCAATATGGGTTGCAGGCTGCGCTGCTGACCTCTGCCGCACTGACTGCGGATGTCGGTGCTTTGAAGCAGGAGCTCGAGCGGTCCGAGCAAGAGCTCGGCCACGCCAAGAAGCAGCTCCAGGACAAAGAAGGTGAGTAACACCACTTTGAACCTGTACCTTACAGAAAAGGATTTAGGTTGCAACAAAAAATAACAGGGATAACATGGGTACTGCAGGGGCCACGAACGAGGTGGCGACCCTGAAGGAGGCCGTGTCCGCGACCGAACGCAATGCGGCCGCAGAACGGGCAGAGCGAGAAAAGCAGGAGGCGCAGGTGGCGGTGGTTCGGCAAGAGCTCCAGGCTCTCATGGAAAAGCATGAGAGTTTGGAGCGTGACTCAAAGACTCGAGAGTCCGAGCTTGCCTCGGCTCTCGAAAGTGCCAAAACTGCCAAGGCCGATGCCCATAAGTCCCTTCAGGAGATTGAGTTGGTGAGGAAGATAGCGGCGGGTAAGGCATTTTTCATGCAAAGCAAGCATGTGAATGTAAATTACGTGTTACTTACTCGAATTCGGAGCTTTCCAGGGGCGTTTGCAGATCTCCCTCGCAGTGTGTCTGATGCCGCCGCATTCTACCGAGCTGAGGAGGGGAGCTCAACGGAGAAGGTCTTCTGGTCTGAGTATGCTGAGGCCGGCCATCCGGTGCACCCTAGCGACCAGCTGAAGCAGCTGGTCGAGCTCCACAAGGCGGCGGAGCAGGCCATGAAGGGCCTCATAGTCCGGCTGTGGCCTGGAGAGGCCATGCCTGGGAGCTACTTCGGCCTCGTGCGACGGTTGGTGGATGCGTGCCCTTCGGTGGAGGTTATCAAGCGCTCCGCCTGTATTGAAGGTGCTCGTCGGGCCCTTGCCCGCGCAAAGGTGCATTGGGGCAAGCTGGATGCGGAGAAGCTAATCACTGACGCGCCACTAGTGGGCAAGGAATATCGTACGCCCGAGATGTACTATAAGACTGTCCTGAAGGGTGCCCGCAAGATTGCGGATGAGTGCCCCAGGGATGTAATTATTGAGTAAATTCGCAATGTGTTATCCTTTGCGCTGAAAACTTTGTCCATATGCGCTAAGCAACGCTTGTTAATTTAAAATATTACCTTCTGTGCGGCCGTTTATTAAATCTGAGAGATGGCAAGTCGTCGGCTTCAGCCCCCATGCCACGAGTGCTGGGGTGTTCGGGATAAACTTGAGCACTCTTGTTCCCATTTTTGGGTCCATCTAGGGAGGCGCTCAACACAATGAACAAGGCAACCGGACTTATAGTGCTTGAACACTCTCACTTAGCCATAGAATTCTATAATTTTAAATTTTGGCGAAGCCCCTAGTATTCGGAAGACCGAATTCGAGGCGCTATCCACGCCTTCGTCGGACATTATCCGGAACTTCGCTCGAAGCGGCGTAGGTCTTTAAGGACCCGAAAAGACCTCTCAAACAGCAACAGGTCTCTCTCCTTATCATGACAGTCAATTTTAGCTTTCTCCACTAAGGCGTTAACCCGGCTCAACCGGGGCGCAATCGCAGTGGTTCTCCCAGTGCTACCTTAGCCGATAGAACGGAACGTAAGGTGCCAAACTTGGGAGCCGGGCAAACCCAACTATTGACCCAAGACATGATTCGGAGCCGATTCATATAATGCTATAAGTTCGGGGTGCCGCACTTGTGAAAGTGTGCGGACTTTATCACACCATAATGCGGGGAACATAAGCCCCTGGTGTATTTGGCCGTACCAAAATGTACGGATGCGACATGTCGTAAATGAACATATATATATAATGTAATGCAATTATGGGCAAAAAGTGCTGCATTTTATTCGAGAAGATATGCTATGAGTGCGGAATGATACAAATAGTGCGGAAAGCAAGGGATTGGACGAATTAAAGGCGTCTCCCTCCAGGGGTAGCCCGCGGAATGGTGTATTTAACAAATTTAATGCTCGTAATGTAGACCACCTGAGTGTTCGTCGCAGCCTTTGTCCCTCCCTGGCTGTTGCATCATGAGTTTGGCAGGTTCGCCGCCGGACAGAGTTCTGAATAAAAAAGAGAGAAATAAAAGATAAAAAGAGCGACACGCTTGGGAGCCCCTGGTGTGGTCGAACCGCACTCTGGGTCTGTTGTGGTTGTGCCTCTCCCCCTATGGCCATGGTATCTCCAGGGCGTAATTATGTACGCGGAGAGTTTGTCTTACAATTGTGCGAGGGCTGGGGCTGAGGCCGCATTGCTATGCGTGCTCGAAACGTGCCAGGTGGTCTTGGTTGCTGTTGCTCCGGGCGCGTTTGGCCGTGTCCGGTCGTTTAACGGCCGGACTCGAAAATTGCCTTAAAAGGCTGCTCTGTACTTCTGCTGCGAGAGCCGCTGTATGTTCCTCCGTTCGGAGGGAGCGTTCCGTGTTTCCATTGACCGTGATGACTCCACGAGGGCCTGGCATCTTGAGCTTAAGGTATGCATAATGCGGCACCGCGTTGAATTTTGCGAACGCGGTTCGTCCAAGCAGAGCGTGATAGCCACTGCGGAACGGGACTATGTCGAAGATTAACTCCTCGCTTCGGAAATTATCCGGGGATCCGAAGACCACTTCCAGTGTGACTGAGCCTGTACAACTGGCCTCGACACCTGGTATGACGCCTTTGAAGGTTGTCTTCATAGTTTTAATCCTTGAAGGGTCTATGCCCATCTTGCGCACTGTATCCTGATAAAGCAGGTTTAGGCTACTGCCGCCGTCCATCAGGACTCTCGTGAGGTGAAATCCATCGAAGATTGGGTCTAAAACCAATGCGGCGAATCCGCCATGGCGGATACTGGTCGGATGGTCTCTTCGATCGAAAGTGATCGGGCAAGAGGACCATGGGTTGAATTTTGGGGCGACTGGCTCCATCGTGTATACGTCCCTTAGTGCACGCTTCCGCTCCCTCTTGGGTATATGCGTTGCGTATATCATGTTTACCGTTCGAACTTGACGGGGGAATCCCTTTTGTCCTCTGTTGTTCGGCGGCCGGGTCTCTTCCTCGTCATCGCTGTGTAGCCCCTTTTTATTGTTTTCGGCGATTAATTTGCCTGCCTGCTTGAATACCCAACAATCTCTGTTGGTGTGGTTAGCTGGCTTTTCGGGGGTTCCATGTATTTGACAGGAGCGGTCGAGTATTCGGTCCAAATTGGACGAGCCTGGAGGAGTTCTTTTGAATGGCTTCTTCTGTTGACCGGGCTTGGAGCCTCGGAATCCGGCGTTGACTGCCGTATCCTCATTGCTGTCGTCGTTAATGCGGCGTTTGTTTTCATTTCGACGCAACCTGCCATTGCGGTCCTTGGTATCCGGACTGCCAGTGTTTTTGCTGAGGTTGTTGCTGTGAGCTAGCCAGCTATCCTCTCCCGCACAGAAGCGGGTCATGAGTGATGTGAGGGCTGCCATGGATTTCGGCTTTTCCTGTCCTAGGTGCCGGGCCAGCCACTCGTCGCGGATGTTATGTTTGAAGGCCGCGAGGGCCTCTGCATCCGGACAGTCGATGATTTGATTTTTCTTTGTTAAGAACCGTGTCCAGAATTGCCTGGCCGATTCGTCTGGCTGCTGGATTATGTGGCTTAGGTCATCTGCGTCCGGTGGTCACACATACGTGCCCTGGAAGTTGTCGAGGAATGCGGCTTCCAGGTCTTCCCAGCATCCAATTGACTCTGCGGGCAGGCCGTTAAGCCAATGCCGAGCTGGTCCTTTAAGCTTGAGCGGGAGATATTTGATGGCGTGAAGATCGTCGCCGCGGGCCATATGTATATGGAGGAGATAATCCTCAATCCAAACCGCGGGGTCTGTTGTGCCATCGTAGGATTCGATATTAACGGGTTTAAACCCTTCAGGGATTTGATGATCCATTACTTCATCAGTGAAGCATAGTGGGTGTGCGGCGCCTCTATATTGAGCAATATCGCGACGTAGCTCGAGAGAGCGTTGTCTGCTGTGTTCGGCCCGGCTGGAGTAGTTGTATCCGGCGCAACGGTATTCGTCGTGGGTCTTGGTGTGCCCACGTGATCCATAGATAGATCTGGATTGTCTTGCCTTGTCCTCCAATATATCCCGCAAGTCCGGCGCGTTCCCCCGTGGCTTCATGCTTTTTGAGATATGCCAGGGTACGGTTTTGGTGGAGGGCTTGCACGCCTCTCTGTCGCGGCCACGAGGTGGTCGGTCTGCCGTATTGTGCGCTGGTGATGCAGGTTTGTATGCTTCCTCCTCTAGTGGGGGGAGCAACTTGCGTTTTGGGTAACTTTTGGAGGGGCGTTTGAGTTCATACTCTTCGGCCGCGAGGACCTCGGTCCATCTGTCGGCCAGTAGGTCTTGACCAGCTTGAAGCTGTTGCTTCTTTTTCTTTAGGCTGTTTGCCATGGCCATTAGCCTACGTCTGAAATGCTCTTGTTTGACGGGATCCTCAGGCACGACGAATTCGTCGTCATCGAGGCTTGCCTCGTCTCCGGAGGGAGGTAAGTAATTATCATCCTCGACCTCTTCGTCTGCCGCCCTCTCGTGAGGGCTTGCTTCTGCCTCTTCCTGCGCTGGATCGTGCTGGAGGGGGTTGTCTTCGGCACTTTTTGGGGTGTTATTATCTCCTATGCCGGAATCTCCATTCTTGCTGTGGCGGGATTTAGAGCGGTGCCGCTGACGTTGGCGCTTGGGCTGTTTCTTTAAGGAATCGGCCTCCGTTGCTTCTTCGCCGTCCCCATCTTTTGGGGTGTCCACCATGTATATGTCGTATGACGAGGTGGTCTTCCAGTGTCCTGTAGGCACTGGTTCTTGATAGTCTCTGGCATCGTCGTCCATACCGTCGATGTCTTCGGAGTCGTAGTCGAGTACGTCGGTTAGATCATCGACGGTGGCTACGAAGTGGGTGGTGGGTGGGCTCTGAATTTCTTCGTCGTCCGCGTCCCAACCATCCTGGCCGTAGTTCGGCTAGGGTTCTCCGGATAGCGAGAGATACTTCAGCGAATTTAAGATATCGCCGAAGGGTGAGTGCTGAAAGATGTCCGCAGCGGTGAATTCCATGATCGACGCCCAATCGGATTCGACTGGCAGGGGCCCAGGAGGTTCGAAGTCCGGCAGAGAGTCTGGCACCTCGGAGTCATGAGCTTTATGCGGAACATGGTAAGTGTTCGGCTCCATCGCCGTAGAAGTTGCAGCTCCCAAGGCGGTGTCCAGCCATCCGTCCTCGATCTGAGAGATTGGCTCCGGACTATGGGTCAGAGCGGATTCATGTGCGGCCTCCAAGGTGCTGTCCGGCGGCAGAGTTAGGTCGTGCCCATCGTGACAGCGTGGCACGCTCGGCTGTGGCTCAGATCCATCGAAGATCAAGTCCCCGCGGATATCGGCCGTGAAGTTTAGGCTTCCAAACCTGACCTGATGGCCAGGGGCGTAGCTTTCGATCTGCTCCAGATGGCCAAGTGAGTTGGCCCGCAGTGCGAAGCCGCCGAATACGAAGATCTGTCGGGGGAGAAAAGTCTCACCCAGGACTGCGTCGTTGTCGATTGAAGAGGCCATCAAGCCTATCGGTGACGACACAGAGGAACTCTCAATGAAAGCACCAATGTCGGTGTCAAAACCGGCGGATCCCGGGTAGGGGGTCCCGAACTGTGCGTCTAGGCGGATGGTAACAGGAGACAAGGGACACGATGTTTTACCCAGGTTCGGGCCCTCTTGATGGAGGTAAAACCCTACGTCATGCTTGATTGATATTGATATTGTGGATGTTTACAAGAGTGGATCTACCACGAGATCAAGGAGGCTAAACCCTAGAAGCTAGCCTATGGTATGATTGTAATGGTTCTTGTTCTTGTCCTACGGACTAGAGCCATCCGGTTTATATAGACACCGGAGAGGGCTAGGGTTACATAGAGTCGGTTACAATGGTAGGAGATCTACGTATCCGTATCACCAAGCTTGCCTTCCACGCCAAGGAAAGTCCCATCCGGACACGGGACGAAGTCTTCAATCTTGTATCTTCATAGTCTTGGAGTCCGGTCGATGATGATAGTCCGGCCAATGATAGTTCGGCTGATGATGGTAGTCCGGCTATCCGGACACCGCCTAATCCAGGACTCCCTCAACTAATACCAGGATAATTGGCAAGCCCTCTATGATGAGAGATTCAGATGAAGAGGAAGAGGATGCTGCTCCAGCTCCTAAGGCTCAGAAGCTCATGGGAGATGCAATTAAGTCAGGGGCTGCTCCTAAGCCCAAACTTGCTCCCAAAGCTGCTGCTCCAGCCACAAAGACTGCACCCAAGAGGAGTACAAGGAATATACCTGCTGAGGAGAAGAACAAGGCCCCAGTGCCTGAAATGGAAGAGGAAGAAGCTGAAGCCCAAGTGCTAACGAAGCTCAAGCCAAAGATTCCAGACCATAATGGTGCACATCATGTTGCAGAGGACATGAAACTCAGAAAGGATGCAGGTTTAAGACTTTGGAGAAAGAATGACCCATATGCTGTAAGAAGAAGAACTGCAGTGGATTACAGGTTCCATAGAAAGGAACAACAAGATTTCTATGAAACTATTTTGCTTGACAAGAAGCCCATAGTGTGTGACATGAGATGGGTTGATCGGAACTACATTAAGGAGAATGAAGATCACTTTCCAGGTGTCTTTGACAGCTTCAAGGACTGTGAGGTTGACAAATTTGTTGGCCAGAAACTGACAAACTGGAATGATGAGATGATCATGCAATTCAACGCAACTGCTCATTTCTATCTAGATGGCAGAATTGTATGGATGTCAGAGGGTACAAGGTACCAATCTACAGTTGATGAGTGGGATAGATTGATCAGTGCTCTAGATGCTCATGAAGATGACTTGGATGTCTATGCCAAGTAGAAGAAGGATCATAACTCAATGGCTAGCATGTACAATGAGATTCCTGATGTAGACCCACAGACTCACAAGTTTGGCTCTGTGAAGCACTTACTGTCAGGGCTGCCTACTATCAATACCATTCTGAGGCACACTTTGTTGCCAAAATCAGGAGATCACCGAATGATAAGAGGACACTCCATCAACTTTCTGCATATATTTGATGTCCCTCAAAAGTTCAAAGTGATGATTGTTGAGATAATCAAGAGAACAGCTGCAGATCAGAAGAGGTCTTCTGGGTATGCTCCACAAACTCAGGTGCGTATCAGCTCCAAGATGGACACATGCACATATCTGTTGGACAGAGAGCATCTACCCCTTAGGACAGATTTTGAGGATAACACTGTTGTTATGAATAAGGAAGACCCTTCCTCAGTGCAAGCACAAGAGAAGAGAGAGAAAGCAAGGGCAGAGAAAGCTGCAAGGATGCCAGCAGTTGAAGAGGCATCTAAGGTGTTCTTGAAGAGCAAGCAAGATCAGCTTGGATATCTGATCCAATCCACATTGAGGATTAGAAGGGCTTGGCCACCCTGACTCAAAACCAGGAGAGCTTGGAGAGGATCATTGAGCAGAAATTCTATGATCTTGATGTCAAGGTAACTGGGATTGAGTCAGTGGTTGAGCAACTTCAGGAGGAAATGGAGGAGAAGAAGGGCAAGTCTACTACATATGCTTTCAGTAGAGTGCCCAGGAGTCAGAGGACTGCTGTAGTGCCTGTTCCAGATACAAGAGCTACTACATATGCACCAGCAGCCACAGCTTCAGTGGCACCAGCTCCAACTTTAGCTCCACTAGCTCCAGCTACTTCAACAGAAGCTTTAGTCCTTGGTGTCATCTCTACACCACCTCATGAAGACCAAGCCTGAGACACGCATAGCACTATACATATTTTTGACTTTTTGGTAACTTGTTGCCAAAGGAGGAGAAATATGTAAAGATCATAGTCTTTGAGAGAGAGAGAGAGAGAGTTGCTTTTTGTCTCTCTTTGCACTTTATTTGCTTGAACTTTATTGTGTGTTTGATTGATACTTGGATGATCATGTGTTTGATCATATGCTACCTTTATTGTGTGCTTGAATGATATTATCCTTCATATCTATTTATGATCATTCACTTTGCTTGGTGATTACTGCATGTTTTCAATTTTTATCATTTGGAGCGCTCCACCAAGATGTATGTGACATGGAAGAGTGACTCATGATCCAAACACATTGTGCATTTGTAGTCCAAAGCAAATTATAAATAATGCACAAATTTAGGGGGAGCTCTTGTTTGTCACATACTTCTCAAAGCGACAATGTATTTCAATCTTATTATCATTTGTTGAAGCTTTGATCCATAGGTTGTCATCAATTACCAAAAAGAGGGAGATTGAAAGTGCAACTATCCCTAGGTGGTTTTGCTAATGATTTACAACATATAGCTCACTGAACTAATGCCATTTCAAGATAAATATTTCAGAAAAGTTCAATGATTGGCATGGCTCGAATAAGGATCGTGGGCCCCTCAAAATGCTAAGGATAAAAGATTGGCTCAAGCTCCAAAGTCCAAGACTCTACATTTTCCATTTTAGTGATCCAAGATCACAAAGAGTTTATAAGAAAGCCAATACTATTAAAAGGGGATGAGGTGTTGCTTAATGGCTTGCTTGCTCAAAATGCTTAGTGATATACTCCAAAGCCCTCAACCACTTTCTCATATCCACATATGTCCAAAACCAAAAGTCAAACTCGGCACCATCGATTTGATTCATCAGGCACCACCGAGTTCAGTTGACATAGCCAGTGCTAGAAACCCTAGTCTTTTTGATCTCACCGATAGGGATCTCGTTCTCACCGAGATGGGATTGCAAACTCTCTGTTCCCTTCATAACATTTCAGTCCAACCAGAATGAGTGATTAGTCCCACCGAGTTTGCAATGCAAACTCTCTGTTTCGTTTTCGTACCGCTTCGGTCCCACCGGTACGAGCGAATCGGTCCCATCGAGTTTGCCTGACCAACTCTCTGGTTAGCTTATTACCAAAGTCGGTCCAACCAAGTTTGTGTAATCCGTCCAACCGAGATTACGTTATGCCCTAACCCTAATGACATCGGTCCCACCGAGATGACAAGTCGGTCCCATCGAAATTGTCTAACGGTCACATATGAACTGAATTGGTCCGACCGAGATTTCTGATCTGGTCCAACCGAGTTTGGTGTAATGTGTGTAACAATTGGATTTTGTGTGGAGGATACATATACCCCTCCAACCTCTCCTCATTCATGAGGAAGCAATCAGAACATGCCTACACTTTCACTATCCATTTTCTGAGAGAGAGCCACCTACTCATGTGTTGAGACCAAGATATTCCATTCCTACCATATGAATCTTGATCTCTAGACTTTCCCAAGTTGCTTTCCACTCAAATCAGCTTTCCACCAAATCCAATCCCGTGAGAGTGAGTTGAGTGTTGGGGAAACTATCATTTGAAGCACAAGAGTAAGGAGTTCATCATCAACACACCATCTATTACATTTTGGAGAGTGGTGTCTCCTAGATTGGTTAGGTGTCACTTGGGAGCCTCCGACAAGATTGTGGAGTTGAACCAAGGAGTTTGTAAGGGCAAGGAGGTCGCCTACTTCGTGAAGATCTACCCTAATGAGGCAAGTCCTTCGTGCGCGATGGCCATGGTGGGATAGAAAAGGTTGCTTCTTCATGGACCCTTGATGGGTGGATCCCTCCGTTGACTCACGCAGCCGTTACCCTTCGTGGGTTGAAGTCTCCATCAACGTGGATGTACGATAGCACCACCTATCGGAACCACGACAAAAACATCTGTGTCTCCTATTGCATTTGCACTCTCCAAACCCTTCCCTTTACATTCTTGCAAGTTGCATGCCTTACTTTCCGCTGCTTATATACTCATTGCATGGTTAATTGAATTATGTTAAGATTGCATGACTTGTGCTTGTCGGATATCTCATTCCGGCAAAACCCTTAAGGTTCAAACTCTGGGGTGCGCACGAAGATCTTCTCCCTACCGATTCACGCCGCAAAACCCTCGCCGCGGTTCTAAGCTAGCACGATGAACAACACAAGGGACACAAGATTTATACTAGTTCGGGCCAGCGTTGTGGTGTAATACCCTACTCCAGTGTGGTGTGGTGGATTGCCTTGTGGGCTGATGATGAACAGTACGGAGGAAGAACAACCTCGCAAGAGGTGTTCTTGTGGTGGTGTTCCGCCTGGGAAGGATTCGGTCCAAGATCGGCCAGGTCCTTGCCTTGGTGGTGGCTACCCCTATTTATAGATGCCCTGGTACTCTTCCCAAATATTAAGCGGGAAGGGAGCCAACAACGGCCATTTCGAAAGGGGAGAACTAGTACAAGCTATCCTGACTAAAGGTGGTCTTTGACTGCCAAAGGCACTGGTGATGACACCGTCTTGGGCTCCACGGTGACCTCCATCTTGCCGTTCTGCTGGTCTTGGCCTCGTTGCACCGATATGGAAACCTTTGCTCTATGCCTCGATACTATGCGCCTGCACTTTCCCCCTTTTCTCCAAAGGGGAAACGAGGACACTGCACAAGCTGGCACCCGCCTGGTCTCGATCGTCATTGCTTGCGTCATAAGCACCTCGCGAGGTACCCCTCGCCTTGATCTCTCCGCCTCCTAGCGAGCCTGCCTAGTGAGGCCGCCCCCGAGGAGGCCTTGCATCGTCCGCCCCACGAGGCTTGGCCCCTCGCGAGGGTCTTGAACTTGGGTTGATGAGGACGGGCCGTACTGGGCCACTGCTTGAGCCACGCCGCGGGCCGCAGGCAGGCAAGTCTGGGGACCACCGTTCCTCAAACGCCGCCAGTAGCCCCCGGTCCCAAGGCGCGCTCAGACTTGGCATAGCAACGAAGCCAAAGGGCAAGTGCGGAGCGCCACGGGCCCCAACAGCCTGCGGCCTTGGTCGACGCATGGCGACTGATTGGACATGGGCGTCTCCGCTTCCCCATGCTGCCTCGGCAACTGCTCGACTGACAAAAGGCTGGCCCGAGTAAGGCTTACCTTCATTGCTCTCTTTCGCCTTGCTCCAGATCCCCTTCCTTGCTCTCTTGCTTCCAAAATCTTCAGATCCACTCCATCCTTTCCCTTTCAGCGAGCAATGGCACCCCGCAAGCCCGCGGCCAACGCCCTGGCAGCTTGGTACTTGCCGGACCTGGACGCCCCCAACATGTCGGAGAAGAATCTCGCTGCTACGCGCCTGATGACGGTGGTGGAGGGCAACGAGATGGGGGCGACCAAACTCCGGGACGGCTCTGCCGAGCCGGAGGCCAAGGGGAGCACCTTCTACCCCTTCTTCATGAATGTCGTCATCGCCGGCTAGGTCCCTCCCTTCTCTGAGTTCTTCTACGCCATCCTCCGCCATTACAGGTTGCGGGCCCTTCATCTCCATCCCAACTCCATTCTCCTTTTGTCGATTTTTGCCTACTATTGTGAGGCGCACATTGGGGTAATGTCATCTTTGGCCTTGCTACACCACTTCTTCTCCCTCCGAATCACCGGCGAGCATACCTCGGCGAGCGCTGGTTTCGTCGTGTACTCCAAGGCCAACGCAATCTCGAAGACCGGGAAGAGGGTCGACGGTTTCCGTAGAAAGTGGGTCATGATGGATGCCAGATGCAACCACTCCCGGTTGGTGCTGCCAATGGAGCAGCCCCAGCCCGACGAGGGGTGGTCTCACGTGAAGCTTGATGATAGCCGGGCGAAGTTGGCGCTGGAGAAGATGAACGCCGACTTGAGGCCGGGCAACGTGAAGGCGGCAAAGCTAACTGGGTCTACACTCCTGATGGAGTTCCTGCAGCAATGGGTGGTTCCACTTCAGGCGCATTCGCGCCTATTGTGGACTCTTGGGTGGGTGGGCGATGATCTTTGCCTGAACCTGGCGGCCCTGGCCGATGAGGACCTGGTCGCAGCTCTCCGCCTTTTGGTTGGAGACAACCTGGGAGTCATGGAAGGCGCTCCTGCCCCCCTATTCCTCTGCAACGACTGGCAACTGGCAATAGATGCCATTCCCACCTTTGATGGGCGCGGCCTGGTGCCGGCGGTGCCTCCTGAGGGCCAGGGGGCGATAACGCCGGTGGAAGTGTCTTCTGGTGAATCCCGTGGGGGGGGGAGAGGAGGACGAGGAAGAAGAGGAGCACGACTCGAAGGTGACCGCTGAGGGGACGGGGGAGACCTCCCCCCGGCGTAGGGCTAGTATCCTCCACACCCTGTCGGACGACGACGAGGCCGACACCGTGCGAGAAGAAGAGGACTCGACCGTGGTCCCGAAGAAGGACATGTCAGCACTGATCTCCCAAGGGGCTGCTGCTGCCATGGTGCCGCCCAAGGCCGCTTCCAATTCTTCCAGTGCGCCCCCTTTTGCGTCTTGACCTCCCGAGGCTGTGCCCCAGACCAAGAGGCTCTCGGGCTTTAAGCTCAACAAGCGCTTGTTGGCCTTTGCCGTGATTGACCAGTAAGTGCTCGAACTTTGTCTTGTTCTTGTTTTTGCTGCCAGAGCTTGACGTCCTTCATCACTTGGTTAGGCCGCCGCCTGTGGCGAAGAAGCGGAAGGGGGATGCGGTGGCTTCGCCTGGGGCAGGCTCATCTGCTGCGGTCGCGCCTTTGCCCGTGGAAAGGGGAGGCGGTGCAGTTTGCACTTCCCCTGCCCGATCGTCCTTGCGAGGCCCTAAGGGGTGCTCTGGCAGGACGCCAACCCCCATGGCCCTGCCGGTTCTGGAGGTGTCGGTGCCTGAAGCCGTTGCTGAGGTGGCCAAGACTCAGGAGCCCTGGTCTCCCGAGCCGTGGTTACGCTGCCGCCTTCTCCTCCGGTACTGCTAGCTCTGGATTCCTCTACCTCCTTTGCTGTCTTGGACCGTGCCCTTTCCGAGATGGGTTGGCTGCGAAAGGATCTCCAGGGCACCGACTCCCACCTGGTGGCCGGGCGCCTGGAGCTGATCTCTGGCTGGGTTCACTCCGACACCTTTGTCCGAGCGGCGCAGGAGCGGGCCGCGACAGCTTCTGAGGGGGAGAAGCGGGTCGCGATTCAGGCCACAGCCGCCCGTGATGCGGCGTTGAAGGATGACACGGTCGCCCAGGACCGCTGCATGGCGCTGGAGTCCGAGCTGCAGGGCTTGCATGACGAGCTCGCCAAGGAAGCTCGTAACCGCTAGGCGAAGGAGGAGGAGATGAAGGCTCGGGAGGACGCCATCAGGGACCGCGACGCCGAGCTAACCGCCGAACGCGGCCGGCTGGGGACGTTGTAGCAGAAGTTGAAGATGGAGAGGGCCGAGCTGGAAGCCAAGGCGAAGGTCTTGTCTGAGGACCGCGTGGCCTTCACGTATCTTGAGGTGAGGTCTCGCAAGGCGCTGAAGATGCTCTATGAGGATGGCTTGGAGAATCCGCTGACTGGTGCCAAGGAGGGCCCTATCCGGCTGCTCCCTTTCTTGGTCGAGGCTGAAGCTCGCGTCCTTTCTTCTGCGGCGCTGACGCATGTCTTCAGCCACGTCTACCTTCGCGACCCTGGCGCCAACCTCGATGACCTGCTGGAGCCCGTGGATGACGAGCGTTCCGCCGCCGCTGCTGAAGCCGTGAAGGGTCGAGCTGAGGCCCTGCTGGCGAGGTTCCGCGCCTTTGCCACTCCGCCCAGGGCAGGTGCTGCTGATTCCGTGGCCTCGGAAGTTGGAGCTGATGGAGGCAACCCCACCACGGAGGCGGGGCTCCTGGCGAATGACGGCATTTCCCAAGGGTGATCTTCTCGCGGCTTCTTTCCTGCTTTAACTCCTGCAACATGCACCACCCCTCGTGGAGGCGTTTAAACCTGCGTTTGGTATCGTGAAGACAACTATGGTTTGTAATATTTGCCTCTGGATTTGTTTTGAAATCTAGATGTTTCCTTCCTATTTGCTTTATGTTCTACATCGGCAGGGCCCGGCCCCACGCATACCTCAACCGCCGTTAGCCCTGACCGGATCGCCAAGGCGTGACCAAGGAGTGAGGGGCTAAGTGACAAGTTAGGCTCCTGAGTCGCGATGCACAGGAGTCCCATTTGACGCGCAAACAACAAATAGGGAGGGAGCGTAGGGGTGAGTCTGGCGTTCTACGTCGACAGGGCCCGGCCCCGCGCATAACTCAACCGCCATTAGCCTTGGGAACAAAGGAGTGAGGGGCTACGTGACCAGTTAGGCTCCTGAGTCACGATGCTCAGGAGTCCCCCTTGACGTGCAAACGATCTTCATACCTTGGCTCCGCTCGGGGAGGGGCACGGCATGACCAGGTCCGAGGGACCTGGCTGGGTGGCGTACGCTTGGGCGTTGCCCGGGTGTAGCCCCCGTGTCTAGCCCCCTCGCGTGACGCTCCCGAGGGGAGGTGCTCCGATGGGGTCATACACTGAGCTCTAGGCTCCTTGAGGTTGATGCGGCCGCGGGCCGCCCTTAGTTGTTTATCACCAACGCGGAGCATAGCGCTTCCGTATGTGTACGGGCATAGCCGCTCCTTGACAGTGTTGTCAGCTAGCGCAGAGCATGGTGCTTCCACTGGTGCGTGGGAGGGGGCTCCCTCCGGAAGGAGCCCGTGGGGCGTGTACAGCCCCTCCCTGACATGTGGCTTGCACGACAGGGCTAGACGAGGTGTATCTGGGCACTCGTGAGCCAGCGCGGGACTCACAAGGCCCTACCTCAAGGTGGGTTGCGCCTGGCTCTAGTCCTTTGACGGTTGCGTGTTCCTACAAGATGGTTAGATACAAATGCTCTATGTCCTCAGGTCCTGGTCCTCGAGCGAGCTCAGCCGCCGCAGGTATGCCAGGTCGTGATGTAGTGGACAAGGCCAGGGGGTGAGGGCTAGAGAGCCAGTAAGAGCTCCTGAGTCACGATGCTCAGGAGCCCCCTTTTAACATGCAAGCGATTTGCATGAGGGAGAGAAGGCCCATGGTGGGCGGCAGACGACAATCGTAGGCAGGTGAAGCATGAAAGGCAAATCAGCTTAGATAAAAGCAGGAGAGATACATGCCATTGGGTCAAGCCCGAGCGGCTTGGGGATGATGCAGCCCGAGGGGCGCCCCCAGTAAGGTAAACTAAAGACATAAGCAAAACGTATACACGCCGCAGGGACGGAACCGTGTGGCCTGGGAATGATGCAGCCCTGTGGGCGCTCCCAGCTGAAATGAACTCGAAAGATGTCACCTGGAATCGTTGTAGAGGGGGTGTTGAAGTAGCTGGAGATGCATGGTGAGGAGGCTGACCCTCACGAGCCACCGGAGCCCTGAGCCTCGGGAGGCTCTGGGGGTCCCGGCGGTTCCTCGAGGGCCATCTCCATCTTCGCCAGGGCCGCATGATGTCGGGCCTCCTGAGTCACCAGAACGCTCCGCAGATGGCGCTGGTGAGTAGCAACCACGTTTGGCAGACCAAAAGGCATGCGGATGTAGCTGTGCGGCAGACCCTCGCAATGTCCCACGCACGAAGGCCAGAGGCGCTCCTGAGACGTGGCTTGGTTGAGCCCTGGGAAGTCGATGTAGACGCGCAGCCCGCCATCCTCGGCTGGATGGGGAGCTACGCTGGGGAGACGGCGATTGCCTCGCATGACTCTTGATTCTTGAAGCTCCTGAGTAGCCTTGGTGATGAACTCCTGAGGGTTGGGCCTTTCCAGCCCCATGCCTTCCTGAGGGAAATGTGTTGTAAAGCACGCCTCCAAGTGGTGCCCGAGCGCCTCCCTTGTGATCTTGGCAAAGTCTGAGGCCCTCCAGAATAGAGTCCCCGAGCCTTGCCCGAGGAGGGCGCACGCGCGCATTCCTATGCGACAGAGGGAGGCGCTCCTTGCGCGGGCGTAGATCCTGATGCGGCACCTCCTGAGATGCCATCCTCCTGAGGCCTGGAGCTGGGCGATTTCGTCTTCTTCTTGGGAACTGCCTCAGGAGGGTTCTCGCTCTTGTTGTCTGGGTCCTCGATTGATGTAGCCTGGAAGGCATGCTCGAGGGAGCACACCACATCCTTCACTTCGCAGGGGACTGTGATGATCCCAACACTTCCTGGCATCTTGAGGACATTGTAGCCATGGTGGGTCACCGCCATGAACTTGGCCAAGGCCGGATACCCGAGGATAGCATTGTATGGCAGGCGAATGTGGGTGACATCAAAGTCAATGAGCGCGGTACGGTAATTGTTGCGCTGTCCAAAAGTGACAGCGAAGCGGACCTGCCCTATCGGGGTAGTGGAGCAGTCTGTGATTCCTGAGAAAGGCTTGGTAGGCTGAAGTTGATCAAATGGCACTTGAAGGTTTTTGAACGTCTCGACGGACAGGACATTGAGCCCTGCACCGCCACCGATGAGGGTCCTGGTAACTTGCACTTTGCTGATGACTGGAGAGCAAAGCATCGGGAGGACGCCAGCCATAGCCGCGCACTTGAGTTGATCTGCTGAGCTAAAAGTGATGGCGCACGTGGACATCTGAGAGGGCGCGTGGCCTCGAGCTTGTTGAGAACTGCATTCACCTTGCGAGCAAACTACTTGAAGATGCGCTGAGAGGCTGGGGCCTGAGCTCCGCCCAAGATGCAAGCGATAGCACACGGCTCCTGGAAGCCCCCAGCCCCCTCGTCCTGGTGATGTTCATCATTCCGTCTTGGCGGTGGTGGAAAAGGAGGAAGGCCTGCGTTGCCCTGCGGGCGGTCCTCGCAAGGCTGGTCCCTCCAGGCTCCCTCGCGAGGCTGGTCCAGCCTGTGATCCTCGCGAGGTCGGTCACGCTAGTCCTGGCGAGGGCCTCGGTCATCCCATCGTCCTCCACCTCTTCCTCCTCCTCGGCCGTAGCCCCGGTCGTTGCGCTCGGGGCGTCGACCGATGCGTCCTTCTCGAACGGCCCTGAGCTCCTGGCATTCGTTGGTGTTGTGGGTGTAGAAGTTGTGGTAGGCATAGAATCGGTTGCCCTTGGACGACTCCGGCTAGTCCCTGCTGCGCTTCGTGTCTGGCTCCGCTGCGAGCACGACTGCTCCTTTGCGCTTCACGTCCTTGGCCTTGGCTTTCTTCTCTTCTGTGTCAGCAGCTGGAAGCTCGAGGAGGGAGTGGTGTCCTTCCTCAGCCCTTGCGCACTTGGTCGCCAGGTTGAATAACTCCAGAGATGTGCACAGATCCTCGTGGATGGCGAGCTCCTCCTTCATCTTGACATCGCGGACGCCATCACAAAAACGTTGAGATGATGGCCTCATCCGTCACCCTGGGGATTTTGAGGCGGGCGTTGTTGAAGCGTTGGATGTATTTCTGCAGGGTCTCCCCTGGCTGTTGCTTGATGCGGCGCAGGTCACCCATGGCGGGGGGGGGCGATCGCGAGTGCCCTGGAAGTTGGCGACGAAGCAGCTACACATCTCTTCCCAGGAGGAGATCGAGCCGGGAGGCAGGTTCAGGAGCCAGGTGTGGGCACCATCCTTGAGCGCCATGAGAAACCAGTTCGCCATGACCTTCTTGTCTCTGTTGGCTGCCTCGATGCCCAACTCATAGAGTTGCAGGAACTCTGCCGGGTCGGCAGTACCGTCATAGCAAGGAGGCAGGTCCGGCTTGAACTTGCCGGGCCAGGCAACGCTACGTAGCTCGATGGTGAAGGCGAGGCAACCTGCTTTTGTCACCGGAGCCCTTTGCTGATGTGGTGCTTGGTCCGGGTGGTCCGCGCGTGCTGTCACTGGAGGCAGCGCGTGGTCTTGATGCGCTGGTGCGGGGATGCCATCTTGACGTGCTGGTGCAGGGAGCACGTGAGCGCCATCTTGAGGCCAAGGGATTTATTGGCAGCTCCTTTCTTGGCGTGCGGGCACTGGACAAGGTGGGTCTCGCCCAGGAGCCGCGTGCCTTGGAGCCAGGGCACCTTCTTGTGGAGGAGGTGGCGGAGGTGCTCCCTGAGCAGCGCCTCCCATGCATGACGGAGGGCAAGGCAGCAAGAGGGACGGCGCGGGAGAGCCCCCTGCGGCGCTGACGAGCTCGGTGATGCGAGCGAGCCACTCCTCGTAGAGGTCGTCGACGGGGCGGTAGCGCAGGAGCTCACGTGCCAGGAGCAACACGGCCTGCACGTCCGTGGGGGCGCGACGAGCGTGAGACGACGAACCAGCTGTTGGAAATATGCCCTAGAGGCAATAATAAATTAGTTATGATTATATTTCCTTGTTCATGATAATCGTTTATTATCCATGCTATTATTGTATTGAAAGCTAACTCAGATACATGTGTGGGTACATAGACAACACCATGTCCCTAGTAAGCCTCTAGTTGACTAGCTCGTTGATCAATAGATGGTTACGGTTTCCTGACCATGGACATTGGATGTCGTTGATAATGGGATCACATCATTAGGAGAATGATGTGATGGACAAGACCCAATCCTAAGCCTAGCACAAAGATCGTAGTTCGTATGCTAAAGCTTTTCTAAATGTCAAGTATCATTTCCTTAGACCATGAGATTGTGCAACTCCCGGATACCGTAGGAATGCTTTGGGTGCACCAAACGTCACAATGTAACTGGGTGGTTATAAAGGTGCACTACGGGTGTCTCCGAAAGTGTCTGTTGGGTTGGCACGAATCGAGACTGGGATTTGTCACTCCATGTAAACGGAGAGGTATCTCTGGGCCCACTCAGTAGGGCATCATCATAATGTGCACAATGTGACCAAGGGTATGATCACGGGATGATGTGTTACAGAACGAGTAAAGAGACTTGTCGGTAATGAGATCGAACAAGGTATCGGCATACCGACGATCGAATCTCGGGCAAGTATAATACCGCTAGACAAAGGGAATTGTATACAGGATTGAACGAATCCTCGACATCGTGGTTCATCCGATGAGATCATCATGAAACATGTGGGAGCCAACATGGGTATCCAGATCCTGCTGTTGGTTATTGACCGGAGAACGTCTCGGTCATGTCTGCATGGTTCTCGAACTTGTAGGGTCTACACACTTAAGGTTCGATGACGCTAAGGTTATAAAGGAAGTTTGTATGTGGTTACCGAATGTTGTTCTGAGTCCCGGATGAGATCCCAGACGTCACGAGGAGTTCCGGAATGGTCCAGAAATAAAGATTTATATATGGGAAGTCCTGTTTTGGTCACCGGAAAAGTTTCAGGTTTTATCGGTAATGTACCGGGACCACTGGGAGGGTCCCGGGGGTCCACCAAGTGGGGCCACCATCCCCGGAGGGCAGCATGGGCCAAGTGTGGGAGGGGGGCAGCCCCAGGTGGGCTGGTGCGCCCCCCCACAAGGGCCCAAGGCGCCTAGGGTTTGGGGAGGGGGCGCACCCACCTAACTTGGGGGGCAAGTTTCCCCTCTCCCCCCCTTGGCCGCCCCCCAGATGGGATCTTGGGCTGGCCGCCGCCCCTAGGTTGGAACCCTAGGTGGGGGCGCAGCCCCCCCTCTCCCCCTATATATAGTGGAGGCAAAGGGGCAGCCCAACACACGAAGTTCTTCTCCTGTTGGCGCGGCCCTACCTCTCTTTCTCCTCCTCTCCCGCTGTGCTTGGCGATGCCCTGCAGGATTGCCACGCTCCTCCACCACCACCACGCTGTTGTGCTGCTGCTGGATGGAGTCTTCCCCAACCTCTCCCTCTCTCCTTGCTGGATCAAGGCATGGGAGACGTCACCGGGTTGTACGTGTGTTGAACGCGGAGGTGCCGTCCGTTCGGCACTAGGATCTCCGGTGATTTGGATCACGACGAGTACGACTCCTTCAACCCCGTTATCTTGAATGCTTCCGCTTAGAAATCTACAAGGGTATGTAGATGCACTCTCCTTCCCCTCGTTGTTGGTTTCTCCATAGATAGATCTTGGTGACACGTAGGAAAATTTTGAATTTCTGCTACGTTCACCAACAGTGGCATGATGAGCTAGGTCTATTGCGTAGATTCTTTGCACGAGTAGAACACAAAGTAGATGTGGGCGTTGATTTTGTTCAATATGCTTACCGTTACTAGTCCAATCTTGTTTCGACGGTATTATGGGATGAATTGGCCCGGACCGACCTTACACATACACTTACGTGAGACAGGTTCCACCGACTGACATGCACTTGGTGCATAAGGTGGCTAGTGGGTGCCAGTTTCTCCCACTTTAGTCGGAACAGATTCGATGAGAAGGGTCCTTATTTAGGATAAATAGCAATTGGCATATCACGTTGTGGTTTTGCGTAGGTAAGAAACGTTCTTGCTAGAAACCCATAGCAGCCACATAAAACATGCAAACAACAATTAGAGGATGTCTAACTTGTTGTTGCAGGGTATGCTATGTGATGTGATATGGCCAAGAAGAATGTGATGAATGATCTGTGATGTATGAGATTTATCATGTTCTTGTAATAGGAATCACGACTTGCATGTCGATGAGTATGACAACCGGCAGGAGCCATGTGAGTTGTCTTAATTTATTGTATGACCTGCGCGTCATTGAACAAACACCATGTAATTACTTTACTTTATTGCTAACCGGTAGCCATAGTAGTAGAATAATAAGTTGGCGAGACAACTTCATGGAGACACGATGATGGAGATCATGGTGTCATGCCGGTGACGATGATGATCATGGAGCCCCGAAGATGGAGATCAAAAGGACCAAAATGATATTGGCCATATCATGTCACTAGTTGATTGCATGTGATGTTTATCATGTTTATACATCTTATTTGCTTAGAACGACGGTAGTAAATAATATGATCCCTCATTAAAATTTCAAGAAAGTGTCCCCCCTAACTGTGCACCGTTGTGAAAGTTCGTCGTTTCGAAGCACCACATGATGATCGAGTGTGATAGATTCTAATGTTCAAATACAATGGGTGTAAGCCAGATTTACACACGCGAAACACTTAGGTTAACTTGACGAGCCTAGCATGTACAGACATGGCCTCGGAACACAAGAGACCGAAAGGTCGAGCATGAGTCGTATGGAGGATACGATCAACATGAAGATGTTCACCGATGATGACTAGTCCGTCTCACGTGATGATCGGAAACGGCCTAGTTGACTCGGATCATGTAATCACTTAGATGACTAGAGGGATGTCTATCTGAGTGGGAGTTCATTAGATGAACTTAATTATCCTGAACATAGTCAAAAGCCCTTTGCAAATTATGTCATAGCTCGCGCTTTAGTTCTACTGTTTTAGATATGTTCCTAGAGAAAATTTAGTTGAAAGTTGTTAGTAGCGATTATGCGAACGGTAGAAGGCTTATGTCCTTAGTGCACCGCTCAGTGTGCTGGACCTCGAACGTGGTCTGTGGATGTTGGGAACATCTGACATACACGTTTTGATGACTACATTATAGTTCGGTAATGTTAAATGGTTTAGAATTGAGGCACCGAAGACATTTTTGAAATGTCGCAGAACATATGAGATGTTCCAACAGCTGAAATTGAGATTTCAGGGTCGTGCCCACGTCAAGAGGTATGAGACCTCCGACGAGTTTTCTAGCCTACAAACTAAGGGAGAAAAGCTCAATCGTTGAGCTTGTGCTCAGATTGTCTGAGTACAACAATCACTTGAATCGAGTGGGAGTTAATCTTCCAGATGAGATAGTGATGTTTCTCCAAAGACATTGCCACCAAGCTACTAGAGCTTCGTGATGAACTATAACTCAACAGGGATAGATATGATGATCCTTGAGCTATTCGCGTTGTTCAACACCGCGAAAGTAGAAATCAAGAACGAGCATTAATTGTTGATGGTTAATGAAACCACTAGTTTCAAGAAGGGAAAGGGAAAGAAGGGGCACTTCATGAAACGGCAAATCAGTTGGTGCTCCAATGAAGAAACCCAAGGTTGAACCCAAACCCGAGACTAAGTGCTCCTGTAATAAGGGGAACAGCCACTGGAGCAGAATTACCCTAGATACTTGGTAGATAAGAAGGCTGGCAAGGTCGATAGAAGTATATTGGATATACATTATGTTAATGTGTAATTTACTAGTACTCCTAGTAGCACCAGGGTATTAGATACCGGTTCGGTTGCTAAGTGTTAGTAACTCGAAATAAAAGCCACGGAATAAACGGAGACTAGCTAAAGGTGAGCTGACGATATGTGTTGGAAGTGTATCCAAGGTAGATGTGATCAAACATCGCACGCTCCCTCTACCATAAAGATTAGTATTAAACCTAAATAATTGTCATTTGGTGTTTGCGTTGAGCATAGACATGATTGGATTATGTCTATCACAATACGGTTATTCATTTAATCAGAATAATGGTTACTCTATTTATTTGAATAATACCTTCAATGGTCTTGCACCTAAAAGAATGGTTTATTGAATCTCGATCGTAGTGATACACATTTTCATGCTAAAAGATATAAGATAGTAATGATAGTACCACTTACTTGTGGCACTGCCATGTAAGTCATATTGGTATAAAACGCATGAAGAAGCTCCATCTTGATGTATCTTTGGACTCACTCGTTTTTGAAAAGTTTGAGACATGCGAACCATGTCTATTGGTGTATACGCATGAAGAAACTCCATGCAGATGGATCGTTTGGACTCACTTGATTTTGAATCGCTTGAAAAATGCAAATCATACCACATGGGCAAGATGACTGAAAAGCCTAGTTTTCAGTAAAATGGAACAAGATAGCAACTTGTTGGAAGTAACACATTTTGATGTGTGCAGTCCAATGAGTGCTGAGGCATGCAGTGAATATCGTTATGTTCTTACTTCATGGATGATTTAAGTAGATACTGAGTATATTTACTTGATGAAACACAAGTCTGAATAATTGAATGGTTCAAGTAATTTCAGAGTGAAGTTGAAGATCATCGTGACAAGAGGATAAAATGTCTATGATATGATCATAGAGATGAGTATCTGACTTACGAGCTTTGGCACGCAATTAAGACATTGTGGAAATTGTTTCACAATTAATACCGCCTGGAACATCGTAGTGTGATGGTGTGTCCGAACATCATAGTTGCACCCTATTGGATATGGTGTGTACCATGATGTCTCTTATCGAATTACCACTATCGTTCATGGGTTAGGCATTAGAGACAACCGCACTCACTTTAATAGGGCACCACGTAATTCCGTTGAGACGACACCGTTTGAACTATGGTTTGGAGAAACCTAAGTTGTCGTTTCTTAAAAGTTTGGGGCTGCGATGCTTATGTGAAAAACTTTCAGGTTGATGAGCTCGAACCCAAAGCGGATAAAAATGCATCTTCATAGGACACCCAAAACAGTTGGGTATACCTCCTATCTCAGATCCGGAAGCAAAAGTAATTGTTTCTAGAAACGGGTCCTTTCTCGAGGAAAAGTTTCTCTCGAAAGAATTGAGTGGGAGGATGGTGGAGACTTGATGAGGTTATTGAACCATCAGTTCAACCAGTGTGTAGCAGGGCATAGGAAGTTATTCATGTGGCACGGTCGGAGTAATGGGCCACGGGTAGGCTAACCCGAGCCCCAACACATTTCAAGACATCTGGGCAGGCCGTGCCCCTCAGGCCGAGTCCCAGGAGCGACTCCAAAATATGCCGAGTCCCGGACAGCGACTCCCAGATAAGCCGACTCCAAGCTGGCGACTTCCAGAGAGGCCGACGATAGAGAGTCGGCCCAAGACTCCTCCCTTATCCCAAAGTACGACACGGGGTACGGTCACGGCATGGCCGTTTCCCCCTGCTTACGAAGGGCCGGCATGGCTACCGTGAGTCGTATCGCTGGAAGATCTCCGGCGAGATGCGGCACTGTTGCCATGCCTGCCCTGATCTCAGCCACAGTACGCAGTACACTGTGCCCATGATGCCGGCCTGTATGACCCAAAGGCGGTGGGGCCGCCTGTCAGTGGGTGGGCCGAAGGCGGCCTGGGCAACCCGAAGACGGACCTATGGGAGTCGGCCTTCCTGGAGTCGGCCGACTCCTCCCGGGGCCCCACGAGCCATTAATCAGATAAGATGGGGAATGGTGACAGTGATCGCCCGATAGACGGCGACACTGTTGCCACGATCCGATGACCGAGCCTGCGTCATCAGGAGTGCCGCTACAGTATCAAGCCTGTCCACGGGACCCGCCAGTCGGCGGGCCCCAGAAGCCGGCGGGAAGGACGGCGGCCTGAGAGACAGACGGCTGGGACCCGCGCCCAGCCGGATTACTATTGTACCCCCGGGGGGTAGGCCTATATAAACCCCCCGGGGCACCCATGCAAAGGGTTCGGACCTAGAGAGAGAGATAGACCAGATAGCCCAGGGAAGACAGAGCTAGCCTTGCCCTCTCCTACCTCCCGAAACAGCTCCAGGAGCACCATTGTAGTCACTTTGCTTTAGTGATCATGCGGAGACCCCGCAGAGCAGCAGTAGGGGTGTTATCTCCTAGGACAGCCCTGAAGCTGGGTAAGTTCTGCCGGCGTGCATGTCTTCGCCTCATCCCGCTTCCAGGCACCGGCGACGTTCTACTCGCTCCCACCATGATAAGCCATCCTTTGGCATATGTCGTATCCAACCCCCGACATTTGGCGCCCACCGTGGGGCGAGGTGCACCATCGTCCGGAGATCTGCTCTGGATGGGAACCCTGTTCCTCCTCGGTGAGCACAGCCAGCCCGGCACGCCGGACGGCGTCCGTGCCGACGCGCTGCGCGGCGCTGAGATCGCCTGTGCGGCCGGCTGCCTCGCCGATCTTGTCGGCGACGTTTGCCTCTCCGACGAGCCTCCGCCCGACGTAGGCACGAGTGGCCCCGAGAGCCTCCTCGCGGGCCTCCTCGACCAACTCCACGTCGCCGGCGAGCCTGCCGCGGACCTGGAGTCCATAGGATCCACCGACCCAATGCTGGTCGACTCCGACACCGCGTCGCTCGACGCATTCCCCACCAATGTAGTGGTCTACGACGAGCCGCTCTCGTACGCGTGGAGCGGCGGAAGCACCGTCACTGAGGTCCTCGTCCTCGAGCACGGCGAGCGCTCCGGCGAAGGAGCGCATGACCCGTTTGACACGGCCCTGTGAGACCTTGCGGCACCGGTTCCGGAAGACGCCGACGCCGGGACGCTGGAGGCGCTCCGCCTTCAGCTCATCGGGGGCGCGAAGAAGCTGGCAAGCATGAGGTGCTTGTCAAAAGCTTACCAACGAGAGATGGATCGCGCCGTAGGCGGCTCGCCGGCTCCAACCGGGCCTAGCCGCCTAGGCGCGGTCCGACAGCGCGGCGCGGCAATCGCCAACCTCTTCGGGGCTGATCGCCCTGTGTATGCCACGCCCACAGAGAATATCCGTGCCACCCAGGCGGCAGCAGACGAGCTCGACAACTTCGAAGGCGAAGAGCGCCGCATAATGACGGAGCGAGTTCTACAGCTCCTCAACGCGGCTGCCGCGCAGAATGATGTTGGCTGCCACACCGAGGCGCCGCAGCGCCAAAACGACGACCCACCGCCTCGCCAGACCAAGGTGCGACGTCTCGAATGCCGACTGGCGGGGCCCGTGGGAAGAAGGACAAGGAGCCGGCTGCCAGCCGCAGTCGGACTCACATCACCATCGAGCGCGACCAAGACGACCGTCCTAGAGCGGTGGAACGGCGGGACGACTACTTGCCTCCCCCTCCTCGCAGAGAAAGACAAGTCTCCCCGCCGCCCGTGGAACATCCGACTCTTGGCGACCGCCTTGGCCGCCGAGAGGGAGTCGGAGAGAACGACGCCCGCCACCAGATCGACCGACTCCAATGATCCCTGGCGCTAGAAGAAGAAGACGAGTTGGGTCCCCCCTGCTTTGGACCCCGCATCCGGGACGAGCCCTTTCCCAAAGGGTTCACGCTCCCCCGAGACACGCCCAAATATACCGGCACCGTGAAGCCGAAAGATTGGCTGATCGACTACTCCACAGCCGTCAACATAGCGAACGGCAACAAGCGTGTTGCCGTAAGATACGTCCCGCTCATGCTCCAGGGCTCGGCCCAGACGTGGTTAAACAGTCTGAAGCCTCACAGCATCAGCAGCTGGGTTGACTTCATTGAGGCTTTCGTCCGCAACTTCACCAGCACGTACAAGCGATCTCCCAAGCCACGCCAGCTCTCCTTGTGCGTGCAAGGCCCTGACGAGTCTACTCGCGACTACCTCACGCGATGGGGCGAACTCCGGAACTCCTGCGAGGGCGTGCATGAGGTGTAGGCCATCGAGTACTTTACTGTCGGGTGCAGAGAAGGCACCCTCCTCAAGCACAAGCTCCTCTGCGATGAGCCGGAGACCCTCGATGAGCTGCTGATCACAGCGGACAAGTACGCTACAGCCGACTCCTCCATGAAGGCGGAGATTCGGGTCAGCACAACTGGCAAAGTCGCCCCTCAGGCTCCAAGAACTCCGGCTGGAGACACCAGTCGGCGGCAACAGCAGAATGACCAGAAGCGCAAAGCCCCGCAACCGACTTCTAGCAGTCGACAAGTGGCAATGGCAGAGGACCAGCAGCTGGAAGGACCGCCTCCGGCGAAGCGGTAGAAGGGCGGCAAGTCCAACTGGCTGCCGGCTTTCTCCTACGAGCAGACTCTAGATGGTCCATGCAAGTTTCACAGCGGCGCGAAGCCGTCAAACCACACCATCAGGAAATGCCACTGGCTGACCAGAATCGCCAAGGGGGACGGCCTGATCCCTCCCGCTCCTGCTGGGCCGCGTCCTCCACCGCCGCCCCAGCAGCCGGCCGTCAGGCCAGTCGGCGCGATACAAGACGAGTTCCCAGATTAGCACGGAGCCTATGTGGTGTTCACCAGTGTAGCGGATGACCAGCGCAGCAGGCGCCAACAGCAGCAAGAAGTGAATGCGGTTGCATCAAGCACTGCAGAGTTCATGCATTGGTCCGAGAAGCCTATCAGTTGGAACAGAGCTGATCACCCAGAAGTGATGCCGAGTCCAAGCTCCTACGCCTTGGTCTTAGGCGCCACACTCGCCATAGATAGGCGGGCCGCTCGCTTCTCGCGAGTATTGATAGACGGAGGCAGCAGTATCAACATCCTGTACAAGGATACAATGGAGAAATTGGGAATCAAGCGAAGACAGCTTTAGAGCAGCCGGACCGTGTTCCACGGAATCGTTCCTGGCCTTTCCTGCTCGCCAATCGGCAAGATCCTGATAGATGTCCTCTTCGGAGACAAGGATCATTTCCGAGGAGAGCCAGTTTGGTTTGAGGTGGTGGACCTTGAGAGCCCATATCATGCACTGCTTGGCCGACCCTCCTTGGCCAAGTTCATGGCGGTCCCCCACTACGCCTACCTCAAGATGAAGATGCCGAGTTCCAAGGGAATCCTAACCGTGTCTGGCGACTACAGGAAGTCGTCCACTTGCGCGGCCGAGAGCAGTCGGCTGGCCGAGTCCTTGGTGATCGCAGCTGAGAAACGGCTCCTTGATCGGGTCGTGGCGATGGCCGGCAAGCAGCCCGAGTTATCGTCCGACCCCAAGGAGTCGGAAGCAGAAGGATCATTCAAGCCGGCCAGAGAAAGAAAGAAGATAGCGTTGGACCCGGAACACTCGGAGAGGTACGCTGTCATGGGCACAGGCCTTGACAGCAAATAGGAAGGCGAGCTCGTCGATTTCCTCCATGAGAATCGCGACATCTTCACATGGTCCCCCAAGGACATGCCTGGTGTCCCGGCGGAATTCGCCGAGCACAAATTACACGTCCGATCTGATATGAAGCCCGTCAGGCAGCCCTTGCGCTGCCTGTCAGAAGAAAAAAGAAGAGTTGTTGGAGAAGAAATAGCCCGGCTCCTTGCAGCCGGCTTCATCATGGAAGTATTTTTTCCAGAGTGGCTGGCAAACCAAGTACTGGTGCTGAAGAAGAACAAGCAGTGGCGGATGTGCATTGATTACACGAGCCTCAACAAAGCCTGCCCCAAGGACCCATTTGCTCTGCCAAGAATTGATCAGGTGATAGACTCCACAGCCGAATGCGAGCTGTTAAGTTTCCTAGACGCATATTCAGGATATTATCAGATCAAGCTGAAGCCGGCTGACAGACTGAAGACCGCCTTCATCACGCCGTTTGGAGCCTTCTACTACCTGACCATGACGTTCAGCTTGAGAAACACCAGCGCCACCTTTCAGCGTTGGATGCAGAAGTGTGTCCTGAAGCAACTCGGCAGAAATGCCTATGTCTATGTGGATGACGTGGTGGTAAAGACAGAGAAGCGTGGAACCTTGCTGGAGGACCTCAAGGAGACATTTGAGAATCTGCGCCGATTCCAGATCAAGCTCAACCCGGAGAAGTGCGTTTTCTGAGTACCAGCCGGCCAGCTCCTCGGTTTCCTGGTCTCCGAACGCGGCATAGAGTGCAATCCTGTAAAGATCAAGGCCATCGAAAGGATGGAGGCACCCAGACGACTGTTAGATGTGCAGAAGTTCACCGGCTGTTTGGCATCCATCAGCCGATTCGTCAGTCGACTGGGCGAGAAGGCTCTCCCCTTGTATCAGCTCATGAAGAAGACGACGTTCTTTGAGTGGACTCCCAAGGTGGACGAGGCTTTTCTCCAACTAAAGAAGATGTTGACTACTCCCCCTGTGCTAGCGGCTCCGACACCCAAAGAGCCCATGCTCCTATACATTGCCGCCACCAGCCGAGTAGTCAGCACGTTCATTGTAGTCGAGCGCAAGGAGGAAGGCAAGGCGCTACCCGTCCAGAGACCGGTATATTACTTGAGCGAGGTGCTGTCGACCTCCAAGCAGAACTACCCCCATTACCAGAAGATGTGCCACGACGTGCATTTTTCCGCCAAGAAATTGAAGCCTTACTTCCAGGAGCATTCAATCACCATGGTCTGCACAGCTCCACTGGCCGAGATCATTAGAAGGCGAGATGCTTCTGGCCGGGTGGCCAAATGGGCCATCGACCTGGCTCCCTACACCATCTACTATGAGCCCCGCACCGCCATCAAGTCACAAGCACTGGCCGACTTCCTCGTCGACTGGGCCGAGACCCAGTATCTGCCGCCAGCGCCCGACTCCACCCATTGGCGGATGCACTTCGACGGCTCCAAGATGCTCACCAGCCTGAGAGCCGGCGTCGTCCTCACTTCCCCCAAGGGCGACAAGCTCAGATATGCGCTACAGATCCACTTCGCCGCCTCCAACAACGTGGCCGAGTACGAGGCACTCATCCACGGGCTCCGGCTTGCCAAAGAACTCGGCATTCGCCGGATCCTGTGTTATGGCGACTCTGACTTGGTGGTCCAGCAATCATCTCGCGATTGGGACACCAAGGACGCAAATATGGCGAGGTACCGTTTCCTCGTCCATTAACTCAGCGGATACTTCGAGGGGTGCGAGTTCCTCCACGTGCCAAGGAACGACAACGACCAAGCAGACGCCTTGGCACGAATCGGCTCCACCCGCCAGGCAATACCATCTGGTATCGCCCTCCGGCGCCTCCTCTAGCCTTCTATCAAGCCGTCACCAGAATCAGATTCAATCTATGTGCCGGCTCTGCCTGAGGAGGACGGATCCGACTCCAAGAAACATACAGTCGAAGCCGGCCCAGGGACTTCAGAACCCGGCCCGGGGACTGCGGTAGCAAGATCGAAGACTCCAGAGCTCGGCCCGGGGACTGCTCCAATCGGCCCGCGACTTTGTCAAATCAGCAAGTGGCTGCGGACTCCAACCCGCCGCCTCCCAGCCCGGCCGCCCTTATCCAAGTCGCACTAGTGGCAGTTGAAGAAATAGCAGCACCTTCATGGGCCTAGCCCATCCTCAGATTCTTAGTAAACAGAGAGCTGCCAACTGACGAAATCTTCGCTCCGCAAGTGCAACGCCGAGCAGCAGCCTACACCATAGTCAACAGAGAGCTGGTCAGGCGCAGCGTTACCGGCCTCTTCCAACGCTGCGTCGAAGCAGAACAAGGTCAGGCAATCCTCAGAGACATCCACGAAGGCGAGTGCGGTCACCACGCGGCCTCAAGGGCACTCGTCGCCAAAGCCTTCCGGGATGGTTTTTTCTGGCCAACCGCTCTGGAAGAGGCCAAGGAGTTAGTCCAAAAGTGCAAGGGGTGCCAGATTTTTTGTTCCAAGCCACTTCAGCCGGCTTCCGCACTCAAGACTATCCCCATCGCCTGGCCCTTTGCAGTCTAGGGCCTGGACATGGTGGGACCATTCAAGACGGCATGAGGTGGCTTGACTCACCTACTTGTCGCAGTGACAAGTTCACCAAGTGGGTGGAGGTGAAACCCATCAAGAAATTGAATGGTCCGACTGCAGTGACCTTCATCACTGACATCACAACTCGGTACGGCATTCCACACAGCATCATCACCGACAATGGCACGAATTTTGCCAAAGGCGCCTTGGCCCGTTTTTGCGCGACACAGGGCATCCGACTGGACTTAGCGTCCGTTGCCCATCCGCAGTCAAACGGCCAGGTGGAGCGAGCAAACGGCCTCATCTTATCCGGCATCAAGCCTTGACTCGTCATACCGCTGGAGCGATCTGCCGGCTGTTGGCTTGAGGAGCTGCCAGCCGTCCTCTGGAGTCTGCGCACGACTCCAAACAAGTCAACCGGCTTCACACCATTCTTCCTCGTCTATGGCGCCGAAGCCGTCATCCCAATGGACATAGAGTTTGACTCCCCGCGAGTCACCATGTACACCGAGGAAGAAGCAGAAGAAGCATGTCAAGACGTCGTCGATCTGCTGGAAGAGGGCCGGCTGTTGGCACTCAGTAGGTCTAGCATCTACCAGCAGAGTCTCCGTCGATACTACAACAGGACGGTCAGGCCATGATCTTTTCAAGAAGGCGACCTTGTGCTCCGGCTGATCCAGCGAACAGCCGGCCAGCACAAGTTGTCGGCACCTTGGGAAGGCCCCTTCATCATCAGCAAGGTGCTAGGGAACGACGCCTACTATTTGATCGACGCCCAGAAGCCCCGAGCGCGCAAGAGGGACGATTCCGGCAAAGAGACAGAGCGCCCGTGGAATGCAAATCTTCTTCGAAGATTTTACAGTTGATGCAGTATGTATCACACTACCCCTTTTGTATTAAAGTTGTAAGACTTTGGCCCCCCCGAGACGAGTTCGGGGACTGCCCTTTTTGTTATCTGTACGATAAGAATTATGCCTCCAAGTACATTACTTTCATTACAAGCCGCTTGGCACCGGGCCTGACTAGTCGGCCCAGGGACTCGCCGCCTTACGCTATGAGAAGCTTCCCGCAGTCAGACAAGTAGTGTGCGGTGCCCAATCTGCCTCCTGGCAAAGCCGCAACTCGTAGAGCGACTATGAGGCAGGTAGGAGTGAGGAAGAACGGGCACCCACACGAAAAATGGCTAAGGACCTAAAGCACGAACGTAGCATAAGACGGCCTCCAGCATTTCTGAAGCGGAAGGCCGACTCATAAGTAGCCGGCTCGCTGTCTTTATTAGCCTCTATTAAGGACGACCGACTCTTGGGTAGTCGGCATGTCGCTTTCTATCCGACTTGCTAAACAAACTCTAAACGGCCAAGTCCTTGCCTTCCCGAAGTAGCCAAGCACTTGACCCAGCGACAGTCTGCAGAGCGGCTGCTCGACTGACAAGGCAGCGACTAAAGGAAGGCGGCAAAGGGAAAAAAGCCTAAAGAGCAATAAGCAAGGAAAGACGGAAAGCAGATTGATATTTACATAGGCCCTTGGCCGAATCTTCGAATAGAAGTTCAAGATACACCCCACAGGTGGAATTGTTCGAATCTAACAAAGTTCTCAAAAGATTACTTAAGACAGACAAGCAGAGGCGGAAAAGGCAGCCTAGGAGACGGCATCTGGGGTCAGAGGATCGGGGGTGACAGCGGCATCAGGCGCCGGGGCAGTTGGCTGGGCGATCTCTGTTTGACCGCCTCCGGCGGCAGTCGTTTTTTCCTGACGCGGCTTGTTGCTGGAGGCGAGGTCGAGCTTAGGCTGGCCGCCTGCTCCTTCTTCTGGCACATCCGCCTCGCCTTCGGCCTCCACCTCGTCCTCCTCCTTGGTGCTGGAGTCGATCACCTCCGCCGAGTCCTCGCCATACTCCGGGTTCATCCTGAACCACTCTGGCGGCACTTCCTCGCCGCCTTCAGCTCGCTCGGGGACAAAGACACTGGTGTCCGTGTACTCGGCGATGGCCGCCGCACGCTCGATAAGGGCGCCCTCCACGGCCTCCAGCTCGGCCTAGGATTCTGACCGGAACGCGGCCAGACGGTCCAGGTCCAGCCCTGGGTACCACGCCTTGACGAACTCCAAGACCCGGCGCGCTCCGGCCCGGGCCGAGGAGCCCTTCCAGGCCTCAAGGCGGCCGACAATGACCTCCAGCCAGTTAGCAGTTCGGCTGGCGGTGCACAGAGCCGGCATGCCTAGCCATAGGGTGGCAACCGCCTGGGCGCCGGCACGCTGAAGCCGGTGCACCAGCCGGCAAGCCGGACGAAGACGGGCTTCAATGCTCAAAAGCTGCTCATCGACGGTTTGGGGGGCATTAGCAGCGATCTCCTCGCCGTTCGCCCTTCGCGCTTCACGAGCAGCCTCGATGGCTAGAGGGACCTCCTGCAAGTAACCAGGGAAGAAGTCTGCCAAGACAAAAAAGAAGAAAGTCGAAAAATTAGAAGTCGGCCTGACACATAGTCGGAAGCCCGAAGAAGCGAATGAAACTTACCATCAACGATATCCTCGATCTCATGGAAGCCGGAGATCAGCATCGCCTCCCTGTCGGTCTAGGAGGAATGCTCGCTCTCGAACTCGGCCAGGAGGGCGGTCTCCCTCTTCTCGGCCTCGTCCTACGCCTTCTTTAGCAGCTCTTTCTACTCGGCCAGCTGCGCCGCCAGCAGGTCGCGCTCCGTGGCAAGCTTGTCACACTCCTCCTCCTTGGCACGACGGGCGGTATTGGCCTCGCCCAGCTGCTCCTGAAGAGCGGCGTTGGCTCCTGAAGAGCGAAAAAAGAGACAATGGGTCGTCAGCAAAGAAGATTGCCGGGGAGACCCAACCCGACTGCTCAGCAGTCGGCCCGAATCTCAGGGACTACAGCCCGCGGGTGCGCCAGCGCTCACCCACGAAGAAGAAGAACTCACTCCGGCTTTCCACCAAGTCGGCAGCCCGCTTGCTCAACTCCTCAACATTGCGGTTGAAGGCAGTGGCACGGAGGTTGTGATACTCCTGCAAATAAGTCATTGAAGACAAAGTTAGTGTATGGAACTCGCGAGAGGGAGTTCCGAACCGCCTGCTCAGCAGCCGGCCCGGAACTCGAGGACTACACCCAGTGGGTGCGCTGGCGCGCCCCCACAGAGAAAAACAAGAATCAAGAAGGAGAAGAAACTTACTCGGACGGCCGTTGGCGCGGCCAGGTGCGCTCTGGTGCAGGCTTGAAGGGCGTCGCCTTCGGCCCGCAACTTCGCCTGGACTTCCAGGAGCAATTGATTTAGCGGCCTAGTGCCGCCTCCCCGCACCCACCCGGTGGGCCCGGTGCTTGTGGCCTCGGCGTCTAGAGTTGCCGAGCTGGCAGCGCCGATCTCCCGAGGTCGCGGCACCGAGGTCACCCTCTCAAGACGGCGACGCACCGGCGAGGCGACTTGGAGAAGCAGACGCGCTTCGGCCTCGTCCATGGCCGGCGGCTCCGACGGATCCACCGGCTGTTTGCCGTGCGGTCTCCCAGACGGCGGTGGAGGCGGCGGCGGCACGAGAGCGTCCGACATGGAGGCCTCACCGCTCTCCTTCTCCGCGACGGGGTTCTCGGTGCCGGCTCCCCCGGTCTGCCCCGTGAACTCCGTAGGCGGCGATGCAGACGATAGTGGGGGGGACGAGCATCGCCGATCGGTGATGCGCGGCCTCCTCGGCGCGCCGTCTCGCCGCAAGGGCGGCTTCGGCATCATCCAGCTTTTTCTGGGCAGAGGCGGCTGCCCTGTCGGCCTCCGCCTTCTCCAAACGGGCGGCCTCCTCCTCCTCGCGCTTCTCCCGCGCATTTCGCTCCGTCGCCTCCCGGAGGTCGGCGGCAGGGTCGGGCCACCGAGTATTGGCGGACGTCTCTGCCGACCCCATGACGGAGGGGACGGCGACTCTCTCAAGGGAAAGAGGGGCCCTGAAGAAGAATGGAGGGAGTATATAAACGAAGACTCGCACAAGATTCAATGAAGAAAATAAAAGATCGTGAAGACTTACGCGGATACTAGCGGCGGCTTTCTCACTTCCCTTCGGAAGCGGTTGGCCTTCGCGCCCACCTCCTCTCGTCTGGTCACGGCGGCCGCCCCCTTGAGCTTCTTCAGTTTGCCGCCGGGCGCACACGGCCCGTCGTGACGCCTCTTCCCGCCGCCTTGGCCGGCGGAGGAGCCGACGCCCGACGGGCCGATCCTCAGCTGGTGGCGCGGAGTGACTTCGCCTTCGGCGTCGTCATCAGGCCAATCAGCGAAGGTGGCCGAGGGCCTGAAGTCGCCTTCTGCTCCTCCTCCCCCGCCTTCGGCGTCGCCTTCCATCGCCGCCGCCCCCAAGTCGGGGTCGTCGACGTCGCTCTCCGCGCGGTCGGGAACATACTCGCGGGGCTGTCTCGTGGCACCGGCGGCAGGCTGCATAAGAATATTCTAGTTCAGAAGAAGCCAACAAGAGTCAGAAGCCGGAGTCGGCTGCGGAAAAAAGACAAAACAGCAGGGAGACGCGACTTACCACTGGTGGAGGATTGTCGCGCGAGTACGGCTCCTTGCAGAACTGCCAGTCCTCCTCGTACTCGCAGTGCGCGATGTAATTCACCATGTTCGCCACCTCCTTGCGGGGCATCTCCTTGGTGCTCATCCGACTTGGGTCTCGGAGGCCGCTCATTTGACAGATCAGGTGAGGCCGGCCTTGGAGCGGGAGAACTCGGCGCGCCACGAAGGCGGCCAGCAAGTCGGCCCCGACAAGTCCCTCCAACTGCATCAAGACTCGGAGTCGCGCTACGGTGGCGGCTCCGGCGGGAGTCAGCGTCTTGACTCAATGGGACCAGCTGGGGAGCCGCCCAGTCAGGGGAGCGGCGTTGTAAGGCGGCAAGTTGACCCAGTCGCCGTCAGAGGCGAGGTTCTTCACGTAGAAGTACGAGCGCTGCCACATCTTCACCGACTTATTCAGCGTGATGGGAGGAAAGGGGTTGTCGGCCGTCGAGCGCCGCAACGCGATGAAGGCGTCGCACTGAGCCGGCACGCCAGCGATGTGCGTGCCGAGCTTAGAAGAGAAGAATTCTCCCCACAGCTCGATGGTGGGGAGAACGCCGAGGAAACCTTCGCACAGAGTGGCGAAGGCAGAGAGCAACACCACCGTATTCGGAGTGAGGTGGTGCGCCTGAAGAATGTGGAACTCCAGGAACGAGCGGAAGAAGCCGCTCGCCGGCAGCCCCAGGCCGCGCATAAGGTGCGAGCGGAAGATGACCCGCTCGCCCTCTTCCGGCGCCGGCCGGATTTCCCCCTCCGGCGCGGCGCGGGCGCGCACGAGGTCCATGTTGGGGAGACGGCGGGTCCGGCGGAGGAACTCGATGTGTTCTTCCTCTACCTCAGAGCTGTCCCATACGCCGGAGCGCACGGCAGGGGCCGAGGCGGAGGAAGAGCTCATCGCCGCGGTATGGCGTGCTCTTGCTCAACGGCGGAGGAAGGAGGGAGAGAAAGCAAGATGAGGCGGACGAGCGGGGAAGAAGGGCGCGCGAGCTGTGCCGCTCCGCTTCCCCCCGCCTACTTATAGCCCTGCGGGCTGAGAAGCCGAGGGGGCGGGCGTGGGATTAACTGCGCACGAAGCCCCACGCCGCCCCACGATTTACCCACGAAGTTACTGCGCGCAGTAACAACGTGGGAAAACCAACCTTCTTCGGCCGCAACGGATCCGTTCGTATGCCGAGGTGCGATAGTGGAGGGCCCGCCTGACGGCCCGTCCCGTCACGAGCGTGGCAGGCAGACTGTTCTCTCCATGTGGTGCCACATGATAGGACCGCCCTGATGGTTGCGGGGAAGCGTATTAGGCACGCCGCCTGGCTTCCCGCCGCGACTTCCGAACTAAGGCTCTTCACTGAAGCTCCGAATTTCAACAGTCGGCCCAAGGGAAGACAACAGTTGAGTCCCAGAGTCTGCACTTTTAAAGATTGAAGCTGTTGAAGCCCCACAATGCAGCGACCGCAGGGCTTCACCAGCTTCGGGGACTACTGTCGGAGTAATGGGCCACGGGTAGGCTAACCCGAGCCCCAAGACATTTCAAGACATCGGGGCAGGCCGCGCCCCTCACGCCGAGTCCCAGGAGCGACTCCAAAATATGCCGAGTCCCGGACGGCGACTCCCAGATAAGCCGACTCCAAGCTGGCGACTTCTAGAGAGGCCGACTATAGAGAGTCGGCCCAAGACTCCTCCCTTATCCCGAAGTATGACGCGGGGTACGGTCACGGCATGGCCGTTTCCCCCCTGCTTACGAAGGGCCGGCATGGCTACAGTGAGCCGTATCGCTGGAAGATCTCCGGCGAGATGCGACACTGTTGCCATGCCTGCCCTGATCTCAGCCACAATATGCAGTACACTGTGCCCACGACGCCGGCCTGTACGACCCAAAGGCGGTGGGGCCGCTTGTCAGTGGGTGGGCCGAAGGCGGCCTGGGCAACCCAAAGACAGACCTGTGGGAGTTGGCCTCCCTGGAGTCGGCCGACTCCTCCCGGGGCCCCACGAGCCATTAATCAGATAAGATGGGGAATGGTGACAGTGATCGCCCGATAGACGGTGGCACTGTTGCCATGATCCGATGACCGAGCCTGCGTCATCAGGAGTGCCGTTACAGTATCAAGCCTGTTCGCGGGACCCGCCAGTCGCGAGCCCCAAAAGCCGGCGGGAAGGACGGCGGCCTGAGAGACAGACGGCTGGGACCTGCGCCTAGCTGGATTACTATTGTACCCCCGGGGGGTAGGCCTATATAAATCCCCCAGGGCACCCATACAAAGGGTTCGGACCTAGAGAGAGAGATAGACCAGATAGCCCAGGGAAGAGAGAGCTAGCCTTGCCCTCTCCTACCTCCCGAAATAGCTCCAGGAGCACCATTGTAGTCACTTTGCTTTAGTGATCATGCGGAGACCCCGCAGAGCAGCAGTAGGGGTGTTATCTCCTAGGAGAGCCCTGAAGCTGGGTAAGTTCCGCCGGCGTGCATGTCTTTGCCTCATCCCGCTTCCAGGCACCGGCGACGTTCTACTCGCTCCCACCATGATAAGCCATCCTTTGGCATATGTTGTATACAACCCCCGACAGGCACCTACACCAATTGAAGCGGAAGTTGATGATAGTGATCATGATGCTTCAGATCAAGTCACTACCGAACCTCGTAGGTGAACAAGGGCGCGTACTACTTCAGAGTGGTACGCAATCTTGTCTTAGAGGTCATGTTGCTAGACAACAATGAACCTACGAGCTATGGAGAAGCGATATGGTGGGCCCGGATTCCGACGAATGGCTCAAGGCCATAAAATCCGAGAGAGGATCCATGAATTTGGAAGAAATACTTGATGGTCGTACGTCCATTGGGTAAAGATGGATTTTAAAAGGAAGACAGACAATGATGGTAAGTATCACCATTAAGAAAGCTCGACTTGTCGTTAAAGATGTTTTCTAACAAGTTCAAGGAGTTGACTACGGTGAGGCTTTCTCACTCGTAGCGATGCTAAGAGTCTGTTGGAATTGGATTAGCAGTTACTGCATTATTTATGAAATCTTGCAAATAGGATGTCAAAACATTGTTTCCTTGACAGTTTTCTTGAGGAAAGGTTGTATGTGATACAACCAGAATGTTTTTGACAATCCTGAAAGACGCTAACAAGTATGCAAAGCTCCAGCAATCCTTCTTAGGACTGGAGTAAGCATCTCGGAGTTGGAATGTATGCTTTGATGAGATGATCAAAGATTTTGGGTCTGTACAAAGTTTATGAGAAACTTGTATTTCCAAAGAAGTGAGTGGGAGCACGATAGAATTTCTGATGAGTATATGTTGTTGACATATTGTTGATCAGAAATGATGTAGAATTTCTGGAAAGCATATAGGGTTATTTGAAAAGTGTTTTTCAATAGAAAACCTGGATTAAGCTGCTTAAACATTAAGCATCAAGATCTATGAGGATGGATCAAAAACCGCTCAATGGTACTTTCAAATGAGCACATACCTTGACATGATCTTGAAGGTGTTCAAGATGGATCAGTCAAAGAAGGAGTTCTTGCCTGAGTAGTAAGGTATGAAGTTAAGAGTTAAAGCTCGACCCCGGCAGAAGAGAGAGATAGGACGAAGGTCGTCCCCTATGCTTCAGACGTAGGCTCTATAGTATGCTATTATGTGTACCGCACCGGAAGTGTGCCTTGCCATGAGTCAGTCAAGGGGTACAAGAATGATCCAGGAACGATCATTGGACAACGGTCAAAATTATCCTTAGAGGAATAAGGAAATGTTTCTTGACTATGGAGGTGATAAAGAGTTCGGCATAACGGGTTACGTCGAAGCAAGCTTTAACACCTATCTGAATGACTCTGAGTAGCAAACCGGATACGTATAGTGGAGCAACCATTTGGAATAGCTCCAAGTGGAGCGTGGAAGCAGCATTTACAATATGACATAGAGATTTGTGAAATACATACGGATCTGAATGTTGCAGACCCGTTGACTAAAACCTCTCTCACAAGCAAAACATGATCAAACCCCAGAACTCATAGAGTCTTAATCACATGGTGATGTGAACTAGTTTAGCGACACTGGTAAATTCTTTGGATGTTGGTCACACGGCCATGTGACCTATCAGTGTTAATCACATGGCGATGTGAACTAGATTATTGACTCTAGTTCAAGTGGGAGACTGTTGGAAATATGCGCTAGAGGCAATAATAAATTAGTTATTATTATATTTCCTTGTTCATGATAATCGTTTATTATCCATGATATAATTGTATTGAAAGGAAACTCAGATACATGTGTGGGTACATAGACAACACCATGTCCCTAGTAAGCCTCTAGTTGACTAGCTCATTGGTCAATAGATGGTTACAGTTTCCTGACCATGGACATTGGATGTCGCTGATAACAGGATCACATCATTAGGAGAATGATGTGATGGACAAGACCCAATCCTAAGCCTAGCACAAAGATCGTAGTTCATATGCTAAAGCTTTTCTAAATGTCAAGTATCATTTCCTTAGACCATGAGATTGTGCAACTCCCGGATACCGTAGGAATGCTTTGGGTGCACCAACCGTCACAACGTAACTGGGTGGCTATAAAGGTGCACTACAAGTGTCTCTGAAAGTGTCTGTTGGGTTGGCACGAATTGAGACTGGGATTTGTCACTCCGTGTAAACAGAGAGGTATCTCTAGGCCCACTCGGTAGGACATCATCATAATATGCACAATGTGACCAAGGGGTTGATCACGGGATGATGTGTTACAGAATGAGTAAAGAGACTTGCCGGTAACGAGATTGAACAAGGTATCGGCATACCGATGATCGAATCTCGGGCAAGTACAATACCGCTAGACAAAGGGAATTGTATACGGGATTGATCGAATCCTCGACATCGTGGTTCATCCGATGAGATCATCGTGGAACATGTGGGAGCCAACATGGGTATCCAGATCCCGCTGTTGGTTATTGACCGGAGAACGTCTCGGTCATGTCTGCATGGTTCCCGAACCCGTAGGGTCTACACACTTACGGTTCGATGATGCTAGGGTTATAAAGGAAGTTTGTATGTGGTTACCGAATGTTGTTCGGAGTCCCGTATGAGATCCCGGACGTCATGAGGAGTTTCGGAATGGTCCGGAGGTAAAGATTTATATATGGGAAGTCCTGTTTTGGTCACCGGAAAAGTTTCGGGTTTTGTCTGTAACGTACCGGGACCATCGGGAGGGTCCCGGGGGTCCACCAAGTGGGGCCACCTTCCCCGGAGGGCAGCACGGGCCAAGTGTGGGAGGGGGCCTGTCCCAGGTGGGCTGGTGCGCCCCCCCACAAGGGCCCAAGGCGCCTAGGGTTTGGGGAGGGGGCGCACCCACCTAACTTGGGGGGCAAGTTTCCCCTCTCCCCCCCTTGGTCGCCCCCCCCCAGATGGGATCTTGGGCTGGCTGCCGCCCCTAGGGTGGAACCCTAGGTGGGGGCGCAGCCCCCCCTCTCCCCCTATATATAGTGGAGGCAAAGGGGCAGCCCAACACACGAAGTTCTTCTCCTGTTGGCGCAGCCCTACCTCTCTTTCTCCTCCTCTCCCGCGGTGCTTGGTGAAGCCCTGCAGGATTGCCATGCTCCTCCACCACCACCACGCTGTTGTGCTGCTGCTGGATGGAGTCTTCCCCAACCTCTCCCTCTCTCCTTGCTGGATCCAGGCATGGGAGACGTCATCGGGCTGTACGTGTGTTGAACGCGGAGGTGTCGTCCGTTCGGCAATAGGATCTCCGGTGATTTGGATCACGACGAGTACGACTCCTTCAACCCCGTTCTCTTGAACGCTTCCGCTTAGCGATCTACAAGGGTATGTAGATGCGCTCTCCTTCCCCTCGTTGCTGGTTTCTCCATAGATAGATCTTGGTGACACGTAGGAAAATTTTGAATTTCTGCTACGTTCACCAACACCAGCTAGGGTCAGCGACGAAGTGGCGGTGCGGCCTTCCCGCCGCATCCAGTGGTGCAGTGAAGATGGTTGCTGCTTGTTCCCTACCGGGCCGGTGGCGGTGTTTGCTGCAGACGACGGAGAACGACGAGGAGGCCCACCAACGGGAGCTGTCTGGGCGACGCGGGTGGCGAGAGTAGCCCGGCGAGCATCTGCCATGGATGCGACGAATCGATGGGACGTAGGTCGGTGGAAAGGAGATTTCGGCGCACCCATACCTGGCATGCCAAATGTCGGATATCGGGTTCCAACAAAACCCTTAAGGTTCGAACTCTGAGGTGCGCACGAAGATCTTCTCCCTACCGATTCACACCCCAAAACCCTCACCGCGGTTCTAAGCTAGCATGATGAACAACACAAGGGACACAAGATTTATACTGGTTCGGGCCACCGTTGTGGTGTAATACGCTACTCTAGTGTGGTGTGGTGGATTGCCTCGTGGGCTGATGATGAATAGTATAGAGAAAGAACAGCCTTGCGAGAGGTGTTCTTGTGGTGGTGTTCTGCTTGGGAAGGATTCGGTCCAAGATCGGCCTGGGTCCTTTCCTTGGTGGTAGCTAGCCCTATTTATAGAGGCCCTGGTCCTCTTCCCAAATATTGAGCAGTAAGGGAGCTAACAACGGCCATTTCGAAAGGGGACAACTAGTACAAGCTATCCTGACTAAAGGTGGTCTTCGACTGCCAAAGGCACTGGTGATGACGCTGTCTTGGGCTCCACGGTGACCTCCATCCCGCCGCTCTGCTGGTCTTGGCCTCGTTGCACCGATATGGAAACCTTTGCTTGGTGCCTCTGTACTCTGCACCTGCGCTTGCCCCCTTTGTTCCAAAGGGGAAACGAGGACACTGCACAAGCTGGCGCCCGCCTGGTCTCGATCATCATGGCTTGCGTCATGAGCACCTCGCGAGGTACCCCTCGCCTTGATCACTCCACCTCCTCGCGAGCCTGCCTAGTGAGGCCGCCCCTGAGGAGGCCTTGCATCGTCCACCCTGCGAGGCTTGGCCCCTCGTGAGGGTCTTGAACTTGGGTTGATGAGGACGGGTCGTACTGGGCCAGTACTTGAGCCACACCACGGGCCACAGGCAGGCAAGTCTGGGGACCCCCATTCTCAGAACGCCGATAGTGCTAAGTTGTTAAAATCTGCCAAGAACTAAAATTGGGAAAAGTTTAAGTTTTTAATTGGTCAAGTAGTCTAATCACCCCCCTCTAGACATACTTTCGATCCTACAATTGGTATCAGAGCTTTTGTCTCCATTTGCCTTGATTTTCATAGCTTTTGGTGATCATAGCCTTGGTTTCACAACCTAGGAGAGTATGGCATCTAGCGAAGGAAATTACCACCATAGAGGTCCTTACTTTGATGGTACTAATTTTGCGAGTTGGAAGCATAAGATGAAAATGCATATTCTTGGACATAACCCCACTGTTTGGGCTATTGTGTGTATTGGCTTGCAAGGTGAGTTCTTTGATGGGAGAGAACTGAACTGTGAAGCTACCACGGAAGAGTTGAAGATGCTGCAATACAACACTGAAGCTTGTGATATACTCTTCAACAAATTGTGCCCCGAAGGATTCAACAAAATCAGCCACCTTGAGAATGCAAAGGAAATTTGGGATACTTTGATTGATATGCACAAAGGTACCGACTCCGTCAATGAATCCAAATTGTATGTGCTTCAAAGTCAACTTGACAAGTTAAAAATGAAGGACGGTGAAGGTGTCGCTGAAATGTACTCTAGGCTTGCTCTCATCACAAATGAGATTGCCAGATAGGAAGTGAAGAGATGACCAACAAATTCATCATCAAGAAGATCCTAAGAGCCTTGGATGGAAAATATGATACCGTGTGCACATTGATCCAAATGATGCCCAACTACAAAGATCTCAAGCCAACTGAAGTCATTGGAAGAATTGTTGCTCATGAGATGTCACTCAAGGATAAGGAAGAGCTTCACAACAAGTCTAGTGGTGCTTACAAAGCCTTATGTGATGCTCCTACATCATCAAGTGAGAAACAAACCTTCAATGAGGAATTGAGCTTAATGGTGAAAAAACTTCAACAAGTTCTACAAGAGTAGAAGCAAGGAAAGAAGCTCCAAGTCAAGATCCTACAATGACAAAAGATCTTCGAGTCGTGAACGTAATTGCTACAATTTTGGAAGACCCAGACACAATTCCAATGAGTGTACGGCTCCTTACAAAAGGAGAGAAGATTCACCCATAAGGAGAAGTAGAAGAGATGAATCACCACCAAGAGAGAGGAGCAGTAGAGATGATTGTTATGAACAAAGAACCTCCCAGAGAAGCAAGGATTCAGAAAGGAAGGACAAATCACCAAAGAGCTACACAAAGTGAAGACATCAAGCTCATGTTGGTGAATGGGTATCCGGTTCCTACTCCGACCATCACTCCGAGAGAAGCTATCACTCTGACTCCGGATATAGTCAAGATAAAGGTGTTGCCGGTCTAGCACTTGTGTCAACCAACTCCTATGACATATTTGACTCACCAAATGAAGCAATTGGAAGATGGTTCATGGCTAAAGGCCCAAAGGTATCACAGCCCGAGTATGTTGATTTCAATAGTGATGAAGATGACTTGTTAGTTGATGATGATTTACTTGTTGACAACTCTAGTGATGAATACTATGATGAAACGTCAATTAATTATGCTAATCAAGATAAAACGAATGACAATGATAAGGAGGAAATTGAGAGTCTAACTAAAGAACTAAACTCTCTTAAGTTAGCTCATGAAACTACCTTGGAAGATCATCGAGAACTTTTAAAGACTCATGAGAAGTTACGCTTTAAAAAGCACAACCTCGAGTAAGAGCATGAGTTTTTAAAGGCAATCAATGATGATCTTTGCAAGAAAAGTTCTTATTACATTGCCAAGCATTTACTCTTATCTACTTACATGCCACAAGTAAAATCTAGTAACAAGAGTAAGAAAGATTCTTCTACTATTAGTAACAATAATCATGCTAAATCCAATGTTGTTGCTTCTAGTAGTTATCTTTATTACACTAATGATTCTCTTCGCCAAGTTACACTTGAGAAAGAAAATAGTTTATTGAAGGGAATTATAGAGAAGGGTGTCTACAAAAGTCTTGTTGGGAGTAAGCAATTCGAAGAAATTGTCCGCAAGCAAGGAAGGCACCGGACTTACTGGGTGATGCAACACAGTAACGTAAGTATTTCCCTCAGTTTTTGAGAACCAAGGTATCAATCCAGTAGGAGGCTCCTCACAAGTCCAACGAACCTACACAAACAAACAAAGAACTCGCAACCAACACGATAAAGGGGTTGTCAATCCCTTCACGACCACTTGCGAAAGTGAGATCTGATAGAGATAATATGATAAGATCAATATATTTTTGGTATTTTATAATATAGATGCAAAAACTAAAGATGCAAATAAAAGTATATTAAAAGCTTATATGATAAAAGATAGACCCGCGGGCCATAGGTTTCACTAGTGGCTTCTCTCAAGATAGCATAAATATTACGGTGGCTGAACAAATTACTGTCGAGCAATTGATAGAAAAGTGAATAATTATTAGATTATCTAGGCATGATCATGTCTATAGGCATCACATCCGTGACAAGTAGACCGACTCCTGCCTGCATCTACTATTATTACTCCACACATCGACCGCTATCGAGTATGCATCTAGAGTATTAAGTTCATAAGAACAGAGTAACGCATTAAGAAAGATGACATGATGTAGAGGGACAAACTCAAGCAATATGATATAAACCCCATATTTTTATCCTCGATGGCAACAATACCATACGTGCCTTGCAACCCTTTCTGTCACTGGGTAAGGACACCGCAAGATCGAACCCAAAGCTAAGCACTTCTCCCATGGCAAGAAAGATCAATCTAGTAGGCCAAACCAAACTGATAATTCGAAGAGACTTGCAAAGATAACTCAATCATACATAAAAGAATTCAGAGAAGATTCAAATATTTCTCATAGATAAACTTCATCATAAACCCACAATTCATCGGATCTCGACAAACACACCACAAAAAGAGTTTACATTGAATAGATCTCCACGAGAGAGGGGGACAACATTGTATTGAGATCCAAAAAGAGAGAATAAGCCCACTAGATAATAACTATGGACCCGAAGGTCTGTGGTAAACTACTCACAACTCATCGGAAGGGCTATGGTGTTGATGTAGAAGCCCTTCATGGTCGATTCTGTAAGTGCATCTAGTGCCCCTTAGTGATTTTGGTGTATTGAAGACTTATAGGTTAAGAGACCGATGCGTTTGTGAGTGTATACAGGTTTATATGTCTATGAGGAGTTTGATATTTACAGAGAAAGTCGACCCCTAAAAATGAAGTTCTTCAACTGAAGACTTTGGATTTCTGAAGACTTTCTGAAAACTTTGAAAGTGAAGAAATTGGTGTGACCTTGAAGACTAGGTAATCATTCGAGGAACATGAAGCATGAAGACTTTTGGTTTTACTGTTTCATTTTCTCTTTCTTGAGTCATAGGAAACACCGTACTGTTAAAGGGGGCCGAGGAAATACTAAGGAATAATTTCCATGTGATGCTCAAATCAAAATCCTACACCTACCATTCCTTTCGAGTGAAGCCACTGGAAATCTTGCACAGTTCAGCCATATTCTTCAGTGACAGAGATGAAATTCTTCTGGTCTCTGGAGAATTTGTTCTGACTAAAGAGTTGGGAATTCGCTAGTGCGAATTGCCTACCAAGTGAGGAACATGATAGCCCTGAGGAATTCGAACCTCAAATATTTCGACCGTTGCTGTGCTACGCGCCAGCTGTCCCAAAGTATCTACCCACCTAACGGTCATATCAGACAAGGGTATTTATGTCTTATCATGCCGGGCTGCTCCCTAGGCTATAAATAGCCGTCCCCTTCAACCACTAGCTGGTTGGCTGCTCCGAGAGAAACTGACACTTGTCATTTGAGAGCAACCCATCCTCCGAGGACTTTGAGCGAAAATTATCAAGTGAGGAAATCCCAAACCCAAACCTACAAAACCCCAAGTGATTGAGCATCACTGAAGAGATTGATCCTGTGTGGATCTGATGCTTGTTTCCTTTGAAGACTGTGCTTCTTCCAGACGGTTAGGCGTCAAGGTCTAGAGCATCCAAGAGGAATTGTGGATCGCCGAGTGACCGAGTTTGTGAAGGTTCGGAAGTCACCTGAAGACTTACCACGAGTGATTGGGAAAGGTCTGTGTGACCTTAGCTCAAGGAGAATACGATGAATCCCGTGTGTCCGGGACTGGCTATCCTCGAGTTTAAATACTCAGCCGCTCCAACCAGATGTACAACTGAGATAACAATTGGAAATGGTCTACCAAATCATTGTCTTCACCAAGCTAACTGGTTCTATCTCCTCAACTCTTTCATTTCCTCATGTATGTTGTTCTGTGTTTGTTCATATCTATTTGAAGACTTTGACTGAAGACTTTCTCAATTTCCTCAGTTCCATTTTTTCAGTCTGATCGTCTTCTTCCTTGTGTTATCCTGTGTTTACGCTTTCTGTACTCTGTGCTTGTCTTCATTTCATCATGATGACTATGCTTGTGCTTTGTTATGTTCCTTTCTGAGTACTTATTCTGCTGCTAGTAGTTCTTCATTTAGGAATTTCCTCACCAGCAAATTCCTTAGTGAAGAATTCATAAAAATCGCCTATTCACCCCCCTCTAGTCGATATAACGCACTTTCAATTGGTGTCAGAGCAAGGTACTCCCTTGTTCGTTGTGATTTTGGTTTAACCACCTGGAGTTCTAGTTATGTCGACCGCGGGTATGATCAAGGTCTGTGCTGGGTGTCCTACCTTCGATGGCACGGACTACCCCTACTAGAAGAATAAGATGCGAATGCATCTTGAAGCAATTGGCAACGATCTCCGGTACATTGTGGAAAATGGTGTTCCCTCAATCACACCTTCTCTGAATGCTACTGATGTGAAGAGATTCGAGCAACTCGATTCTCAAGCGAAGAATATCATATGTAGCCATCTGAGTAACGGGCAGTATGGTAGAGTGAGTGCTTTGGAAACTGCTAAGCTTATCTGGGATAGGCTCTCCAAAGTAAACAAAGAAGTCTCAAATCAACGTGACTCTCGTGTTGACGTTCTTCGCAATCTCTTCAACCGCTTCAAAAGACTCGACAATGAAAATGTTCAGCAAACCTTCGATCGCCTCACTGATATCTCAAATGATCTTCAAGCGCTTGGTGCCACTGACATCACCGACCATGAGGTGGTGAAGAAATTGTTGAGATCGCTCGATTCTTCATTTGACACTCTGGCACTGATGATCCAAGAGTGTGCTGATTACAAGTCACTTGATCCCGCTGATATCCTCGAGAGGCTAAATACTCATGAGTTCCAGCTTGCTGAGAAGAGAGATCTATATGCGTTGAGCTATGGCAAACAACGTGCTCTGAAGGCCAAGGCAGTCTCTGAGTCTGAGGAAGAAGACTCTACCAGCAGCCTTGGTGATCCTGAAGAACTGAGCTAGGAACTAGCACTGCTCATGAAGAAATTTTAGAAGTTCTCAAGACGTGGTCACTTTGGAAAATCCTCTAGGAGCAACGATTCCTCATCCGGTGACTATAAGAAAAGGCTGTGCCACAAATGCAAGAAGCCTGGTCACTACATTCAAGATTGTCCTCAGTGGGACAAGGAACTGAAGAAGAAGAAATACAAGGATTACTATTCTAATGACGCCAAGAAGAAGAAGAAATCTTCAAAGTCTTCATCATCAAAATCCTCAAAGTCTTCATCTCACAAGAAGAGCAGCTCCAAGAAGGCTCGGGCATTTATTGGCAAGGAAATGGATTCTGAGGCTGAATCTGAGGATCATGAGGAAGAGGAGGCATCCGAGGAGTCTGAGTATGGTATGGCAAGTCTAGCTCTTGCTACCGCATTTTTCAGCAAGTCTATCTTCAACGCTGAAGAAAATGGCAACACCAACAATGCTGTGAAGGCAATGATGACTACGCTCCCACCTATTACTTCATGGCAAAGGGTGCAAAGGATGATCAGCCCAAAGCAAACGAGTGGGTCCTCGATAGTGGATGTAAAAATCACATGACGGGTGACAAGAATCTATTGATGGATGCTCCTTTATCACCGTCACATCTGAAGCATATCATCTTCGCTGACAAAGGCAAAAGTCAGGTATTGGGCCTAGGTGAGGTTGCAATCTCAAAGGATCGACACATGGACAAAGTCATGCTTGTCGAGTCCTTAGGATACAACTTCATGTCCTTCTCAATGCTTTGTGATCTCGATATGGTTGTTGTCTTTGGAAGATATCGTTGTGTTGTGATCATGGAAGCTGACCATTCCAAAGTCTTCGAAGGCTTTAGGAGAGGAGATATGTATATTGTTGATTTCTCTATAGGACCACAATTAGTCGTGTGCTTACTTGCAAAAGGTTCAGAAGGCTGGCTATGGCATCGACGACTTGGTCATGCTGGCATGAGGAATCTGCATACGCTTGCGAAGAAGAAGCATGTCATTGGCATTGAGAATGTCAAATTCCTCAAGGATCACTTATGTGGAGCTTGTGAAGCTGGAAAGATGACAAAGGCCAAGCATCCAACGAAGACTGTCATGACTACCAGTCGTCCATTTGAATTGCTTCACATGGATCTCTTTGGTCCTAATCATTATTCTGCTGTTTCAAATGATGCATCTCTATATGGCTTTGTTATTGTTGATGACTATTCTCATTACACGTGGGTGCACATTGTCACTTACAAACATGAAGTGCAGGAAGTCTTCAAATGATTTTCCTCGAGGGCTTCAACCAACTTTGGTGTGAAGATCAAGCACATCAGAACTAACAATGGGACCGAGTTCAAGAATGCCGGTCTTGATGGCTATCTTGATGAACTTGCTATTACTCATGAGTTATCTGCTCCTTATACTCCTCAGTAGAATGGCGTCATGGAGTGCAAGAACAGAACCCTCGCTGAAATGGCTCGCACTATGCTTGATGAATACAAGACGCCTCGTCATTTCTGGATTGAGGCAATTGATACTGCGTGCCACGTCATCAATAGGGTATATCTTCACAAATTCTTCAGGAAAACTGCTTATGAACTCCTCACTGACAAAAAGCCAAATGTGAGTTATTTCAAAGTCTTCGGTGCTAAATGATGGATTAGAGATCCTCATCACACATCTAAATTCTCACCGAAAGCACATGAAGGTTTTATGCTTGGTTATGGAAAGGACTCGCACACCTACAGAGTCTTCAACAACATTCTTCACATAGTTGTTGAAACTGTAGATGTGCGGTTTGATGAAACTAATGGATCGCAAAGAGAGCACATACCTTCTGTGATAGATGAACCAGCACCTGAAGATTCTATCAAGTTCAAGGCTACTGAGGATGTCATTCCTACCAAAGAATCTTCTAAAGAACTCATTCCTCATCGTGATGATTACCGAGCTGGCGCACCTAAAGAAAATGGTGCTGAAGAAAATGCCCCTGAAGGGAATGCTGATCAAATTCCTCGAAGACAACCCACTCATCCTCGCATCGCTAATGAAGAGAAAATTGAGAAGATCATTGATGACATTGAAATACCAGGTCCTCTCACTCGCTCAAAATCTTCACATTTATCTAACTTTTGTGGGCACTTTGCTTTTGTCTCTATGATAGAGCCCACTAAGGTAGATGAAGCATTTCTGGAGCCTGAGTGGATTCAGGCTACGCAAGAATAATTACATCAGTTCGAGCTTAACAATGTCTGGGAACTGGTCAAACGTCCAGATCCTCGCAAGCACAACATCATTGGCACAAAGTGGATCTACCGCAATAAGAAAGATGAAAATGGCCTTGTGGTGAGGAATAAGGCACAACTTGTCGCTCAAGGAAACACACAGGTTGAAGGAATTGATTTCGATGAAACTTTTGCACCTGTTGCTAGACTTGAGGCTATTCACATATTACTTGCCTACGCTAACCATCATGATACTATCTTACAACAAATAGATGTGAAAAGTACATTCCTCAATGGTAAGATTGAGGAAGAAGTATATGTTGCTCAGCCCCCAGGTTTTGAAGATCCAAAGAATCCCGACAAAGTCTTCAGACTCAACAAGGCCCTGTATGGCCTCAACCAAGCCCCTCGGGCGTGGTATGACACTTTGAAGGAATTCTTCATGAAGAATGGCTTCAAACCTGGTTCACTCAACCCAAAATTTTTCACTAAATCTTATGATGGTGAACTGTTTGTGTGCCAAATATATGTTGATGATATTATCTTTGGCTGTACTGACCAACAATATAGTGATGAATTTGCCTATATGATGAGTGAAGAATATCAAATTTCTATGATGGGAGAATTGAAATTCTTTTTAGGTCTTCAAATTCGTCAACAGCGCAATGGTATATTCATATCGCAGGAGAAATACCTCAAAGAAGTATTGAGGAAATTCGGCATGCAAGATTGCAAAGGGGTCAAAATTCCAATGCCCAAAAATGGCCATCTATGCACTGATGAAAATGGTCAAGACTTCGATCAAAAGGTATACCGATCCATGATTGGTTCTTTATTGAACCTATGTGCATCTAGGCCAGATATTATGCTTAGTGTTTGCATGTGTGCCTGATTTCAAGCTACACCAAAGGAATCACACCATAAGGCTGTGAAGCATATTCTTCGATATCTAGCTCACACACCAACACTTGGATTATGGTATCCCAAGGGCTCTTCATTTGATCTCGTCGGATATTCAGACTCTGACTATGCTGGCGATTACATGGACCGCAAGTCAATGTCAGGCACTTGCCATTTCCTCGGACGATCTTTGGTCTGTTGGTCCTCGAAGAAACATAACTGTGTATCTCTCTCCACTGCTGAAGCTGAGTACATTGCTGCTGGATCATGTTGTGCTCAATTATTATGGATGAAGCAAACTCTCAAGGACTATGGCCTCAACATGAAGAATGTGCGTCTCTACTGCGGCAATGAGAGCGCAATCAAGATTTATCACAACCCAGTTCAGCACTCGAAGACAAAGCACATCCAGATTCGTCATCATTTTCTTCGCGATCATGTGTTGAAGGGCGATATCTCCATCTGCCATGCAAGAACTGAAGATCAGTTGGCCGATATTTTCACTAAGCCCTTGGATGAGAAGAGATTTAGCAAGTTGCGGTGTGAGCTAAATATCCTAGAATCTTCGAATGTTCTCAGAAATAGGACACTCATCCTAACACTTATGTTGACTTGATGACTTAGATGCGCAACACACGAAGTAACATTTTTCTTCAATCAATGAAGACTAACCCTCTAAGTGTGAAGAAATTAATGAAGAAATTGACTCTCAGAGCCCTACGACAATTGTATGCGGTGTCTGAAGCCAACTTTCTTATACGGTGGGTTACGCCACCACAAAAGTTGAAAATCTTCAATTTGAGTTTTTCTTCGTTTTTGAAATTCCTTAGTTTTTTCAAATTCTTCAACGTGAAATGTCTTCACTATTTCCGTCGTTTGTCTTCAGTTGAATATATATATATGTATGATTTTATGTCCTCTACAGCATTCACTTATTGCTAATTCTGCAAGTTGACTTTTTCAACTAAGTGAATGTAATCGGACCCTTTCCCCCTCTATGCTGAACTCAATCCAATCTTTTCACAATTTCTTCATGTGCGTTCTGATTTGAAACTCGTTCAAAATCTTCACTGTGTCCTTGACAACTGAAGAAATTGTGAACGGTAACTTAAAACTTATCTTATCTAAATTTTCGGCTTTGCCGCTCAAACCGTTCCGCTTCTCATGACAAATACCTATCTATTCAACCACGATCCTACACGATTGCCACCTCACAGTACGTGGGTGACACATGTCGTGTGAATGGGAAAAGCCAGGGGCACGTTCATCCGAAATCCTCGGGCGCACAGTTTTTCACTCCCGCTATACATACCCCTGTCTTCTCCTCACTTCACTTTTACTCCGCTCGACCTCTCTCTCCCGCTCGAGCTTCTCAAACCCTAGCGCCGCTGCTACTTCATTGTCGCCGGTGAGGAAGAGCTTCACTGCCTCGACCTCATTGCCGTCGTACTTGCGCCGGTTGCGGATCTCTTCACTCCGCCGCCGCCGTAGCCGTCTTCCTCTATCGAGTTAGGGCATGGAAGATCTGAACGGACAAACTTCACCTCAACACTTCCCAGTTCGTCGTGTTCTTCACTTTGGGTAATTAAAAGTTACTTTTATTGCCCGCTTTGATTCATGTGTTTTTCTAAAATTCTTCAAAGGTGTTTATTCTTCAAATCTTCACACACTAAACACCTCACATGTTATCTGTTCTTGATTCGTTTCTCTAAGCAATGATTTTCTTCAAGATTCCTCAATTGTGTGGATTTCCAAATCTGTACAACTCTAGAACCTAAGATAAAGAACACTTAGTGAAATTCTTCAAGACTCATCGGTCAAATTCCTCAAACCTATTCTCTATTAAAAAGATCTTCTGAGAATGCATATGACCTCTCCACATTCCTCGCAACTATACTCTGTTCACAGGTACAAATGTCCGCTAATGAATCACTAGGTTCTCATCAACTTAACTCATTTGCAGTGTTCCTCGAAGAACAGTTGCATACATCTTCAGAAACTTCAGTTGTTAATCCTCAGCTGAAGAAAATGGCTGACGGCAAGAAGCCACAAAAGGGAGGGATAAGGCCTGAGGTCATCACAGCGTCTGAAATCCCTGAGGATATCTATGCTGTATATTGCACTCCAGATGAGGCCAAGTTTGGCAAGGAGGACAAGAATCAGCGCAAAGTGCGCATACAATGAAATGGGAGGAGATGTGCACGAGAATGGAGGGAGTACAGATATGTTACTCCCAAGTACATGAAGAAATTCGCGCTCAATCCTCCATGCTCAAGACCTCCATTGAGGCCTGGCTAACTGGCGGATCCCACCAGCCTCAAGCGCGGTGAATACTATGATACTAAATGGGCTAGCCGCTAGGCCAAACTAGCCAAGCAAGCAAAAGAGGCAGTGAGGAAATTTAATGAAGATTCTGCTGCTGCTGCTAACGCTGATGAGGCCTCTGGCAGTAAGCCCAGAAAGGCTATGCCAAAGAAGCCTGCCCACAAGTCCACTGCTTCTCCTTCAATGCCCTCACGGACAAGCTCCTCGGCAATGCCCTCACGGCCAACATCTTCAAAGCCCTCACGGCAAATTCCTCAGTCAGATCCTCTTCCTCCGACAAAGTCTTCGGCTGCTCCGACAAAATCTTCGGCACCTGTGCATCTTGCCACGTGCCAAAGGACTCAAGGCTTCTCTATTGCCTCAGGAGCATCTGCAAGCTCCTTGGCTGCTCGACCTTCCTCAGCTGGTCCCTCACTTCTGAAGAAAAAGGCCACTGCTGGACGAGGTACTCGACCAAGTCCTCACAAGAAGCAAGTCGCTTTCCAAGTGCCCTCTGATGATGATGAGGCGGATGATGATGAACTTGCTGAAATCATCAGAGACAGGCAAGCAAGGGACGCTAGAGCCAAAGGCAGCAATGTGCCACTACTTTTGGATCCCAAGTTGATCCTCGATTTCATCGACTTATGGCACAAGGACCCAGCTACACCTTTGCTGGAGATGAACCTCACGCCTGGTCAAAGCCATGTTCTCACTCACTTCATTGAGGAAGAGAAATGGAAATATGAAGAAGGACGAAGGCTGAAGAAAGTGCAATACAAGAAACAGCGCTACCTCAAGGACAATGTCCTCACTCTTACCCCCGAACAACTCATTGCTGTACAAGTTGAAATCAAGCAACTGAGTGATGATTTCAATCGGTATCATGCTGATTGGAAGGGAGCAAAGGTTCGTTTCGTCAATTTGACGAAGACTTTCTCTTCAACTGCCTCTGCACCGGTGCATGTTTAAATTCCTCAGGCTGAAGAATCTGCTCAGCCCACTGAATAACATGCCAGCACCGCTGATGTCAGTATGGCTGCTGAAGAAAATGAGAGTACCAGGGCTGATGACTCCATTCGAGCAGCTGATGAAATTGCCAGGGCATCCACTAGTGATGCGCTTGAGGAAAGTGAACAAGCTAGGGCAACTGCAACAATTGCTCCTGAAGAAAATGCACCTCCTGCGCCTACACCAACTCCTATCCTTCCATCTGCTCTTGATGTGAAGAAGACCAAGGATGCAGAACGTGTAGCAATGAAGAAAAGGAAGGCATCAGGTTCATCAAATTCTTCAGCTCCGAAGAAGATGAAGACTCTGATCAGTTCAATTGACAATCCAATTGATGCCATTCCCGTCTCATCAATGCCATCAAAGGACCTTGTTCCTTTTGGTGAAGAATATGAGATTCCCGAGGAATCTGATGAAGAAACTCCATCTGCTGCTTCAACAGAGTAGTTGGACGAAGAATTTGAAGTGGATGAGATCCATTCAACCCCTGTCATTTCCTCACCTATGCCTCAATTTACTACTGAAGAGGCAGGTGTTGAAGAAATTGAAGATGAGGATGTGGACATCGGATGTACCACACAAGTGCTCAATGATGACTTTTGGGAAAGCCAGCACCCCAATTCACCAATGTTCACTCCTCTCCAAGATGTTCCTCAGTCCCCTGCCGCTACAGAAGTACAAGTAGAATCTGATGAACATCGTGCAACCCCGTCCGTCCATGAGGAAATTCCAGCCACTAGCGCTGATGAACATGTGAATGAAGAAGTGATGACTCGGGCTGCAGATGCAGAAGAAACTGAAATTCCTCAGCATGAGGAACCTGAGATTGCGATTCCTAGGGTGATATTGCAAATCACAGACACTCCTCAGCCCAAGCCAAAGAATCCCTTCTCCAAGAAGTCAAATTTCAAGGCTGGAGATTTCTTCGGCGAGCACATATTCTTCACAGAATTCAACCCTTATGACAATGCTCGTCTTAGAAGGAAGTGTTTCTGGACTCCCAGCCAGGCAAACTTCTCTTCCTCAGTTCTATTTGACAAGGACAAAGTCTTCGATCATGAGCACATTCCTCACGTGGACATGGAATCTATGCCATGCTTTACGCCGGTTCTCATTATGCTTCACGATGCAGGATTGCTGAATTTCTGCACTGACATCATTGATTGGAATGAAGAGCTTATTCTTCAATTCTACGCAACCTTGCATATCACAGGCGATGCTGCTGATGTCAACTCACGGGTGTTGGACTGGATGACTGAAAACACTCATTACAAGGCACCTGCGTCTGAATTGCTTCATGCCTTGCCAATTAGTCCTCCACCAGCAGGCGCTTGCTGTTTGTATGATGAAGCTGAACTTACTGATCATTATATGCCAGTGCTCCTGAAGCCTGGACAAGCTCAAAGGACTAAATTCCTCGTGAAGGATTTGCTCTATGTGCCCAGAACCATATACCCTATTCTGACGAAGACTATCAGACCAATCCAAGGACATGATTCTTCAGATGAAGAAATTGTGGGGATGATGAAGAATATGCTCTTCAACATCATGCATGGCATTCCTATCAATTACCACGATTTCTTCATGAGGACTCTTGCGAATGTTGCACTTTGTCCATTTGAGTTGAAGCCTTACGTGCCGTGGATCATGAGATTCCTCAGAACAAGGTCTTCACTCAACTACAAGGCTGATTTTCAGAATCACCTCAGCTACTTGCCCCCAATTGAAGTCCTCAAGCGGACAATTTCCTCATCTGATGAGAAGGGCAAGTCACCAGCTGTGATCGATCAAGGCATTCATCCATTGGATGGTCAGTTCCGCAAAGCTACATATTATTCCACCAATGATGACTCTGCCACACATGATTCTGTTGCCAATGCTCCAAAGTCAAGTCCTCAAGCTACTGCTCCTCGTGTGATGACTGACCATGAACTGCTCATAAGTCTTCACCAGAAGGTCGATCGGAATCACAAATGGGTTAAGCGTCAGTTTGGCTCTATTCTTCACAACATGACTTCTACACATAATGCAGTAAAGAAACACCACTACTACCTCCATGAAGTGTTTGATCGCACCTAGGCAATTTTGTCACATCTATATGGTGAAGAAGATCTGAAGCAAATGGGCTTCAAGGAAGACTTTGAATGCTCTGCACCTCCTCTGAAGAAATTCAAGAAGGTCAAGGTTCCTTCCTTGGTGGCCAGCTCATATTCTTAATCAAGCACCACGGACGAGAATGCAGATTTGGATGACACTGGAGCAGGCCCTAAAACGACTCAAGACCCTGACAACGCTGGCGCTCCTCCATCATCATGATATTCTTCAGGGGTGTTACTCCTCAGTTTCAACCCTTTTGGTCATTCGATGACAAAGGGGGAGAAATTTGAGTTAGTCTTCGAGCGGGTCTATATATATGGGCGTTTTTTTAAGTTACAACTCTTGTTCTTCTGATGACTTTCCTGGATCGAGTTGTAATCTTAAACTCTATGGTGGCTTGATACTTTTGCTGTGTTCCTTGATGTCTACTACACAACCTTCTTCTTGTAGACGTTGTTGGGCCTGCAAGTGCACAGGTTTGTAGGACAGTAGCAAATTTCCCTCAAGTGGATGACCTAAGGTTTATCAATCCATAGGAGGCGTAGGATGAAGATGTTCTCTCTTAGACAACCCTGCAAACCAAATAACAAAGAGTCTCTGGTGTCCCCAACACACCCAATACAATGGTAAATTGTATAGGTGCACTAGTTCGGCGAAGAGATGGTGATACAAGTGCAAAATAGATAGTAGATATAGGTTTTTGTAATCTGAAATAATAAAAACAGCAAGGTAACGAGCGATAAAAGTGAGCGTAAACGGTATTGCAATGGTAGGAAACAAGGCCTAGGGTTCATACTTTCACTAGTGCAAGTTCTCTCAACAATAATAACATAGATAGATCATATAACAAGCCCTCAACATGCAACAAAGAGTCACTCCAAAGCCACTAATAGCAGAGAACAAACGTAGAGATTATGGTAGGGTACGAAACCACCTCAAAGTTATTCTTTTGGATCGATCTATAAAAGAGTTCGTACTAGAATGACACCTTAAGAAACAAATCAACCATAACCCTAATGTCACCTAGATACTCCATTGTCACCTCAAGTATCCGTGGGCATGATTATACGATATGCATCACACAATCTCAGATTCATCCAACCAACCTAAAAGTACTTCAAAGAGTGCCCCAAAGCTACTAACGGAGAGTCAAGAACGTGTGCCAACCCCTATGCATAGGCTCCCAATGCCACGAAACCCGCAAGTTGAGCACCAAAACATACATCAAGTGGCACATGATATTCCATTGTCACCACAGATAATCACGGCAAGACATACATCAAGTGTTCTCATAAAAGACTCAATCCGATAAGATAACTTCAAAGGGGAAACTCAATTCATCACAATAGAGTAGAGGTGGAGAAACATCATAATATCCAACTACAATAGCAAAGCTCGGGATACATCAAGATCGTGCCATAGAGGAACACGAGAGAGAACACGAGAGAGAGAGAGAGAGAGAGATAAAACACATAGCTACTGGTACATACCCTCAACGCCGAGGGTGAACTACTCCCTCCTCGTCATGGAGAGCGTTGGGATGATGAAGATGGCTGAGGGAGTCCTGGATTAGGGGGTGTACGGATGGCCGGACTATGACCTTTGGCCGAACTCTGGGACTATGAAGATGCAAGATTGAAGACTCCGTCCCGTGTCCGGATGGGAATTTCCTTGGCGTGGAAGGCAAGATTGGCAATACGATATGAAGATCTCCTCCCATTGTAACCGACTCTGTGTAACCCTAGCCCTCTCCAGTGTCTATATAAACCGGAGAGTTTTAGTCCGTAGGACGAACAACAATCATACCATAGGCTAGCTTCTAGGGTTTAGCCTCTCTGATCTCGTGGTAGATCCACTCTTGTACTACCCATATCATCAATATTAATCAAGCAGGAGTAGGGTTTTACCTCCATCGAGAGGGCCCGAACCTGGGTAAAAACATCATGTCCCTTGTCTCCTGTTACCATCCGCCTAGACACACAGTTCGGGACCCCCTACCCGAGATCCACCGGTTTTGACACCGACATTGGTGCTTTCATTGAGAGTTCCTCTGTGTTGTCACCGTTAGAAAGGATGCCGCACCCCGTCTTTAAAGACGGCGTTGTTGCTAAAGGAGCTTTGGCTGTCGGCCAAACCCTCCGGCTAGGCAGGTTTTTGATGACCGCATGTTCAGCCGCCGCGCCGATGATGACCTCTCGGGCCATCGAAAGCAATCTTCACATCAGCTCGGAACTCGCCGAGCAGTTAGATCCGACGGAGCTCTCTTCCCTGAATGAGCTCCTGGATCGCATTGCCGCCCTGGGAGTCGCTACAGATTACGGCCAGATTGGGCTTAAACCGGATCAGAGAGAGATCGACTCTCCCCAGGTCACCCACCACGTTGAAGTGGTGGAAGCACAATGCGGCACATCTTCGCCTGCTCTAAGGACTAGATGTGTCCGGATTCCCGACCCCTCCAAGCGGGATACCCGCAGAGGGGAGGATGTTGCCCAAGTCCTGAACCCAAAGTCAGGCAGCAGGCCTGATTCATTGAATATTGTCCAAGAAAGCAAGCTTCCGAATCCGGAAACTTCTTGGCCCCTGAATCTTTTATCGGGCAAGGTTCCAGATTTAAATCCACCCGCCCACCAAACTACAAGGGATTTATCCCAAATACGGCAAGTGCCCGGGGAAATAGTACACCACTATTGGGCCAGATTCCTCCTGGTGATGAACAGGATAAAGGACTGCCGTGAGGAAGAAGCAATTTCATTCTTCTGTAACAACTACACGGACATCGGAATCCTCAACGCCATAAGTTGCCGCGAAATTACACGCTTCGCCGACTTGACATCCATAGTACGAAAGTACTGTACGACAGAAAGCGTTCGGAAAACCGAAGATAAATTCTGGGACAATCCGTCCCTGAATACAACACGAGTCCGAAACAAAAGGGCGCATTATCGCCAGGCACCTGAGCCAAACATCAAAAAACAAAAACCCTCTATAGGTTATGGGACCGTACTGGAGGGATGGCTCAATGGACCCTGTAAAATTCACAGTTCAGGGGAAGTCACACCAACTCACAACCTTAGAGCATGTTGGATACTCCGGCAGGTGGCCAGAAGTGGCGAGGAGCTTCTAACTCCAGAATCCGAGGAACACCACCCTAGAAACGCCAGTACGGTGTCGACAGTCTTTGAGACCTTCGCATCAAACAATGCAAGGAAACGAACCCTCCGCAACCTTACCGAAGTCTACCAAGTAGCAACAATAAACCCATGGAGTGACACGGCTATTACTTTTAGTGCCAGTGACGAACCTAAATTCCGGACAGCCCGAGCACCAGCCGCATTGGTCCTCAGTCCGATAGTGGACGGCTTCCGGTTTACAAAGGTACTCATGGACGGCGGCAGCGGACTTAACCTCATCTACAAGGAAACCCTGCGAAAAATTAAAATAGACTGGAGCCACATTGAGCGCAGCAACACAACCTTCAGAGGAATAATACCAAGCCGGGAAGCATGCTGTCCAGGGAAAATCACACTGGATGTGGTGTTCGGCACGCCGGATAATTACAGATCCGAGGAAGTCACATTTCAAGTGGCCCCGTTCAGCAACGGATACCACGCTCTGCTAGGGCGAGAAGCATTTACAATTTTTCAAGCCATAACCCATTATGGGTACATGAAGCTCAAAATGCTCGGACCCAACGGAATCATCACTCTTGCAAGTGATCCGGACACAGCGCTCCGCGCCGAAAACAAGACAGCCGCACTGGCCCAGGAGGCATTATCTGAAGCCCTAGCGGCCAAGGAACTAACTGCGTTGTGCTCCACGGTGGACAGGGACGATGTGATACTAGATAAGAGATCCAAGTTCACCTCTTTCAAACTAGTGGATAAAATAGTCAAATTCCAAGTCCATCCAATGGACCCCACCAAAACGGCCTCCATCGGGGCACAACTAAAACCTGATGTAGACGCCGCACTCACAGAATTCCTGCGAGAAAATTGGGACATTTTTGCCTGGAACCCTTCAGACATGCCAGGAATCCCACGCAGGCTGGCTGAGCACGGCCTGAACATCCTAAAAGGGTTTAAACCCGTTAAGCAGACTCTACGGCATTTCTCCAAACCCAAGAGACAAGCCATGGGAGAAGAGCTAGCAAAACTACTGGAAGCCGGATTCATCAGAGATATAAAACATCCGGACTGGCTAGCAAACCTGGTAATGGTACCAAAGAAGGACAAATCCTGGCGCCTATGTGTCGATTTCAAAGACCTAAATAAGGCATGCCCAAAGGATCCTTTCCCACTCCCCCGAATTGATCAAATCATCGACACCACCGCAGGACATGACTCATTGTGTTTCCTCGATGCATACTCTGGCTACCACCAAATCAAGATGGCAGAGTCAGACCAAGCCGCAACGGCATTCATCACCCCATACGGCCCATTATGCTTCAACACGATGCCCTTCGGGCTCAAAAACGCCGGCGCAACATATCAGCGCATGATTCAGACATGTCTGGCCAACCAGATCGGCAAAACAGTTGAAGCATACGTAGATGACGTGGTCGTCAAAACCAAACACGTCGATACTCTAGTAGATGACTTGAGGCTCACGTTCGACAATCTTTGAAGATACGACATTAAGCTCAACCCGAAAAAATGCGTTTTCGGCGTACCAGCCGGAAAGCTCTTGGGCTTCATTGTATCCGGTACAGGAATTGAAGCAAACTCAGCCAAGATCCGAGCTCTGTCACAATTGGATACCCCAAAAGACCTCAAACAAATACAAAAATTGCCAGGATGCGTGGCGGCTCTAAGCCACTTTATCTCCCGCTTAGGAGAAAAGGCATTACCCCTCTATCGCCTCCTGCGGCGCACCGAACACTTCGAGTGGACGCATGCCGCCACGGCCGGACTCGAAGAAATAAAAGCCATACTGGCAACAAATCTGGTCCTGGCCGTGCCCAACACGGGCGAACCAATGCTATTATACATCGCGGCAACCCATCAAGTTGTAAGCGTGGTGCTCATCGTCGAACCAGTTTACTACGTGTCCACTGTCCTAACTCCATGCAAGTCACGGTACCCGCATTATCAAAAGATAGCATACGCGGTGTTCATGGCATCCCGGAAGCTGCGACACTATTTTCAAGAGTGTTCAATAACAGTGGCATCCGAAGTACCTCTTAATGATATTATAAACAACCGCGACGCAACGGTCCGGATTGCCAAATGGGCCATCGAGCTCCTCCCGTTCGACATAACTTACAAGCCAAGGCGGGCTATTAAGTCGCAGGTTTTGGCCAACTTCATCGCAGATTGGACCAAAGCCGAGCTCCCTAAAGAGTACGGCACATACTCCAACTGGATCATGCACTTCGACGGCTCCAAAATGTTGGCTGGCCTGGGGGCTGGCGTCATTCTGACGTCCCCAACCGGAGATACAGTCCAATACGTACTTCAGATAATGTGCACGGATTCCAACAACGCAGCCGAATACTAGGCCCTTCTACATGGTCTCCGGATGGCAGTCTCCATGGGCATTCAACGCCTCGAGGTCCACGGGGATTCAAACCTCGCAATATCCCAAATAAATGGAGACTTTGATGCCAAGGACCCGAAAATGGCAGCTTACCGCAACGCCGTCTTAAAGATGTCAGCTCGGTTTGAGGGGCTCGAATTTCATCACATAGCCCGGGAGAATAACCAGGCAGCAGACGTGTTGGCATGCATCAGAGCCAAGCGCGATGCCGTCCCTCCCAACATCTTCCTAGAGAGGCTGTTCAAGTCATCCGTATCATGGGAGGGAGAGTCCGGAAACAATAGCCCGGACACAACCGCACTTCCCCTCACCAAACACTCTCACACAGTTGATGGCTCCGCCAACGAAACAACACCGTCAGCCCACACAATAATGGCAGTCATTGCCCCGTGGACAGAACCATTCCTAGCCTACTTAACTAGGCAGGAACTCCCAAAGGACCAAAACGAGGCCCGCTGCATAGTGCGGCGATCTAAAGCCTACAAAGTCCATGAGGGAGCGCTTTATAAGAAAAGCACAACCGGAGTCCTTCGAAGGTGTATCTCTGAAGAGGAAGGGCGAGACCTTCTGGCTGAAATTCATGCCGGACATGGCGGACACCACGCTGCAGCCCGGGCCCTTGTAAGCATGGCCTTCCGTACCAGATTTTATTGGCCAACGGCCCGGGCAGAAGCTCAGGACTTAGTGCAGCGATGCGTCGGTTGCTAGTTATTCGCCAACCAAAGCCATATGCCGCCTATCGCCCTACAAACTATACCCATTACCTGGACTTTTGCGGTCCTGGGGCTTGACATGGTCGGACCCGTTAAAGGAGGAACCCACAAGCAAAAATATCAACTGGTCATGGTGGAAAAATTCACCAAATGGATAGAGGCCAAGCCTGTAAAGACGGCCGAATCCGGACCGGTGATTGACTTCATATCCGGGGTCGTACACCGTTACGGCGTCCCCCACAGCATCATAACTGACAACGGCACAAACTTCACGGGCGATGAAGTCAAAGCCTGGTGCAAAAACATGGGCATTAAGCTCGACTACGCTTCAGTCTATCACCCTCAAACCAATGGTCAAGTCGAGCGAGCCAACGGTCTCATTATGAGCGGCATCAAACCTAGACTAGTGCGATCCCTCAAGGAATCCAACACGCACTGGGTAGAGGAGCTTGACTCCGTACTCTAGGGGCTGCGGCCACGCCGAATCGCACTACCGGGTTCACACCATTTTTTATGGTATATGGTGCAGAGGCAGTACTGCCATGCGACATAATTCATGACTCACCTCGAGTGCGCATGTACGAAGAAAGAGAAGCCGAGCTCGATCGACAGGACATCTTGGACGCATTGGAGGAGGAGCGCGACATGGCAAAAGCTCGTTCCACATTCTATCAATAGCAGGCTCGAAGATATCAAAGCATAGAAGTACGGGCCAAAACCTATAATGTTGGTGAACTAGTTCTACGTGTGCCGGACAAGAAAAAGGACAAACTAAAGCCCAAATGGGAGGGTCCCTTCATAATCGACCAAGTACTGACTGGTGGAGCGTACCGTCTGCGAAACACATCGAACAACCGACTCGAGCCAAACCCATGGAACGCAGCACGCCTACGAGGATTCTACGCCTAGTGCCGGACTCCGTGTTCGTCTCCTTCCTGTGTCCCCTTTTTTCACATTAGCTATCCGGGATTTCGCTCCCTCTCCCTACTTTTTTTTCTCCCAAGCCCTTAGGGGCTTGCATGTGCGTTGTTCGCACATACTTTACGCGCCACCCACTCTCATCATACCTGGGGGCTTCTTTATCAGAAGTTTATATAGAACGGGCATCATGCCCAAAACATGTGTGACACTTCCGCATGAACCTTTTATACACCATTATATGCATCGATATGACTTAAGTTTTGGCCAAGCTGGGTTGCCTGGCTCCTGTGCTTACCCCTACGTTCCCGTTCGTTCGGCTAGGTGGTAAAGGGAGCACCTATGCGATTGTTACTACCGGGTCAGCCGGATGTGTACCTCAGACTGGGTGAAGCCGAAAGCTAGTGTTCTTAAGGGAATATTCGGTCGGTGAACTAAAAGATGATCTTTCGTGTTTATTTATCTGCCCCCAGATGCTTTTCTGCTCTTTTTAGAAGTTCGGACATGCACTTTAGGGCATGCCTCCCAGGGAAAGGAACCCCTAACGGAACTATTCTCCCTGGATGATGTTTCTTACTAACCATGTAATATAACATAACTAGTTGGGCACTTGTTTGCTAAAGCAATTATGACCCCTACGCCTTGTCTCCATGCATGCCCCGGTTCTTACATAATCGAGAGGGTATTCGGACACACTCCGGACTATAGGATCCAGTGGTCGAAGCGAAAAGGTCCGCAATGACAAACGATCTACAATCCGGCTAGAAGGCATTTTTCATGTCATTTTAAATTACAGAGTCAATCCGACTCGGTATATTCTTCTTCAATACCATCCAACAGGCGGTCTAATTTACAGTCCTGTTGGGAATACTTTGCAGCCAGCTCTACCTGGCCATATACTAAGCTGATAGGGATCTCCTTTCCATCAGGACCCATAGGGCCGACCTCGGCCATGTGGTTTGGGTCAGCCTTCGTGTACCGAGTCTTCACCATGGCCCAGGCCTCCCTGGCACCCTGACGGCAGGCCGATATCTTCCACAACCGGAAGCGCTGCCGCACTCCCTCTAGCTTCTTTGTAAGCTCCCCAAGGCCTTCGGGCATGGAGAGGGATGGACAGATAGCCTGAATGATGCTCTACATTGTGTGCCGAACTCGTTCGTGCAGTTGCAACAGCTCGGGAAGAAGGTCTCCCATTGAACCGGGCATTTCCTCCGCAGGAAGACCTGTCAGCAGACCTACAGACATAGCTCTGTTAATCAACTTCCTCGCCGAATTCTTTATTCGAAGATTCGTTCAAGCACTTACTAAAAATGTCGCGTTGAAGTCGCCGATTCTCCTTTACGGAAGCAGACAGCTGAATATGAACATCCTTTAGTTCCTCGCCCAGATGGGTATTGGCGTCTTGAAGTTTGTTCTTCTCTTGCCTCACCCTCGTCAGCACGCTCTCGCCAGCCTTTAGTTGGCGTAGGAGTTGTTGCTTGTCCGGATTTACTCCGGCCCCATCTGCACTATTATAGCCAGAGTTGCACACCTACCGCACTTCATAACGGAATTATCTTTCGAAGCATATATTACCTGAGGGCGTCTCCTTGGCATTTTCTAAAGTGGACAGTGCGGCCTCGAGTTGGGCCTTGCACTCTTCAAGCTCCTGGGACAGTTGCGTATTCTTCTTTGTAAGACACTGCATAGCACATGATCCTTAAAACAGTTATCTTCACCGTTTCATGTCTCGGGGGCTACTGACATATATTACCTTCAATTTTACTCACATGTATGTCTTTTACATACTGCTCTGTGGCTCCGGCTAGACCATTTTGAGCGGCACGGAGATACGCATCTCCTGTATTAAAGGCGTACAACGCCTCTAGGAAAAACATGCATCACGAAGAACATTCCGGCGAGGCCTGTGGTTCAGGGCACTCTCCACCTCTGAATTGGTGGCAGATAGCCCGTCTGCGTCCTCTGTCAGAGGAACGCCTGAGGTGCGCCCCGTGCCTGTCTCCGCTCCGGACCCGGCCTTGAACCTTGGTCAGCGGATATAGTCCGACGAGCTCTCTTCTTTCTAAGAAAATCGTGAGCGTTAGTAAGACTCAAGGGCGTAAACCCTAGGCGTTAAATTTGCACGCCATACCATTGCGCCGGAATCTTGATCTGGTCCGCACTTCTTTTTGACCCGCCTGGCTTCAACGGCCCTTGTTGGCTGCCCACCGCGGGCTCGGCCTTCCGCCTCAAGGATTTACCCTGCGAAACGAAACTCTATTAGTTCACGGCATTCAAGATAAAGCATGGATGGATCTCCTTGAAAATACTGGGACTTCGGTCTCGGTTACCTTTGAGGCCGGAAGCAGTCCGAGATAGTCGGCTGTAATGGCCACTAGGGTGTTGTCCCTACTCAATTGATGAAACACCCCGCCAATTAACTCCACGCATAAGTCCGGATCCTCTTGGGAGTCCGGATCAAGGGACCGTTTCGGGTCCTCGGGCTGTGGAGGAGGACTGTTTATCTCCTTCACAGCCTGGCGCAGCTCCCGCGTTAACATTGTTAGACTAAATACTCAACTATGGGAATTTTGAAAGCGGGTCAGCAGGTGAAAATGTTTGCTCACCCAACTGGGAGGATTGTACATGGAGAATCCACCCTCCGGGCATGAAGGAATTCCTCTTCTTCTCCCTTGTACAAAGCGGATAAGATTCTCGTTAAAGTGGCGGCCGAATCTGGCCCCTTACGACCGCACCGGGTGGCATCGTCCTCCCTGTTAAAATCCCACATGGGGTGGCCTCTGTATTGATGCGGCTGCACCCCTCGCGTAATGCATATGGCCATGACCTTGATCATGGTCAGTCTGGAATGGGCCAACAACCTTATCCGGCTCATCAGGTAAAGGACGTCCCTATCAGTTTCCCTCTGAGGGTTCCGCGGGCACCAGCTCAGGCACTTCTTCAATGGAGCATTATTGAACTCAGGGAGGCCGATCCGTACAGGGTCCGGCAGGGGGACGTCATCTATATAGAACCACTCCGAGGACCAGTCCTCGGACGTCCTATTTGGGGTACCGGATAGATATCCGGTCCCGGCAATGCACCATAGTTTGGCTCCGCCCACATGATAAATAGACCCCTCCTGAGAACGGGGCACGAGGCAAAACAACATCTTCCACAGCGTGAAATGGGCCTCAACGCCCAAGAACAGTTCGCAGAGGGCCACGAAGCGGCCACGAAGCCCGCAATGTGCAGAATGGAGGCGGGCGTGAGGTTGTGTAGCTGGAGGCCGTAGAACTCTAGCAACCCTCGGAGAAACGGATGAATTGGAAATCCGAGTCCTCTCATCAAATAAGGGACTAAGCATACCCGCTCTCCTTGAGAGGCATTGGGGACGCTCTCCGCCTGCTCTCCGCCGCTATAGGTAGCAATCCCGGCTCGAACTGGGACCATATATGCTGGGGGAGAAGCCCCTTGGACTGAAGCACTACTAGCTCGCTATGCGGGACGGAACACCGCCCCCAATCTCTGGGTCGAGGGCTGGAGAGGCGAGAAGAGTAGCTGCACCGACCGACCATGGTGGAATGGATCTCTGTCGAAGGCACTCTGATGAAAGCTCGCGGAGGGAAGATGATGTGAATTGGATCGAAATCCCCGTCTCTTTTATGGGCGGTTCATTAACGCAACCGGGGGGGGGGGGTAAATGAAAAAATCCCCTGGCTTTTCACATTCGTTTGACACGTGGAAGATGGTCATTATGGGGCACAGAAGCCGAGGAGGGCAGCACGTACTAGAAGCCGAACACTATTCGACGGGTACAGGGAATTTGAAGTAGAACCCGCCTTGCAATGCCGAAGACAACTTGCACACCGGACTTATCATAATTGAAGCCTGGTTCGGGGGCTACTGAGGGAGTCCTGGATTAGGGGGTGCCCGGATGGCCGGACTATGACCTTTGGCCGGACTCTCGGACTATGAAGCTGCAAGATTGAAGACTCCGTCCCGTGTCCGGATGGGACTTTCCTTGGCGTGAAGGCAAGCTTGGCGATACGATATGAAGATCTCCTCCCATTGTAACCGACTCTGTGTAACCCTAGCCCTCTCCGGTGTCTATATAAACCGGAGAGTTTTAGTCCGTAGGACGAACAACAATCATACCATAGGCTAGCTTCTAGGGTTTAGCCTCTCTGATCTCATGGCAGATCCACTCTTGTACTACCCATATCATCAATATTACTCAAGCAGGAGTAGGGTTTTACCTCCATCGAGAGGTCCCGAACCTGGGTAAAAACATCGTGTCCCTTGTCTCCAGTTACCATCCGCCTAGACGCACAGTTTGGGACCCCCTACCCGAGATCCGCCGGTTTTGACACCGACAATGGCCTCCGGTGATGGCATCCCCCTCCGGCAGGCTGCCGAAACAGGGTCCGATTGGTTTTTGGTGGCTACAGAGGCTTGCGGCGGCGGAACTCCCGATCTATCTTCTCTTCTGGAAGTTTTAGGGTACGTAGGTATATATGGTTGCAGGGGGTACGTTGGTGGGCCTCTAGGGTGCTCACGAGGCAGGGGGCACGCCTAGGGGGGCGCCCCCCACCCTCGTGGGCAGCCCGGGACTCCCCTGACATGCACTCCAAGTCCATCAGGTTGCTTTCCTTCCAAAAATAACTTCTCCAGTTGATTTCGTTCTGTTTTGACTCTGTCCGATATTCCTTTTCCTCGAAACACTGAAATAGGCATAAAACAGCAAATCTGGGCTGGGCCTCCGGTTAATAGGTTAGTCCCAAAAATAATATAGAAGTGGATAATAAAGCCCAATATTGCCTCAAACAATAGATAAAGTAGCATGGAGCAATCAAAAATTATAGATACGTTGGAGACGTATCAAGCATCCCCAAGCTTAATTCCTGCTCGTCCTCGAGTAGGTAAATGATAAAAAAGAATTTTTGATGCGGAGTGATACTTTGGCATAATTTCAATGTAAATCTTCTTACTTGTGATATGAATATTCAGATCCGGAAGATTCAAGACAAAAAGTTCATATTGACATAAAAGTAATAATACTTCAAGCATACTAACCAAAGCAATCATGTCTTCTCAAAATAACTTGGCCAAAAGAAAGTTATCCCTACAAAATCATATAGTATGGCTAAGCTCTATCTTCATCACACAAAGTATTTAATCATGCACAACCCCGATGACGAGCCAAGCAATTGTTTCCTACTTTAATAATCTCAAACTTTTTCAACTTTCACGCAATACATGAGCGTGAGCCATGGACATAGCACTATAGGTGGAATAGAATGGTGGTTGTGGAGAAGACAAAAAGGAGAAGATAGTCTCACATCAACTAGGCATATCAATGGGCTATGGATATGCCCATTAATAGATATTAATGTGAGTGAGTAGGGATTGCCATGCAACGGGTGCACTAGAGCTATAAGTATATGAAAGCTCAACAAAAGAAACTAAGTGTGTGTGCATCCAACTTGCTTGCTCACGAAGACCTAGGGCACTTTTGAGGAAGCCCATCATTGGAATATACAAGCCAAGTTCTATAATGAAAAATTCCCACTAGTATATGAAAGTGACAACATATGAGACTCTCTATTATGAAGATCAAGGTGCTACTTTGAAGCACAAGTGTGGTAAAAGGATAGTAGCATTGTCCCTTCTCTCTTTTTCTCTCATTTTTTTATTTGGGCCTTTTCTTTTTCTTATGGCCACTCTTTTTTTTCGTCCGGAGTCTCATCCCAACTTATGGGGGAATCATAGTCTCCACCATCCTTTCCTCACTGGGACAATGCTCTAATAATAATGATCATCACACTTTTGTTTTTCTTACAACTCAACAATTACAACTCAATACTAAGAGCAAAATATGAATCTATATGAATGCCTCCGGCGGTGTACCGGGATATGCTATGAATAAAGAGTGACATGTATGAAAGAATTATGAACGGTGGCTTTGCCACAAATACAATGTCAACTACATGTTCATGCAAAAAGCAATATGACAAAAGTAATGTGTGTCATATGAACAGAATGGTGGAAAGTTGCATGGCAATATATCTCGGAATGGGTATGGAAATTCCATGATAGGTAGGTATGGTGGATGTTTTGAGGAAGGTATATGGTGGGTGTATGATACCGGCGAAAAGTGCACGGTATTGGAGAGGCTAGCAATGGTGGAAGGGTGAGAGTACGTATAATCCATGGACTCAACATCAATCAAAAGAACTCATGCACTTGTTGCAAAAATTATCAAAAACCAAAGCATTCCACGCATACTCCTAGGGGGATAGATTGGTAGGAAAATACCATCGCTCGTCCCCGACTACAACTCATAAGGAAGACAATCAATAAATAATATTGTGCTCCGACTTCATCACAAAGCGGTTCACCATACGTGCATGCTAAGGGAATCACAAAATTCAACACAAGCATTCTTTAAATTCATAATCACCCCAACTAGCATTGCTTTGATATTATCACCTCCATATCTCGAAAGAATTATCAAGCATCAAACTTATCTTAGTATTCAATGCATTCAAAAGAAAGTTTCACATATCTTGAATACCAAGTATATTATCTTTAAGCAAATTACCATGATATTAACAACTCTCAAAGTAATCTAAGTGAAGCATGAGAGATCAATAGTTTCTTTAAAACAAATCCACCACCATGCTCTAAAAGATCTAAGTGAAGCACTAGACCAAAAATTATCACGCTCAAAAGATATAAGTGAAGCACATAGAGTGCTCTAGCAAATTCCAATTTGTGTATGGCTCTCTCTCATTAAAGAATTTCAAATCTTGGTATCTTATTCAAGAAGCAAGAAAAACAAAATAAAATGACAATGCAAGGATAGCACAACTCATGAGAAGAAGCAAAAACTTAGGCTCAACCGATACTAACCGATAGTTGTTGAAGAAGAAAGGTGGGATGCCTACTGGGGCATCCCCAAGCTTAGGTGCTTGAGACTTCTTGAAATATTATCTTGGGGTGCCTTGGGCATCCCCAAGCTTGAACTTTTGTGTCTCCTTAATTCCTCTCATATCATGGTTTCTCTTTTTATCAAAAGCTTCATTCACAACAAACTCAACAAGAACTCGTGAGATAGGTTAGTATAAACCAATGCAAAACCTTATCATTTTCTACTGTAACAAATCACTTAAATTATTATTCAACATTGCATACTAAATGCCTCTGTATATTTAATACTCCTATCCTCAAATAGAATCATTAAACAAGCAAACATACGCAAACAATGCAAACATAACAGCAATCTGCCAAAACATTACAGACTGTAAAGAATGCAAGAGTATCAATAATTCCCTGACCCCAAAAATTATGAACTAAAATTCCCACTGTAATAAATTTATCAGAGCTTAATATGCAGAAATATTCAACGTTAGACCATTCTCTGACTTTTCTAGGGAATTTTTGCAACAGCGGTAAACTTTCTGTTTTCAAACAGCAACATGCAAACTAGCAAAATAAGCATGGCAAAGGCTATCCTTGACTTTTTTTTATTGAAACTAAAGATTAAAAACATTATTCGAACTAACAGAAAGCAAAAACTAACAAAATAAAATGATGCTCCAAGCAAAACACATATCATGTGGTGAATAAAAATATAGCTCCAAGTAAAGTTACCAATGAACGAAGACGAAAGAGGGGATGCCTTCCGGGGCATCCCCAAGCTTAGTTGCTTGGTTGTCCTTGAATTTTACCTTGGGGTGCCTTGGGCATCCCCAAGATTAGGCTCTTTCCACTCCTTATTCCATAGTCCATCGAATCTTCCCAAAACTTGAAAACTTCAACCACACAAAACTCAAAACAAAACTCGTAAGCTCCGTTAGTATAAGAAAATTAAACCACCACTTAGGTACTGTAATGAACTCATTATAAATTCATATTGGTGTAATATTTACTGTATTCTAACATCTCTATGGTTCATACCACTTAATACTAGCCATAGATGCATCAAAATAAGCAAACAACACATAGAAAACAGAATCTGTCAAAAACAGAACAGTCTGTAGTAATCTGTATAAAACGTATACTTATGGAACCCCAAAAATTATTAAATAAATTTATGTGCCTGATAAATTTTTCTATTAATCAGCTGCAAAAAGAATCAACCTAAAAACACTCTCCAGTAAAAAATGGCAGCTAATCTCGTGAGCGCTAAAGTTTCTGTTTTTCACAGCAAGATCACATAAACTTCACCCAAGTCTTCCCAAAGGTTCTACTTGGAACTTTATTGAAACAAAATCTATAAAACATGATTACTACAGTATCATAACCATGTGAACACACAAAAAACAGTAAGGTTAAATATTGGGTTGTCTCCCAACAAGCGCTTTTCTTTAATGCCTTTTCAGCTAGGCATGATGATGACAATGATGCTCACATAAAAGATAAGAATTGAAACATAACGGGAGCATGATGAAGCATATGACTAGCACATTTAAGCCTAACCCACTTCCTATGCATAGGGATTTTGTGAGCAAACAACTTAGGGGAACAATAATCAACAATAGGAAGGTAAAACAAGCATAGCTTCAAAACATTAAGCACATAGGGAGGAAACTTGACATTATTGCAATTCCTACAAGCATATGTTCCTCCCTCATAATAATTTTCTGTAGCATCATGAATGAATTAAACAATATAACCAGCACCTAAAGCATTATTTTCATGATCTAAAATCATAGAAAACTTACTACTCTCAACATAAGCAAATTTCTTCTCATGAATAGTAGTGGGAGCAAACTCAACAAAATAACAATCATGTGATTGAAAATTAAGATCAAGATGACACGTTTCATGGTTATCATTATTATTTAAAGCATATGTGTCATCACAATAATCATCATAGATAGGAGGCATGCTTTCATCATAGTAAATTTGCTCATCCTAGCTTGGGGGACAAAAAATATCATCTCCATCAAACATAGCTTCCCCAAGCTTGTGGCTTTGCATATCATTAGCATCATGTATATTCAGGGAATTCATACTAACAACATTGAAATCATGCTCATCATTCACATATTTTATGCCAAGAATTCTATGTAATTCTTCTTCTAGTACTTGAGCACAATTTTCCTTTCCATCATACTCACGAAAGATATTAAAAAGGTGAACCGTATGTGACAAACTGAACTCAATTTTTTTGTAATTTTCTAAACTAGTGATAAAACAACAAACAAAAAGATTCAACTACAAGATCTAAAGATATACCTTCAAGCGCTAACCTCCCCGGCAAAGGCGCCAGAAAAGAGCTTGATGTCTACTACACAACCTTCTTCTTATAGACGTTGTTGGGCCTGCAAGTGCACAGGTTTGTAGGACAGTAGCAAATTTCCGTAGGAGGCGTAGGATGAAGATGGTCTCTCTCAAACAACCCTGCAACCAAATAACAAAGAGTCTCTTGTGTCCCCAACACACCCAATACAATGGTAAATTGTATAGGTGCACTAGTTCGGCGAAGAGATGGTGATACAAGTGCAAAATAGATAGTAGATATAGGTTTTTGTAATCTGAAATAATAAAAACAGCACGGTAAGGAGCGATAAAAGTGAGCGTAAATGGTATTTCAATGGTAGGAAACAAGGCCTAGGGTTCATACTTTCACTAGTGCAAGTTCTCTCAACAATAATAACATAGATAGATCATATAACAAGCCCTCAACATGCAACAAAGAGTCACTCCAAAGCCACTAATAGCAGAGAACAAACGTAGAGATTATGGTAGGGTACGAAACCACCTCAAAGTTATTCTTTCGGATCGATCTATAGAAGACTTCATACTAGAATAACACCTTAAGACACAAATCAACCAAAACCCTAATGTCACTTAGATACTCCATTGTCACCTCAAGTATCTGTGAGCATGATTATACGATATGCATCAGACAATCTCAGATTCATCCAACCAACATAAAAGTACTTCAAAGAGTGCCCCAAAGCTACTACCGGAGAGTCAAGAACGTGTGCCAACCCCTATGCATAGGTTCCCAATGTCACAAAACCCGCAAGTTGATCACCAAAACATACATCTAGTGGCACATGATATCCCATTGTCACCACAGATATTCACGGCAAGACATACATCAAGTGTTCTCATAAAAGACCCAATCCGATAAGATAACTTCAAAGGGGAAACTCAATTCATCACAAGAGAGTAGAGGGGGAGAAACATCATAAGATCCAACTACAATAGCAAAGCTCGGGAAACATCAAGATCGTGCCATAGAGGAACACGAGAGAGAGAGATCAAACACATAGCTACTGGTACATACCCTCAGCCCCGAGGGTGAACTACTCCCTTCTCGTCGTGGAGAGCGCCGGGATGATGAAGATGGACTCCGGTGATGGGATCCCCCTCCGGCAGGCTGCCGGAACAGGGTCCCGATTGGTTTTTGGTGGCTACAGAGGCTTGCGGCGACGGAACTCCCGATCTATCTTCTCTTCTGGAAGTTTTAGGGTACGTAGGTATATATGGGTGCAGGGGGTACGTCGGTGGACCTCCTGGGTGCTGACGAGGCAGGGGGCGCGCCTAGGGGGGTCACCCCCCACCCTCGTGGGCAGCCCGGGACTCCCCTAATGTGCACTCCATGTCCATCAGGTTGCTTTCCTTCCAAAAATAACTTCTCCAGTTGATTTCGTTCCACTTTGACTTCGTCTGATATTCCTTTTCCTCGAAACACTGAAATAGGCATAAAACAGCAAATCTGGGTTGGGCCTCCGGTTAATAGGTTAGTCCCAAAAATAATATAAAAGTGGATAATAAAGCCCAATATTGCCTAAAACAATAGATAAAGTAGCATGGAGCAATCAAAAATTATAGATACGTTGGAGACGTATCATTCCTCTACATGCTTATTCCTCATTAATGTTAATGCACGCATGCTGAAGCACATCAGTCACCATATTTCATCATGCATTTCAAATTCCTCATATTATACGTCAAATGCGTGTATGAATTACAAGATATAGGGGGAGATCTCCATGATTATACTCTTCATGTGTGGATTGCTTCAAAAGCAAATACCTCACGATGCACATCTTCAGGGGGAGTTCTTCTATATCTTGCAATCAAATTCCTCAAAATCAGTATTTACACTTCACATGTTTATCCCCGTTGAAAACTTAACCTATATTGTCATCAATCACCAAAAAGGGGGAGATTGTAAGTGCATCTAGTGCCCCTTAGTGATTTTGGTGTATTGAAGACTTATAGGTTAAGAGACTGATGCGTTTGTGAGTGTATACAGGTGTATAAGTCTATGAGGAGTTTGATATTTACAGATAAAGTTGACCCCTAAAAATGAAGTTCTTCAACTGAAGACTTTGGATTTCTGATGACTTTCTGATAATTTTGATAGTGATGAAATTGGAGAATTGGGAATTCGCCAGTGCGAATTGCCTACCAAGTGAGGAACATGATAGCCCTGAGGAATTCGAACCTCAAATATTTTGACCGTTGTTGTGCTACGCGCCAGCTGTCTCAAAATATCTACCCACCTAAGGGTCATATCAGACAAGGGCATTTGTGTCTTATCATGTCGGGCTGCTTCCTAGGCTATAAATAGCCGCCCCCTTCAACCACTAGTTGGTTGGTTACTCGGAGAGAAACTGACACTTGTCATTTGAGAGCAACCCATCCTCCGAGGACTTTGAGCAAAAATTATCAAGTGAGGAAATCCCAAACCCAAACCTACAAAACCCCAAGTGATTGAGCATCACTGAACAGATTGATCCTGCGTGGATCCGACGCTTGTTTCCTTTGAAGACTGTGCTTCTTCCAGACGGTTAGGCGTCAAGGTCTAGAGCATCCAAGAGGAATTGTGGATCGCCGAGTGACCGAGTTTGTGAAGGTTCGGAAGTCACCTGAAGACTTACCACGAGTGATTGGGCGAGGTCTGTGTGACCTTAGCTCCAGAAGAATACGGTGAGGACTGTGTGTCTGGGACTGTGTGTCTGGGACTGGGTGTCCTCGAGTTTAAATACTCAGCCGCTCTAACCAGATGTACAACTAAGACAGCAGTTGGAACTGGTCTACCAAATCATTGTCTTCACCAAGCTAACTGGTTCTATCTCCTCAACTCTTTCATTTCCTCATGTATGTTGTTTTGTGTTTGTTCATATCTGTTTGAAGACTTTCACTGAAGACTTTCTCAATTTCCTCAGGTCTATTTCTTCAGTCTGATTGTCTTCTTCCTTGTGTTATCCTGTGGTTACGCTTTCTGTACTATGTGCTTGTCTTCATTTCATCATGATGACTATGCTTGTGCTCTGTTATGTTCCTTTCTGAGTACTTATTCCGTTGCTAGTAGTTCTTCATTTAGGAATTTTCTCACTAGCAAATTCCTCAGTAAAGAATTCATAATATCGCCTATTCACCCCCCTCTAGTCGATATAACGCACTTTCAGATTCCCCCTCCGGCGGAGCACAGGCGAAGGCTCCAAGATGGGATCCCGCGGATACAGAAGGTTACGGTGGCGGAAATATTTCTTTGGTGGCTCCCTGGATGTTTTCGGGGTACGTAGGTATATATATAGGAGGAAGAAGTACGTCGGTGGCCGCCCGAGGGGCCCACAAGATAGGGGGCCGCGCCCTATAGGGGTGGGCGCGCCCTCCACCCTCGTGGCCGCCTCGGCTGCTTCTTGTCTTGCACTTCAAGTCCTCTGGATCACGTTTGTTCCAAAAATCACGCTCCCGAAAGTTTCATTCCGTTTGGACTCTATTTGATATTCCTTTTCTTTGAAATACTGAAATAGGCAAAAAAACCAGCAATACGGGCTGGGCCTCCGGTTAGTAGGTTAGTCCCAAAAATGATATAAATGTGTAAAATAAAGCCCATAAACATCCAAAACAGGTAATATAATAGCATGGAACAATCAAAAATTATAGATACGTTGGAAACGTATCAAGCATCCCCAAGCTTAATTCCTGCTCGTCCTCGAGCAGGTAAATGATAAAAACAGAATTTTTGATGTGGAATGCTACCTAGCATAATTCTCAATGTATTTCTCTTTATTGTGGCATGAATGTTCAGATCCAAATGATTCAAAATAAAAGTTCATATTGACAAAAGAAATAGTAATACTTCAAGCATACTAATAAAAGTAATCATGTCTTCTCAAAATAACAAGGCTGAAGAAAGTTCATCTCTACAAAATCATATAGTTAGGCTATGCTTCATTTTCGTCACACAAAGATGTTCCGAAATTCTACACCCCTGATGACAAGCCAAGCAATTGTTTCGTACTTAAATAACCTCAAACTTTTTCAACCTTCATGCAATACATGAACGTGAGCCATGGATATAGCACTATGGGTGGAATAGAATATGATAATGGGGATTGTGTGGAGAAGACAAAAAAGGAGAAAGTCTCACATTGACGAGGATAATCAACGGGCTATGGAGATTCCCATCAATTGATGTCAACATGAGGTGTAGGGCTTGCCATGCAACAGATGCACTAGAGCTATAAATGAATTCTCAACAAAAGAAAACTAGTGGGTGTGCATCCAACTTGCTTGCTCACGAAGACCTAGGGCATTTGAGGAAGCCCATCGTAGGAATATACAAGCCAAGTTCTATAATGAAAAATTCCCACTAGTATATGAAAGTGACAACATATGAGACTCACTATATGAAAAACATGGTGCTACTTTGAAGCACAATAAATGAGACTCACCACATGAAGAACAAGGTGCTACTTTGAAGCACAAGTGTGGAAAAAGAGATAGTAACATTGCCCCTTTTATTTTTATTTTTGTTTTATATTTATTTTTTTCTTTTTTTCTTTTCTTCTTTTTTTGGGCCTTTCTTTTTTGCCTTTCTTTTTTCTTTTTCTTTTTCTCTTTTTGGGCAATGCTCTAATAATGATGATCATCACACTTTCATGGATTACAACATATGAATTACAACTCGAAACTAGAACAAGATATGATTCTATATGAATGCCTCCGGCGGTGTACCAGGATGGTGTAATGAATCAAGAGTGACATGTATGAAAAATTATGCATGGTGGCTTTGCCATAAAAACGATGTCAACTACATGATCATGCAATGGCAATATGACAAAAGTAATGTATGTCATGATGATGATGAACGGAACGGTGGAAAGTTGCATGGCAATATATCTCGGAATGGCTATGGAACTGCCATAAATAGGTAGGTATGGTGGCTGTTTTGAGGAAGATATAAGGCAGTTTATGTGTGATAGAGTGTATCATATCACGGGGTTTGGATGCACCAGCGAAGTTTGCACCAACTCTCAAGGTGAGAAAGGGCCATGCACGGTACCGAAGAGGCTAGCAATGGTGGAAAGGTAAAAGTGTGTATAATCCATGGACTCAACATTAGTCATAAGAACTCATATACTTATTGCAAAAATTTAGAAGTCATCAAATACCAAGCACTGCGTGCATGCTCCTAGAAGGATAGATTGGTAGGAAAAGACCATCGCTCGTCCCCGACCGCCACTCATAAGGATGCACAAGACAGGTACACTTCATGTTTCAAATTTGTTACATAACTTTAACCATACGTGCATGCTACGGGTGTCGGTGTGAAAACCGGCGGATCTCGAGTAGGGGGTCCCGAACTGTGCGTCTAAGGCTAATGGTAACAGGAGACTGGGGACACGATGTTTACCCAGGTTCGGGCCCTCTCGATGGAGGTAATACCCTACTTCCTGCTTGATTGGTTTTGATGATATGAGTATTACAAGAGTTGATGTACCACGAGATCGTAGAGGCTAAACCCTAGAAGCGAGCCTATGGTATGATTGTTCTTGTCCTACGGACTAAACCCTTCGGTTTATATAGACCCCGGAGGGGGCTAGGGTTACATAGAGTCGGATATCTATCATCCGAATCACCAAGCTTGCCTTCCACGCAAAGGAGAGTCCCATTAGGACATGGTACGAAGTATTCAATCTTGTATCTTCATAGTACAACAGTCTGGCCAAAGTATATAGTCCGGCTGTCCGGATACCCCCTTATCCAGGACTCCCTCAGTAGCCCATGAACCAGGCTTCAATGACGATGAGTCCGACGCGCAGATTGTCTTCGGCATTGCAAGGCGGGTTCCATTTCCGAATACTCCAAGGTAAATTTAGAACACTTAAGTCGTGTCCGGCTCTGCAAGACAAATTTCACATACTACCGTAGAGAGAACAATAATCCACAAATCTAATCCGCTGACAACTCTTCGTAGCGTGACATCACGCCACGGCCCAGTCATTATTCGAACCATATTTTACAGCCAGCTACCGCACACATTGCGAGGCGATTTCCTTGGCACGTCTTGTCGAAGCAGAGATTGCCCCCATTTTCGCGGGATCCTCATCAATATGGGTATGGGTAACCCAACCGTGCCATCAATCGTGGCGCTTGGAAAATGAGTAATTTTGACGGGCAAGTGGGGAGGCACACATTTTTCATCGCCTTTATAAAGGGATAAGGATCTCCCGCTTTCACCCACGCCTTCTTCCTCCTTTGCTCATCCGTTCTTGCACCCTCGAGCCAAAGCGCCCAAGTTCTCACCTTCTCCATAGGACCATCCGCAGAATATCCAGAGCGGGAGGCAAGTGGATGGCCTCCTCCATCACAGAGGAGGACATTACCAAGCTTTGGGCGGCCGGATACCTGGCCGCAAACATTGCGCACAAGCTGCCAGCGGAGGGACAGATCACCCCCACTCCAAAGTCTCGGGAGAGAGTAGTGTTCCTCTCTCATTTCGTCCGCGGACTAGGATTTCCACTTCACCCGTTCATCCGCGGGCTAATGTTTTACTATGGGCTAGATTTTCATGATCTAGCCCCAAATTTCATCCTCAACATCTCGGCGTTTATCGTCGTGTGCGAGGCCTTCCTCCGCATTAGGCCCCACTTCGGCATGCGGCTGCAAATCTTTTGTGTGAAGCCGAAGATTGTTAGCGGCCAGCAGGCGGAGTGTGGAGGCGCCATGGTGGGCAGAATGCCCAATGTTACATGGCTTGACGGCTCCTTTGTGGAGACCGTGAAAGGGTGGCAATCAGGGTGGTTCTACATCACCGAGCTGCACGACGCCAACTGGACGACGACCCCCAAATTCCGATCTGGAATCCCCATGCGACTCACCTCCTGGGAAAAGAACGGCCTGGCCTAGGGCGAAATCGCGGAGCTAACCGTACTGTAGAACTGCAGCAAGAACATGATAGAGAAGAAGATCAAGCTCGTCAACATGGTCCAGGTCATGCTTGTCCGCCGGATCCTCCCGTGCCAAAGACGGGCATTCAATATGTGGGAGTTTGATCCGGCCGAACAACAGACGCTGCGTGAGCTTTTCGACATGATGCATAAGGACGCCTCGAAGGTGCTGATCAAGACCACCGACGTGCCTCCTCCCACTTCCGAGGACCGCGGACTAAGCGCCACGCGGCCCGCCAATCCGGTAAGTTCCCGGAATCATCATAAGATGTACCTTTCCCAGCATGTTCGTGCGAGGATTTTAAGTCACCATGCTTTTATCAAAAACAGGAGTACATTGTGATGGCGGAGCGGATCGACTGTCCTGCTCCGCTGCCGGAAGATCCGGAAACCGCACCCCTGACGGAGATGCTGGTTTCGTAGCCTTACAAGGTGCCAGAGAAGAAGGCCGAAAAGAAGGCCACGGGGACCAGGAAGGGTCTCCGATGCAAGGTTGCGCCAGACGCCTCGTCCGAAGACAACAAGGCGCACTCCTCCCACGAAGGGGAGGAGAAGAAGAGGAAGATGGCAGCCCCATCCGGGGAGGCCGAAGGGTCCAAGAATGCAGCCGCGGGGACCAGGAAGGGTCTCCGGCATAAGGCCATAATAGACTCGTCATCCGAGGACGGCGAGGAAGTTTCCTCCCATGGAAATGGGGGGAAACATGAAGAAATTCCCCCTCCCTGAACTGGGGAGGAGAAGAAAAGGAAAGCCGCCCCACATGGGGAGGCTAGGACGTCGAAGAAGATAAAGGCATCCCTTCCGGATCACTCCACCACGGCCGCCTACAGCGAGGAGGAGTGGCTGCCCAGGGGCAAGCTCCGGGCGAGGTCGTAAGTATCCGCATTCTGTAATACTTTTCGTGCAACTTTAACTTCATAGTTTGTAATAACGCCGAACACGTGTATGCGGTCCGGCCGGGTCTAATCTCGGGGTATCCTCTTCGGATGGGTCCTTGAGTGAGTCGGAGATGGATTCACTCCCGACGGCCACCTCCCCACAACCTGCGGATGACACCGAGGTGTTGTCCCAAAGGATACCAGAGTAGGGGGCGACAGTTCTGGAGACGCCCCAAGGAAAAATCCCAGACGCCGGGCACATGGGGGGTAAGCTCCCCATGGATTATGCGGACGGGAGCCATAGCAAGTCTGGCTCCCCGCCGATTACTATACCGGAGCCTCCACAGGTTCCGGATTCAAGTGGGCAGCCCCTCGCTAAGGAGGGCAAGCCGGCCGTGCCGACGACCTCCGCCCAGCCGGAGGCATCGGATAATTTGTTGGAAGTGCTTCGCGGCACTTCCAATGACGAAGAGCACCATACTCTTATAAGTACGGTGATTGAGAAGGTCCGGTCCGCCAAAAGAGGATTGACCGAAGCCTGCACCAGCCTCCTAACAGGCTTTGAGGTAAGTAATGAAAAGTGTGAGAAAATATCACCCGATAGACAGTAGCCCCTGATACTCTGTTTGGTGTTTGGAAAGAAAAGACAAATGGAGGGTCAATTTTTAATCCGCAGGAGTCTGACAGTACTTGTCTATGTTAATAACCAGGCGTTACTGCTGACCGCCACTGCATGCACAACTGAGGTCGCCCGACTCAGGCAGGACCTGGGGCAGGCAAAAGAAGAGCTTGGCCTCGTGAAGAGGCAGCTCGAGGAGAACAAAGGTAAGTGATACCCCGTCTGTGTGTCATATAGAGGAGAAAAATGGATGATGTTAACAAAAAGCATCATGATTTTTAATAGGGGCTACGACTGAAGTGGCGGCCCTGAAGAAAGCGTTGTCCGAGGCCGAAGCCAAGGCGGCCACAGAGCGCACCGAGCATGAAAAGCAAGATGCTCGGGTGGGGGAGGTACAGCAAGAGCTCCAGGAGTTCGACAAGAAGTTCGAGTCCTTGGAGCATGACTTCAAGACGCAAGCGTCCGAGCTTGCCAAAGCCCTCGAGAGCGTGAAAGATGCCAAGGCCGAAGCCCAAAAGGCCCTCCAGGAAATCTAGGCGGCCAAGAAGATAGCGGCGGGTAAGGCGTTCATTATGTAGAGCAAGCATGTGGAGGAGACCTTTCTTTTACTTAACCGAATTCGAAGCTCTCCAAGGGCCTTCGCAGATCTACCACGCAGCATATCGGATGCCACGGAGTTCTATCGCGCCGAGGAAGGGAGCTCAATGGAGAATTTATTTTGGTCCCAGTATGCCGTGGCCGAACACCCGATGCCATTGACTGACCAACTGAAGCAATTGGTCAAACTCCACAAGGCGGCCGAACTGGCCATGAAGGGCTTGATAGTCCGGGTGTGTCCCGGTGAGCCTCTTCCCGACAGCTACTTTGGCTTGATAGTCCGGGTAAATGCCTATCTGTGGCTTGAGGTTATCAAGTGATCCGTCTGCACTGAGTGTGCCCGCCAGGCCTTTGCCCGCGCGAAGATGCATTGGGCCAAACTGGATGCTGAGAAGCTAGTGAAGGATGGACCGCTGGAGGGTAAGGAGCATCGCTACCCCGAGAAATATTATGATGGCGTTATGAAAGGCGCTCGTCTTGTGGCCGATGAGTTCACCAAGAACACAATCTTTGAGTGAATGTACTCATGTCGTCTTTGTAATATGAGAACGAGTGTGTTTGCCCTATATAACGCTTTGGTGATTTAAAATATTACCTTCTGTGCGGCCGTTTATAAAATTCTGAAAGTAGGCCAGTCGTCGGCTTCCGCCCCCGTGTAGCTAGTACTAGGGTGTTCGTGGAAAACCCAAACACTCTCTATCCAAGTTTTTGGTCCTTTAAGGAGGTGTTTGACGCAGCGAACAAGGCAATCAGATTATGCGGCTTTATAACTCTCACTTGGCCATAGAAGTCTATAATTTTAAATTTCGGCAAAGTCCCTAGTATTCGGAAGGCCGAACTGGGGCACTATACACGCCTAAATCGAACCAGGCCGATTCCTCGCCTTAAGCGGAAAAAATCTTTAAGGATTTAGTACCTCTCGAATAGCGACCAGCTCTCGCCGCATCATGATAGTCAGCTTTCGGCTTTCTCTACTGAGGTGCTCGTCCGGAAGAACCGGGACACAATCGCAGTTGTTCTCCCTGCGCTACCTTAGTCGATATAACGAAACGTAAGGTACCAAAACAAGGGTGCCGGGCTAACCCAACTATTGACCCAAGACATGATTCAGAGTTGATACATATAATGCTATAAGTTTGGGGTGCCGCACGGTTGAAAGTGTTCGGACTTTTCTTGCCATGTTATGGGGCTCAATAAAAAGCCCCTGGCAAACTGATCGTACCAAAGTGTACGGATGCAATATTAAATAAATATTCAAGGGAAAATATGAAGATAATAATAAGAAGCTGACGTTGTATACTATTTCCCATTGTTATTTGTATAATACGGCAAGGCATATGTGTACAATTAATGCGTTAAGCAGAAACAAATAGGACTATTTGACATGTCTTGTTCAAGGGCAGGCTGCATGCGGGTATGTAAAACAGGTATAATGATCATTGACAGAGAACACCTGGGTATTCCCTTGTGTGCAAAGCTTCTTGCTTCCTTGGTGTTCCCTCTTGTGATGAGTCCGATGGTCCGGTTTTCTAAAGGGGCTGCCCGAAAGTAGGGTCCTGAAAGAAAGAAAGAAGAAGAGTATGCGGGCCTCGTGGCGGCTGAACCACACTGTAGGCTGCATCATCGACTCACCTCCACCTATGCCCATGGTATTTTAAGTGCGTAGTTGTGTACGCGTGGCACAAATGCCGCCTTAATGGGGCTGGGGCAGAGGCCGGATTGCTAATCGGGCTCTTGGCGTGCCTGACGATCCTGTTGCAGGGTGCTCCGGACTCGCTTGACGGTGTTTGGGGTTGTCATTTCCCAATGGGTTGTCGGTCGAAGAAGGCTGCTTTGTACTTCTGCCGCAAGGGCCGCAGTGTGCTCTTCCGTACAGAGGGAGCGGTCTGTGTTTCCATTGACTGTTATAACCCCGCGAGGTACTGGCATCTTGAGCTTTACGTATGCATAGTGCGGTACCGCATTGAATCGAGCGAACACGGTTCGTCCAAGTAGTGCATGATAGTCACTACGGAAAGGGACGATATCGAAGATTAATTCCTCGCTTCGGAAGTTATCCGGAGATCCGAAGACCACTTCCAGTGTTATTGAGCCCGTACAGCGGGCCTCTACCCCTGGAATTACACCTTTAAAGGTGGTTTTGGTGGCTTTGATCCGTGAGGGATCGATGCCCATTTTGCACACTGTCTCTTGATAAAGCAGGTTCAGGCTACTGCCACCATCCATAAGGACTCGCGTGAGGTGGAATCCGTCAATGATTGGGTCAAGGACCAATGTGGCTGAGCCGCCGTGACGGATGCTGGTAGGATGGTCCCTACGATCGAAGGTGATCGGACAGGATGACCATGGGTTGAACTTTGGGGCGACTGGCTCCCATCGCATAGACGTCCCTAAGAGCACGCTTGCGTTCCCATTTGGGAATGTGGGTGGCATAGATCATGTTTACCGTTTTCACCTGGGGGGGCATTTCTTCTGTCCCCCAGTGTTCGGACGCTGGGGCTCCTCGTCATCATTGTTGTGCAGCCCCTTGTCCTTGTTTACGGCATTCAACTTGCCGCCCTGTTTGAACACCCAACAATCTCTGTTAGTGTGATTGGCTGGTTTATCGGGGGTGCCGTGAATCTGGCACGAGCGGTCGAGTATGCGGTCCAGATTGGACGATCCCAGATTGTTTGTTTTGAACGGATTTTTCCGGTGACCGGATTTTGAGTTGCTGAATCCGGCATAGACTGTCGTATCTTCGGCGTTGTCACCATTATTCCGACACTTATGTCTATTGCGCCATGGCTTTCCGTTACTCTCGCGGACATCTGAAGTGCCGGAGTTTCTTGGGTTGGTGCTACTGTGAGCCAGCCAGCTGTCCTCGCCCGCGCAAAAGCGGGTCAAGAGGGTCATGAGGGCCTCCATGGACTTCGGTTTTACTTGGCCGAGGTGTCGGGCGAGCCACTCGTCATGGATATTATGCTTAAAGGCCGCCAGGGCCTCGGCGTCCGGACAGTCGATAATTTGGTTCCTTTTAGTTAGGAACCGAGTCCAGAATTTCCTGGCTGACTCTCCGGGCTGTTGGGTAATGTGACTTAAGTCATCAGCATCCGGTGGTCGCACGTAAGTGCCTTGGAAGTTGTCGAGGAATGCGTCCTCAAGATTTTCCCAACTGCCGATGGAGTTTACCGGCAGGCTATTCAGCTAATGTCTGGCTGGTCCTTTAAGCTTAAGGGGGAGATACTTGATGGCATGTAGATCATTGCCGCGAGCCATGTGAATGTGGAGAAGTAAATCTTCGATCCATACCGCGGGGACTGTTGTGCCATTGTATGATTCGATGTTGACGGGTTTAAACCCTTCTGGGAATTCATGATCCATTACTTCATCTGTGAAGCAGAGGGGGTGTGCGGCGCCTCTGTCCCGGGCTATGTCATGACGCAGTCCGACTATGTCTGGTCAGTTATGTTCGGCCCGGCCGGACTTATTATTAGTGTATCCGGCATGACGGTTATCGTCATGTGATGTGGCGCGCCCCCGTGATCCGTAGATCGATCTTGGTTGTCCTGCGTTGTTTTCCAATATGTCTCGCAGGTCCTATGTATTGCCCCGGGCCATAGTGAACTGGGGTGGGGGTGCGGGCTGGTATTCGTCTGATACGCCGTTTTATCCCGGCCACGAGGTGGCCGGTCAGCCTCGTCTTGTGCTGGTAGTGTAGGTTTTGCGGCCTCCTCCTCTAGCTGATGTAGCAACTTGTGCGTTGGGTAGCCCTTGGTGGGGGGCTCGAGTCTGTATTCCTCGGCCGCCAGGACCTCAGTCCATCTGTCTGCGAGCAGATCTTGATCAGCTTGGAGCTACTGCTGCTTCTTTTTCAGGCTTCTTGCAGTGGCTATAAGCCGGCGCTTAAAGTGCTCCTGCTCAATTGGATCTTCGGGTACGCCGAATTCATCGTCGCCGAGGCTCACCTCGTCTTCGGAGGGAGGCATATAGTTGTCATTCTCCGCGTATTCGTCCGTCGCCTGTTCCTCGGGGCTGACATGCCCGTGTTCCTGTTCAGCCTGTTCAAAGGTAGGCTGATCAGGATTGTATTCCTCTTCGGCACCATATGGGTTGTTTTCTTCTCCTGTGCCAGTATTTCTATGGCGGGGCTTAGAGCGGCGCCGATGACGCCCATGCTTTGGTTTCTTTGGGGGTGTCCACCATATATATATCATACGAAGAGGTGGTTGTCCAGCGCCCTATGGGCGGTGGTTCCTGTTCTTCTCCCGCATCGTCGTCTATACCGTCGACGTCTTCAGAGTCGAAGTCAAGCACGTCGGTCAAATCATCGACAGTGGCTATTAAGTGGGTGGTGGGTGGGTAACGAATTTCTTCGTCGCCTGCTTCCCGCTCGACCCAGATATAGTTCGGCCAGGAATCTCCTAACAGAGAGAGAGACCTTAATGAATTTAGCACATCGCCAAAGGGGGAGTGCTGAAAGATATCCTCGGCGGTGAACTCCATTATTGGAGCCCAATCAGACTCGATGGGCCCGGGCGCGCGTGGTTCGGAACCCACATCCAGACATAGGTCCGGGGGTCCGATGACGCAGATTCCCTTAACGGCAGAGTCTGTGTTCGGCTCTACCGCCGAAGAGTATGCAGCCTCCGGGGCGGGGTTCATCCACCCGTCCTCGGACGACGCGATCTGCCCCGGATTTAGGTCCGGAGCAGCTGCAGGGGCGATATCCCGAATACTGTCCGACAACAGATTTAAGTCGTGCTCGTCGTGACTGTTCAGCGCTCCTGATATGGGCCCGAATCCGTCGAAGATCAAGTCTCCGCGGATATCGGCCGTGTCATTCAAGTTGCCGAACCTGACCTGATGGCCAGGGGCGTAGCTGTCGATCTGCTCCAGATGGCTAAGCGAGTTGGCCCGTAGTGCGAAGCCCCCGAACACAAAGATCTGTCCAGGGAGAAAAGTCTCGCCCTGGACTGTGTTGTTGAAGGTTGAGAGAGCCATCGAGCCTTACAGCAACGACATAGAGGAACTCCCAATGAAAGGACCAATGTCAGTGTCCAAACCGGCGGATCTCGGGTACGGGGTCCCTAAATGTGCGTCTAAGGCTAATGGTAACAGGAAACTGGGGACATGATGTTTACCCAGGTTTGGGCCCTCTCAATGGAGGTAATACCCTACTTCCTGCTTGATTGATCTTGATGATATGAGTATTACAAGAGTTGATCTACCATGAGATCGTAGAGGCTAAATCCTAGAAGCTAGCCTATGGTATGATTGTTCTTGTCCTACGGACTAAACCCTCCGGTTTATATAGACACTGGAGGGGGCTAGAGTTACATAGAGTCGGTTACAGAGAAGGAGATCTATCATCCGAATCGCCAAGCTTGCCTTCCACGCAAAGGAGAGTCCCATCCGGACACGGTACAAAGTCTTCAATCTTGTATCTTGATAGTCCAATAGTCCGGCCAAAGTATATAGTCCGGCTGTCCGGATACCCCCTTATCCAGGACTCCCTCAACGGGACTTGCTAACTTTAACACAAGCATTATTTAAATGCATAATCACCCAACTAGAATGACTTTAATATCACTACCTCCATATCTCAAAACAATTATCAAGTATCAAATTGATCATAGCATCCAATGCACTTCCTATGATAGTCTTTATTATACCCAACTTGGATGCTCATCATTCTAGGACCAATTTATAACCATAGAAACTACCATGCTGTTCTAAAAGACTCTCAAAATAATATAAGTGAATCATGAGAGATCAATAATTTCTTAAAAATTAAACCACCGCCGTGCTCTAAAAGATATAAGTGAAGCACTAGAGCAAAAACTATCTAGCTCAAAAGATATATGTGAAGCACATAGAGTATTCGAATAAATTTCAATCAAGTAGGCTTCTCCCAAAAGGTGTGTACAGCAAGGATGATTGTGGTAAACTAAAAAGCAAAGACTAATATAATACACGACGCTCCAAGCAAAACACATATCATGTGGCGAATAAAAATATAGCTCCAAGTAAAGTTACCAATGAACGAAGACGAAAGAGGGGATGCCTTCCCGGGGCATCCCCAAGATTAAGCTTTTGTCTATTCTTGAATATCTTGGGGTGCCATGGGCATCCCCAAGCTTAGGCTTTTGCCACTCCTTATTCCATAATCTATTAAATCTTTACCCAAAACTTGAAAACTTCACAACACAAAACTCAATAGGAAATCTCATAAGCTCCGTTAGTGAAAGAAAACAAACCACCACATAAGGTACTGTAATTAACTCATTCTTTATTTATATTGGTGTTAAACCTACTGTATTGCAAGTTCTCTATGGTTTATAAACTATTTTACTAGCCATAGATGCATCAAAATAAGCAAACAACACATGAAAAACAGAATCTGTCAAAAACAGAACAGTCTGTAGCAATCTGTAACTAACATAAACTTCTGGAAACTTAAAAATCCTACCAAACTAGGAAGTCCTAAAAACTTTGTTTATTGAACAGAAGAAAAAAGAATCAATGCAAAATCTCGTTTCTGTGATTTATTGAATTTTTTCTCGTGAGTGCAAAGTTTCTGTTTTTCAGCAGAATCAAATCAACTATCATCATAGGTTATCCTATAGGTTCTACTTGGCACAAACACTAATTAAAACATAAAAACACATCTAAATACAAAGTAGAATTAAAATTTATTACTAAACAGGAACAAAAACAAAAAACACGAAGAAAATTGGGTTGCCTCCCAACTAGCGCTATCGTTTAACGCCCCTAGCTAGGCATGATGATTTCATTGATGCTCACATGAAAGACAAGAATTGAAGCGCAAAGAGAGCATCATGAAACACGTGACAAACACATCTAAGTCTAACATACTTCCTATGCATAGGCATATATAAGCAAGCAAATTTTCAAGGCAAGCAAAAACTAGCATATGCAACAAAGAAGAAAGAGACGATAGCAATCTCAACATGACGAGAGGTAATTTAGTAACATGAAAATTGCTACAATCATATTTTACTCTCTCATAATAATTACATGTGGGATCATATGAAAATTCTACATAATAGCTACCACATAACATACTCTCAACACGATCCGCATGCATGCGAAGTTGACACTCTTCCAAAATAGTAGGATTAACATTAACTAAAGTCATGACCTCTCCAAACCCACTTTTATCAAAAATATCATAAGATTGAACATACTCCAAATATGTGGGACCTAAAGTTGACACTCTTCCAAACCCACTTTCAATATTATTGCAAACACTATTATCCATCTCATATTCATCGTGCGGGTTAAATAAATTATCAAGATCAAAAGAAGAATCACCCCAATCATGATCATTGCAACAAGTAGTAGACATAGCAAAACTAGCATCCCCAAGCTTAGGGTTTTCCATATTATTAGCACAATTGACATCGAAGAATTTATAGCAACATCATTGCAATCATGCTTTTCATTGAAGGAACTACCAAGTATGGGTGCAATAGCAACGATCTCCTGTTTAACATAAGGAACTATAGCAAATTCATCTTCATGAATATTGGCATCATGGCCACAAGAATAGCAAGCATCATGTTCATTAAGGGATATTTCAATCAAATCATCGGAATCATTATCTATAGATTCGTGCATATCATTATTTTCTTCCGAAGCAACATCCATTCTCTCAATAAATTCTTTGACATAGACATTATGAGCATAGTTTTCATAGCAATATTTAAGTATGTCAAAATTTTCAGATTCGTAGAGAGTAATATCATACTTTTCAAACAAAGAAGCAATTTCATAAGCACCCTTAAAAGCAACAAATCTTTCAATTTGTTCGATATCATAGTAACTGTAAACACCCTTTGCATAGAAAGATAAGATTTCATTTTCATTAAACTCACATAGGTAGGGAAGGAGTTTTCAATTTCATTTCACAAAGATTCCAAGCATAACACATCAATCTGTTTATTTGATCCCATAAGAGTCTCCCTTTTTCAGACAAACGGAGACGCACAAAATGAGCGTGCTCATCTAAAGATTTCCCATCAACTAGGCTAGTTGGGGTTTCAGCACGAGCGCATAAGGATCGACGATGATACAAGTAGAATACTTTAAGTGGATCCATAACAATAGATTTTTAGCAAGCAAAGATGCAAGCACATAGAAGGCACATGGAGACACAAGCAAACAAAAAGGCAAGCGAAAGTGAGAGGAGATAGGGAAAGAGAGGGCGAATAAAACGACAAGGGTGAAGTGGGGGAGAGGAAAACGAGAGGCAAATGGCAAATAATGTAAATGCGAGGGAGATGAGTTTGTGATGGGTACTTGCTATGTCTTGAGTTGAGCGAAGACCTCCCAGGCAACGGTGCCAGAAATCCTTCTTGCTAAGTCTTGAGCTTGCGTTGGTTTTCCTTGAAGAGGAAAGGGTGATGCAACACAGTAACGTAAGTATTTCCCTCAGTTTTTGAGAACCAAGGTATCAATCCAGTAGGAGCCTCCTCACAAGTCCAACGAACCTACACAAACAAACAAAGAACTCGCAACCAACACGATAAAGGGGTTGTCAATCCCTTCACGGCCACTTGCGAAAGTGAGATCTGATAGAGATAATATGATAAGATAAATATATTTTTGGTATTTTATAATATAGATGCAAAAAGTAAAGATGCAAATAAAAGTAGATTGAAAGCTTATATGATAAAAGATAGACTCGGGGGCCATAGGTTTCACTAGTGGCTTCTCTCAAGATAGCATAAGTATTACGGTGGGTGAACAAATTACTGTCGGGCAATTGATAGAAAAGCGAATAATTATGAGATTATCTAGGCATGATCATGTATATAGGCATCACGTCCGTGACAAGTAGACCGACTCCTGCTTGCATCTACTACTATTACTCCACACATCAACAGCTATCCAGCATGCATCTAGAGTATTAAGTTCAAAAGAACAGAGTAACGCATTAAGAAAGATGACATGATGAAGAGGGATAAAATCAAGCAATATGATATAAACCCCATATTTTTATCCTCGATACAATACATGCCTTGCAACCCTTTCTATCACTGGGTAAGGACACCACAAGATCGAACCCAAAGATAAGCACTTCGCCCATGGCAAGAACGATCAATCTAGTAGGCCAAACCAAAATGATAATTCGAAGAGACTTGCAAAGATAACTCAATCATACATAAAAGAATTCAGAGAAGATTCAAATATTTCTCATAGATAAACTTGATCATAAACCCACAATTCATCGAATCTCGACAAAGACACCGCAAAAAGAGTTTACATCGAATAGATCTCCACAAGAGAGGGGGAGAACATTGTATTGAGATCCAAAAAGAGAGAAGAAGCCAACTAGCTAATAACTATGAACCCAAAGGTCTGTGGTAAACTACTCACAACTCATCGGAAGGGCTATGGTGTTGATGTAGAAGCCCTCCGTGGTCGATTCCCCCTCCGGCGGAGCGCCGGTGAAGGCTCCAAGATGGGATCTCGCGAATACAGAAGGTTACGGTGGCGGAAATATTTCTTCGGTGGCTCCCTGGATGTTTTTGGGGTACGTAGGTATATATAGGAGGAAGAAGTACGTCGGTGGCCGCCTGAGGGGCCCATGAGATAGGGGGCGCGCCCTGTAGGGGTGGGCGCGCCCTCCACCCTCGTGGTCGCCTCGGCTGCTTCTTGACTTGCACTCCAAGTCCTCTGGATCACGTTTGTTCCAAAAATCACGCTCCCAAAGGTTTCATTCCGTTTGGACTCCGTTTGATATTCCTTTTCTTCGAAATACTGAAATAGGCAAAAAAAACAATACGGGATGGGCCTCCGGTTAGTAGGTTAGTCCCAAAAATGATACAAATGTGTAAAATAAAGCCAATAAACATCCAAAACAGGTAATATAATAGCATGGAACAATCAAAAATTATAGATACGTTGGAGATGTATCAGCCACAAGCCAAAAGGCAAGGACAAGCTTCAAGAGGAGATTGATGCATTTGAAGAAGCTCCCAAGGCCTTGGTCAAGTGGGTTCCCAAGACTGCATCAAGTTCTACTTCATCAAGTTCCACTACTACCCAAAGGATTCCCATCAAAATGATGTGGATACCAAAGAAGATCTAGAGAGTTCCTGAGGGTGACTCTGCCAACATTCTTCACCCACATCATTTTGGCAAGGACAAGTGCAATCAACTTTCACATCCTGCACTAGTTCAAGGAGTCACAAATTGTCAGCATCCTGGACTTGGGGGTATCCAGTCCTGTTGTCAGGACCAGTTTTCCAATAAAATATTTATTGAAAAATCGACCATTTCATCGGACCAGTATAGGAAAATCTTCCTTACTAGTAGACAAATCCTTGATACAGAAATCTAGCAGTACTAAATATTATACAAGGTTTAGCTGAGGCTGCTCAACAATTTATTACAAGCACGCCGATATTATACATAAAGGCGGATATGACACGAGTATGTGGCATAACTACTGACTTGTAGTAAAAGTAGTGGTGGATATGTCACAGTGACATGGGTGACAAGACTCCTAAATCTTACAGCTCATCGAGCGCCGGAGTGAGGCTCGATGACTTTATTTGGGTAGCGGAAGCGTATATGATACAAGTGACCAATTCCAGGATTGCACGGGACTGACTGGGACTCCTCTAGGCGTCAGACTCGCTATCGTACTCTTCATCCATAAGATCGCCTTCATCAATATCTGGCCAAATCAACGAGCCAGGTGAGTACTTTCAATGTACTCGCAAGATAGTTTGGACATAAGATATAACAAATGCAAACATGATGCACATGAGCAGATTAGTAATGCACACTCAAAAAAAATAAGTTTTTCACGGCATGTAACATAAAAACGAAGTCAGGCGGTAGTCCTCCTGAAATCCCAATAAAATAACTAAAGACCGATCGGGTGTCTGAAGCAACGCCTCGAAAGGTAAAAATAAATTAACATGCCGCAGTCGGGCGTCGGGGCGACACCACATAAAGGGCTTATATTGAAATGTAAATGACAGTGTGTGCCACAGTCGAACATCTAAGCGACATCTCGAAAAGGGATTAAATTAAAGTAAATAACATGGATGCCACAGTCGGACGTCTGAGCGACGTCACATAAAGGGCTTATATCAAAACTAAATAACAAGAATGCCATAGTCGGACGTCTGAGCGACATCACATAAAGGGCTTATATCAAAAGTAAACAACGAGAATGCCATAGTCGAACGTCTGAGCGACATCACATAAAGGGCTTTTATCAATAGTAAACAACGAGAATGCCACAGTCGGACGTCTGAGCGACATCACATAAAGGGCTTATATTTCACCATTCGAATTCAAGTAGCACATGAATTTAAATCATCCCAAGGAAATACTCAGTACGTAATAATAAACAAGTTAGTCCATCCACATGAATAACATTCAGCCGGGTTTACCACTCATGTTTATTCACCGGAGATTGTCACTGGAACTGACACTGAGACTGACGATGAGACGGACGTTGAGACTGACACTGACACTGATATGTTGATCACAGTCCTTGACCATGGACACGGTTATTCGAATGGTTTTGACTCTGCAGAGTTTGTACTCTTTACCCACAGTAAACGGATTTCCGTAGTCACAAAGGACTAGTTCCGTTTACGGTATTTTAGAAGAAACTCATCTAACCAGTACACACCCATTCCACGTTCCACTGCCAGGAATAACCCCAGGCAACGTTCAAGAAAAACTTTAAGATGGGGAGGCCACAACCTCGAGTAGCATGGGATCAAATTTATATCGCGCACTCTAAGGGGTGCCCCCCTCTCGGTCCCAATCGGAAACACCCATGCCCCATGACCTGATGACGGGCTTTAATCCAGGGCCATGGAACCCTCATCACGGCCCCTCTATTTGGTGTGTACAAGGAAAGAGGTTTGCAACTGACTAGACCGCATTCTTTGCAGAAGACATGTGGTAGCACAAAAAAGGGGACGAACGGGAACATAACTTGATCCACGTTAATACCGGAGTTAAACGGCTGACATAAGCCTGGCATGCTTCAACAATACCAGCTTGCAACCTATCATGCCACCACATGATCAGGTTATCTCACCATCATATGAACACATCAAACTTCAAAGCTCACTTGTAGCTTACCTTGCATGCAATATAACATTCACTACTGCATATAAAGACATGCCATGAGAACACTACTCAAGCAAACATGCAAAACACTCATCATATCAAAGGTTGAAACATGCTTGCCTGGTTCAGAGTAGTCGGAGTCTAGCTCGGTGAAGTTTGCGGCTCCGTCACCTCCTTCGGTATCTACGTTATAAAAAAAATCGGATACTAACGTAAATATCGTGCCTGCATAAAAGTTGTTCCAAATAATTTTCAAATAAATATGATAAAAACTAGATAGAAAAATAAAGATGACAGAAAAAGAATCAACTCAAAATCATCTTTTGTTTAAAAGTTATAAGGTTCTTAGTCCAGGGACTAATCTGTAATGAAACAGAAACTTTCCAGGGGCTAGTTTAGAAAAAGACAGAAAACGTTTCAGTTAGAAAGCGTATTTTGCCCGAAGGCGTTTTCAGAAAACGTTTCAAAAGAGAGAGAAAGCTGACGAGGGGGTCCCACCCGTCAGGTTTAAAAAACAAAACAGAGTCCCGCCGGCGCCCGAGGCTTGCGGTGATCACCGGCGTCGATCCATGGCAAGGAAGGGGGAGTGGAGGGTACCTACAGACTCACGAAGCTCTCCAGCGTCTGTGGGTGGTGGAGTTGGTCGTTGGCGAGCACCACGTCAACGGCGGCCTTTACTCCAGCGGACGGCGGTTCGGGCGGCGATGGATCTCGCCGAGGAGAGCTGCAAGCGTCAAATTGGGACTCGTGTTAGGCAAGTGGGTGCACTAGGAGGCTACTGACGCTGTTTGGGAGGCAGGGGTGCTCTCACCAGAGAGGGTCTTGCAGGAGCCCGAGGCGGATCGGGGCGGCCGGAGTCGAGGAAGAAGGCCTCCTCGAGGTCCTACTAGTGGCTGGGTGCGGTTCTGGCGGGTGGAGGGGTAGTGTCGGTCGAGGCGCTTGTCGAGAACGGGGTATCTCCGGCGAGCGATTACGCCGAGGTAGAGGTTGGACGGGGGTTTTAGGTGACTGGGCAGCTTCATGTTGGTCTACTGGTTCCATCCCGAGGCTAATCTTGGTTCATCTTGGGTGATACTCCAGGCTTTCTTCGGAATAGCCTCATAGGCATGTCGGTGGCAAAGAGCGCGCTCTGCGCTTCTCAGGCCACGGTGACGGTTCTGCAGCATGAACGGGGAAGGGGACGGCCACACGGCAGCTCCTGGTGGTGTGGGCGGTGCTGGACGGCGCCGTATGGCAGGGCTGGCCCCTGTTGGCCGCCACGGGTGGTTGTGCCATCGCGGAAGACGCCGGCGTTGGCGAGACACGTTGCCACCGACGCTTGCGCTCGTCCAAACGACCGTGCGGCACGATGAATAAGAAGGCGGAGCAGTGAGCAAGGCGCCAACGCATGCACTGGCGAGATGGACACCGCGGTTCTGAAGAAACGACACTGTCGACTGAACTAAAACTGAATTTTTCTGAAATTGAACACAAACAGTGCACACCAACTGTTGGATGAAATGGTTTTGGCACAAGGAAAATTTTTCTGGAGTTGATCCTTGGTGAGGTGGTCTCTTGATGCATCTAGAGGCTGCCTGATTTATCTCAGATTTTTAGGAAAATAAAAAAATGAATTTCACCAAAAATGGCAAATCTGGCCCAAACTTGCAGCAAGCAAATTTTGAAAAATTTGAACTATGGACTAGCAGATCTTGATGGATCTAGGTTGAGGGTACTAAGGACTAGCCATAGGAGTTTATTTGGGACCAAAACTCAAAAGAAATCTGGCAGTTCCTTTGTAAGCCACCAAGGTCCAAAATAAATGACAAAAATGATTTGATGGTAAAATAAATAGAATAAAAGTCTAAAGGAGATTGAAACATGCTAGAATTGGATGCTTGGCTAGAACCAAAGTAGGGAGGTGGGTTTGGAAGAAAATTTTCAACATGGGTCATGGCAAGAGAAATTATTTTTGAGTGGGAAGGAATAAACCCATAATTTTATAGAAACTCTTTTTAATAAAAGAAATATTAAAACAACCCAAGATAATTTTTGTTGACCCAACACATGTTGAAGAACCCTCAAGACCAAAAATCAATATTGAGAAGAGCTCCTAAAATAATATTTGTCATAAAAGGGTTTGAGAAGGAGAGCCCCTCTTTTAGCAAAAATTCAAATAACCCCCTATAGATCAAATAAAGAATTTAATAAAAACCAAATCAAAAATTTTGGAGTGTTACAACACCTACCCCCTTAGGAAAAATCTCGTCCCCGAGATTTCAGCTGATCCTCAAATAGGTGTGGGTGCTCTGTCCGAAGGAAATCCTCTCTTTCCCATGTTGCTTCGTCCTCGGTGTGATTGCTCCACTGAACCTTGAAAATTTCAATTGTTTTCTGACGGGTCCTCCTTCCAGACTCCTCCAATATTTTTATGGGAGGCTCCCTGTAATTGAGGTCTGGTTGCACGTCAATGCTCTCATGAGACACATGCTTCTCTGGGTTGCTTACACATTTCCTAAATTGTGAGATGTGGAAGATGTCGAGGACGTCTGACAGTTCCTTGGGTAGGTATAGCTGGTAGGCTACTGTTCCTCTTCGTGCAGTCACACAGAAGGGTCCAATAAACCGTGGAGCTAGCTTTCCTTTAACTTTGAATCACTGCAGGCCCCTCATAGGAGATACTCGCAGATACACGTATTCACCTGGTTCAAAGCTGACTTCACGATGTTTTTGATCGTAATAATTCTTTTGTCGGCTCTGGGCTATCTTGAGTCGATCCCTGATTAGTCTAACTTTCTCCTCATCTTCCTTGACTCTATCGGGGCCGAAGATACGACTGTCTCCTATTTCTGACCAATTTAATGGGGTACGACATCTTCGCCCGTACAAGGCTTCAAAAGGTGCCATTTGCAGACTGTCTTGGTAACTATTGTTGTATGCGAACTCGGCATACGGCAAACTTTCTTCCCAACTGGTTCCATAGGTGAGAATACATGCTCTTAGCATGTCCTCTAGAATTTGGTTCACACGTTCAGTTTGTGCTCCAGTCTGGGGTGGTATGCTGTACTGAACACTAGTTAAGTTCCCAGAGCTTGTTGTAAATGATCCCAAAATCTAGAGATGAATTGAGTGCCTCTGTCGGATATTATAGTCTTTGAAATCCCATGCAGACAAACTATACGGGAGAGATAAAGCTTGGCAAGCTTCTGAGTGGTGTGGGTTGTCTTTACTGGGATGAAATGTGCCACCTTAGTTAATCTGTCTGTGATGACCCATATGGCATCATTTCCGTGTCATGACTAAGGTAGTCCGACAATAAAATCCATTCCAATTTCGTCCCATTTTTGGTGCTCGGCTTTAATGCGCTGACATGAATCACAGCATGCAATGAATGTGGCTATATCCCTCTTCATACCGTGCCACCAAAAATTTTCCTGAATGTCCTTGTACATTTTGGTTCCTCCAGGGTGGATTGAATATGGAGCGGTGTGACCTTCGGCTAGAATTTTCTGTTTGAGGTCCTCTATATTTGGTACGCAAAGTCTGTCTCCGTACCATAATATTCCAGTATCGTCTATGACGAATTCTGAAGCCTTGCCCAGACTCACTTTTCTTTTTATGCCTTCGATGCTGGGGTGTCCAGGATGAGCCTTCTTAAACTGTTCCATTAGGGTGGGCTGTATTTCCAAATTTGACACGTTGCCTTCAGTGACCATCACTAAGTTGAGTTTGGCGAACTCCTGCTGAAATTCAGGTCTCAAGTTCTATAGACTGTCGTTGCCCGAGCTGGGGTTTTGACTAAGAGCATCATCCACTACATTCGCCTTTCCTGGATGGTAGTGAATGCCAACATCATAATCTTTCACTAATTCCAACCAGCGATGTTGTCGTAAATTGAGTTCTGGTTGTGTGAAAATATATTTGAGGCTTTTATGGTCCGTATATATTTCACAACGATTTCCGAGCAAAAAGTGCCTCCACTCTTTGAGTGCATGAATGACTGCTGCCAACTCCAAGTCGTGAGTAGGATAATTTTCTTCATGCTTTCGTAGTTTCCTGGAAGCGTATGCGACTACTTTGCCTTCTTGCATTAATACGCATCCGAGGCCCTTCCGGGATGCGTCACAATACACTTCAAAACTTTTGTGTATGTCTGGCACAACCAATACTGGTGCTGTTGTTAATTTCCTTTTGAGTTCTTGGAAACTCTTCTCGCAAGCTTCAGTCCATACAAATTTCTTATCCTTCTTGAGTAACTGTGTCATTGGTTTTGCTATGGTGGAGAACCCCTCAATAAACCTTCGGTAATATCCAGCCATTCCCAGGAAACTTCGTACATCTGTTACGTTGGCTGGTGGTTTCCAGCCAAGTACGGCCTTGACTTTTTCTGGGTCTACTGCAACACCTTCTTGGGTCAATACATGGCCTAGAAAACCAACCTGTCTTAACCAAAATTCACATTTGCTGAATTTGGCGTATAATTGATGTTTCCTTAATTCTCCCAGTACAATCCTGAGATGTTCAACATGCTCTTCTGGTGTCTTGGAGTATACCAGGATATCATCACTGAACACCACAACAAATTTGTCCATAAATTTCATGAACACTTTGTTCATGAGGTGGACAAAATATGCGGGGGCGTTCATCAGTCCAAACGGCATTACTGTAAACTCATATAGTCCGTATCTGGAGGTGAATGCCGTCTTAGGGATATCTTCTGTCCGTACTTTTAATTGATGATACCCCGACCTTAAATCAATTTTTGAGAAAACCTTGGCTTGCACAAGCTGGTCAAATAAATCATTTATCCGTGGCATCGGATATTTGTTTTTGATGGTGACCATGTTGAGTGCTCGATAGTCTATACATAATCTCAGTGTCCCATCCTTTTTCTTGGCAAATAATACTGGTGAACCCCAAGGTGAGGAGTTGGCTCGTACAAATCCTTTGTCCAGTAATTCTTTTATTTGCTTCTTTAATTCTACCAACTCAGAGGGTGCCATTCTATAGGGTTTCTTGTAAATGGGGGTGGTTCTAGGTGCTAGTTCAATGATGAACTCTATTTCCCGGTCTGGTGGCGTGCCTGGTAGTTCTTTGGGAAATACGTCGGGGAACTCACACACTACTGGAACTTTTCTTAACTCTGAAATGTCCGCCTTATTCAACCTTGGTTGCCGTGACATTGGTCTTTCTTGAGCTGCAATTTTTATCGTCTTCCCGTGATGATGGGTAAGAATTACAGTCCGATTGAAGCAGTCGATAAATCCCTTATTGGTGGTTAACCAGTCCATTCCTAGGATAACATCCAGTCCCTTATTTTCCAATACAATGAGGTTTGCCTAAAACTTTAGTCCCTCAAACTCAATAACCACACCTTGGCAGTAACTTTGAGTGCTTTGCTTAATCCCGGGGGACTTGATGATCATGGATGTTTCCAAGGGAAACATCGAAAAATCATGTTGCGAAGCAAATTTCTTTGAAATGAACGAGTGAGAAGCTCCAGAATCAAACAAAACCATGGCAGGTATTGTGTTGATAGGGAACGTACTGAGTACGATATCCGGGGCATTCTGTGCTTCCTCCTTGGTCACATGGTTCAAATGACCCTTCTTGTGATTGTTATTGGGGTTGAAGTTGTTTCGCTTGGGTGTTGAATTATTGCCATTGTTTTTCGTCTTGGGGGCCGAGTTTCTTGGCTTTGGGCACTGTTTTGCATAGTGTCCTTCCTCTCCACAAGCGTAGCAAGTAACGCCTGGGCGATATGTAAAATCATTGTCCCTTGCATGAAATTTTTTGTTTGGGCGTGGATCATTGGTCGTGGATTTGTTTGCTCCACCTCTCTGAAAATCAGTCTTGTTCCGGTTGTTGCGAGCATGAGTAGTCTTGTCCCTTTTGCGCTTGCGAAAATCCTCCAAGCTGCGGCACTCATTCCAATGTAATGGCTTTGTCCACAAGTGTTTTGAAATCCGGAAAGGTGTGTACGACCAGCTGGCATTTACGTGCTGGTGCTAGACCGTCCAGGAATTTTTCCATCTTTTTATTTTCAGTCATATGCTCTTCGTTGGCATAACGAGATAATTGAGTAAACTGACTGTTGTACTCAGTCACTGTCATGCTTCTGTGCTTGAGGTCATCAAACTCCCTTTTCTTGATTTTCATAATGCTGCTGGGAATGTGCGCCCCACGAAAACCTCCTTTAAATTCTTCCCAGGTGATGTTATTTTCATTGGGGTGCATGTGTAGGAAATTTTCCCACAATGATGCAGCTGCTCCAGAGAGGTAGTGAGGTGCATAAAGTACCTTCTCACGGTCCGAACATTGTGCAATAATTAACTTCCATTCAATATCTCGAAGCCAATCATCGGCCTCAAGAGGTCTATCAGTGTGAGAGAACGTTGGGGGACGTGTCTTTTGTAGTTCAGACAATTTGGATTGCTGCTGATACGGTCCATGGTGATTTCCCATATTGATAACATGGTTCATCATTTCTTGATGCTGCTGTTGGCTTTGCTCATAAAGGCGACATACTTGAGAAAATGCTGCTTCACTGCCTTGCTGACTTGACTGCCCCTCTGTGAAATTGTTACTTGTCTGGGTACCATAATTTTCTTCTGGCGGACTTGGCATGGAACGAGTCCAGGGACGAGGCATTTTCCACTCTGGGGTATTTTTGCAGAACTTATGAGAAAAACTGAGTGGCAAAAATAATTAATTTTGCAAAGGCAGAATTTTTAAAGACTCCAAGATTTTTAAAGAAAATACTTGATTGCGCATGGAGAAGGACCGCTTAGTACATATCTTACACGCAAGCAGTAATTGTACAATACATCACTCAGGATGTGCGTACACATTCCTGACATGTTATTTAGGCTAGTGCACTTCTCCGAGTTCCTACATGATGCGCACACAAACTACTTCTCACCAAACCTATATACATATAAACATATCATACAAGTTGATACATCGCACGGCTGCTAGGCACACTCAGTCGGAGATGGTAAGAACTAACCTCGGCCTACCAAGGGTAAGACCCAGTGATGCTGGAGACTCAACCTCCTCCTCACTAATAGGCTCCACGCGTGAAGTACTCGGTTGAGGAGCTGGTGCGGGCACGGTAGGTGGTGTAGCTCTGACTGGAGTAGGAGCAATGACTTGGTCAAACTCTTCAGGGGTAGGCAGGTGGCGAGCGTTGGCAAAGATGGCAGGTGCATAGGATGTTGAGGACAAGACGTAAGTCAGTGGTGGTGCTGTATGGTGTAGCTCCCTCCTGTTGTCGGAACAGCCCTGCACGAAGTCCATACGAGCAGCCACAAAGTCGTCCACGAGGTTATCAAAAGCTGCCTCAAGAGCTTTGAGATATTCAACCAACATCTCTATAGCCTCATCTCCCTCCCTGGCGCAGGCAAACGCATAGTGACATGTGTATGACACGTGGCATGGGACATGGGAGGTAGCAGTAGCGACAAGTCTTCATCGAAGGAAGAGCATCCCGGAGACGAGCTATCGCCTCACAGGCAGCCATCTGCATGGCATGCCTCTCCGTAGGCATGGCCCTTCCCACAAATCGGAAGCGGCGTGACTCAGCACGTCCTCCCTTGAATTGCACCGCGGCCTGGTGCATGGACATGCTGTCGCTGATCTTTTGCTGGTAGAGTGTGAACTCCGGACGAGCCGATGGCCCGATCGCGACTTTGGTGATGTCGACGAGAAGCTTGATAAACCCCCCTGGTACATTGGCGAACACCTGTGACTCACAGCCGCTCCTAGCGATCTACAAAAGTAGAAAAAAAATTCCGAATAGTCAAATCATAAATTTATGATAACTAGCAAAAAATTACTACATTTGCAAAATGATAAATAGAAGCACCTATTATGCTAATAACCGATTAGCGATCGCACCTAGTGGCTTCCTACAGTCAGCCTGGCTCTGATACCAAGGTTGTCAGGACTGGTTTTCCAATAAAATATTTATTGAAAAGTCGACCATTTCATCAGACCAGTATAGGAAAATCTTCCTTACTAGTAGACAAATCCTTGATACAGAAATCCAGCAGCACTAAATATTATACAAGGTTGAGCTGAGGCTGCTCAACAATTTATTACAAGCACACCGATATTATACATAAAGGCGGATATGACACAAGGAGTATGGTGGCATAACTACTGACTTGTAGTAAAATTGGTGGTGGATATGTCACAGTGACGTGGGTGACAAGACTCCTAAATCTTACAGCTCATCGAGCGCCGGAGTGAGGCTCGATGATTTTATTTGGGTAGCGGAAGCGTATATGATACAAGTGACCAATTCCAGGATCGCAAGGGACTGACTGGGACTCCTCTAGGCGCCGGACTCGCTATCGTACTCTTCATCCATAAGATCGCCTTCATCAATATCTGGCCAAATCAACAAGCCAGGTGAGTACTTTGAATGTACTTGCAAGACAGTTTGGACATAAGATATAGCAAATGCAAACATGATGCACATGAGCAGATTAGTAATGCACACTCATAAAAATATGTTTTTCACGGCATTTAACATAAAAACAAAGTCAGGCGGTAGTCCTCCCGAAATCCCTATAAAATAACTAAAGACCGGTCGGGTGTCTGAAGCGACGCCTCGAAAGGTAAAAATAAATTAACATGCCGCAGTAGGGCGTTAGGGCGACACCACATAAAGGGCTTATATTGAAATGTAAATGAGAGTGCGTGCCACAGTTGGACGTCTAAGCGACATCTCGAAAATGGCTTATAATGAAAGTAAATAACATGGATGCCACAGTCAGACATCTGAGCGACGTCACATAAAGGGCTTATATCCAAAGTAAATAACGAGAATGCCACAGTCAGACGTCTGAGCGACATCACATAAAGGGCTTATATCAAAAGTAAACAACGAGAATGCCACAGTCGGACGTCTAAGCGACATCACATAAAGGGCTTATATCAAAAGTAAACAACGAGAATGCCACAGTCGGACGTCTGAGCGACATCACATAAAGGGCTTATATTTCACCATTTGAATCATCCCAAGGAAATACTCAGTACGTAAAAATAAACAGGTTAGTCCATCCACAGGAATAACATCCAGCCGGGTTTACCACTCATGTTTATTCACCGGAGATTGTCACTGAAACTGACACTGAGACTGACGATGAGACGGACGTTGAGACTGACACTGACACTGATATGTTGATCACAGTCCTTGACCATGTACATGGTTATTTGAATGGTTTTGACTCTGCAGAGTTTGTACTCTTTACCCACAGTAACCGGATTTCCCTAGTCACAAAGGACTAGTTCCATTTATGGTATTTTAGAAGAAACTCATCTAACAAGTACACACCCATTCCATGTTCCGCTGCCAGGAATCACCCTAGGCAATGTTCAAGAAAAACTTTAAGACGGGGAGGCCACAACCTCGAGTAGCATGGGATCAAATTTATATCGCGCGCTCTAAGGGGTGCCCGCCTCTCGGTCCCAACCAGAAACACCCATGCCCCCTGACCTGATGACGGGATTTAATCCAGGGCCATGGAATCCTCATCACGGCCCCTCTATTTGGCGTGTACAAGGAAAGAGGTTTGCAACTGACTAGACCGCATTCTTTGCAGAAGACATGTGGTAGCACGAAAAAGGGGACGAACGGGAACATGACTTGATCCACGTTAATACCGGAGTTAAACGGCTGACATAAGCCTGGCATGCTTCAACAATACCAGCTTCCAACCTATCATGCCACCACATGATCAGGTTATCTCACCATCATATGAACACATCAAACTTCGAAGCTCACTTGTAGCTTACCTTGCATGCAATATAACATTCACTAATGCATATAAAGACCTACCATGAGAACACTACTCAAGCAAACATGCAAAACACTCATCATATCAAAGGTTCAAACATGCTTGCCTGGTTCAGGGTAGTCGGCGTCTAGCTCAGTGAAGTTTGCGGCTCCGTCACCTCCTTCGGTATCTACGTTATAAAAAAAATCGGATACTAACATAAATACCGTGCGTGCATAAAAGTTGTTCCAAATAATTTTCAAATAAATATTATAAAAAAATAGATATAAAAATAAAGATGACAGAAAAATAATCAACTCAAAATCATCTTTTGTTTAAAAGTTACAAGGGTTTTAGTCCAGGGACTAATCTGTAATGAAACAGAAACTTTCCAGGGGCTAGTTTAGAAAGACAGAAAACGTTTCACTTAGAAAGCGTCTTTTGACCGAAGGCATTTTCAGAAAACGTTTCAAAAGAGAGAGAAAGCTGACGAGGGGGTCCCACCCGTCAGGTTTAAAAACCAAAACAGAGTCCCGCCGGCGCCCGAGGCTTGCGGTGGTCGCCGGCGTCGATACACGACGAGGCAGGGGGAGTGGAGGGTACCTACGGACTCACGAAGCTCTCCCGCGTCTGTGGGTGGTGGAGTTAGTCGTTGGCGAGCACCACATCGATGGCGGCCTTTACTCCGGCGGACGGCGGTTCGGGCGGTGATGGATCTCGCCGAGGAGAGCTGCAAGCGTCAAATTGGGACTCGGGTTAGGCAACTGGGTGCACTAGGAGGCTACTGGCGCCGTTTGGGAGGCGGGGGTGCTCTCACCAGAGAGGATTATGCCGGAGCCCGAGGCGGATTGGGGCGGCCGGAGTCGAGGAAGAAGGCCTCCTCGAGGTCCTCCTAGTGGATGTGCACGGTTCTGGCGAGGTGGAGGGGTAGTGTTGGGTCGAGAACGAGCTCAAGGCCTGGTTTTATAGACGGTCGAGGTGGTTGCCGAGAACGGGGTATCTCCGGCGAGCGATTACGGCGAGGCAGAGGCTGGACGGAGGTTTCAGATGACTGGGCAACTTCGTGTTGGTCTACTGGTTCCATCCCGAGGATAATCTTGGTTCATCTTGGGCGATACTCCAGGCTTTTGACGGAACGGCCTCACGGGCACGTCGGCGGTAGAGAGCATGCTCTGCGCCTCTCAAGCCACGACGAAGGTTCTATAGCACGAACGAGGAAGGGGACGGCCACGCGGCAGCTACTGGTGGTGTGGGCGGTGGTGGACGGCGCCGTATGGCAGGGCTGGCCCCTGTTGGCCGCCACGGGTGGTTCTGCCACCGCTGAAGACACCGGCGTTGGCGAGACACATTGCCACCGATGCTTGCGCCCGTCCAAACGACCGTGCGGTGCGATGGATAAGAAGGGGGAGCAGTGAGCAAGGCACCAACGCGTGCATTGGCGAGATTGACGCCGCGGCTATGAAGAAACGACACCGTCGACTGAACTGAAACTGAATTTTTTTGAAATTGAACAAAAATAGTGCACGCCAACTGTTCGACGAAATGTTTTTGGCACGAGGAAATTTTTTCTGGAGTTGATCCTTGGTGAGGTGGTCTCTTGATGCATCTAGAGGCTGCCTGATTTATCTCAGATTTTTAGGAAAATAAAAAGAATGTATTTCACCAAAAATGGCAAATCTGGCCCAAACTTGCAGCAAGCAAATTTTGAAAAATTTAAACTATGGACTAGCAGATCTTGATGGATCTAGGTTGAGGGTACTAAGGACTAGCCATAGGAGTTTATTTGGGACCAAAATTCAAAAGAAATCTGGCAGTTCCTTTGTAAGCCACCAAGGTCCAAAATAAATGACAAAAAATGATTTGATGATAAAATAAATAGAATAAAAGTCTAAAGGAGATTGAAACTTGTTGGAATTGAATGCTTGGCTAGAACCAAAGTAGGGAGGTGGGTTTGGAAGAAAATTTTCAACATGGGTCATGGCAAGAGAAATTATTTTTGAGTGGGAAGGAATAAACCCATAATTTTATAGAAACTCTTTTTAATAAAAATAATATTAAAACAACCCAAGATAATTTGTGTTGACCCAACACATGTTGAAGAACCCTCAAGACCAAAAATCAATATTGAGAAGAGCTCCTAAAAAATTATTTGTCATAAAAGGGTTTGAGAAGGAGAGCCCCTCTTTTAGCAAAAATTCAAATAACCCCCTTTAGATCAAATAAAGAATTTTATAAAAACCAAATCAAAATTTTTGGAGTGTTACACCTGCCTGCCTACGGCCCACCACGTGGCTCCATCGAAGTCCCGGCACGACCCAGCTTGAACACCAGCGTAGCAAGACCCTCGCAAGGCGGATGACGCTAAGACCCCTAAAGGAGTTGGAGAGTTCTATGTAGCTACCTCATGAGGCTCAGCTGACGTGAGCCGTGACGACTAAGCCTAGGCGGGCGCGAGGCGGGCGTAGAGCGCAGGTTACCTCTTCGGTGCAAGGGAGGCAAGCCGCAGGCGCAGGGTCCTGAGAAATCAGCCAAAGGTTTCCATTCTGGTGCAACAAGACCAAGACCGCCAGGACAGCAAGACGGAGGTCATCACCGAGCCCAACGCAGCGTAACGACTAGAGGCTTTTCGCAGGCGAAGACAACTTTTGTCAGGATAGACTGTACTACTTGTCCCCTTCCCGTTGTTGTGGAATCCCTTTCCGCTCATATTTGGGAAGAGGACCAAGGCCACTATATATAGGAGTTAGCCACCACCATAGAAGGGGGGATGGGGACCCGAGCATCGCACCATCTCAAGAACACCTCACCTCCTAAGGTTTGTACATCCTTGTACTAGTTCATCCATAGCCCCTCGAGGCAATCCACCACACCACACTAGAGTAGGGTAGTACACCACAACAATGGCCTGAACTAGTATAAATCTATGTGTCTTTGTGTCTATGTGAGCTCGACGCATTAGGCTAGGGAGGATCGCGAGTAGGCAGGTTGGGCAGGTTGAGATCTCCGCACGCACCCCAGAGTTCGAACCTTTCACGGGTTGACGGATCCCGAAATCCGACACAAATCCTCTTGTTGGTAAGACAAGGGACAAGGTAACCTAATGCTTTCATGGACATCATCTTGTGTGTGCATCACTCTATGTCTCTGGATATCCTTGTTTGTTCCTTGTGGGACTAACCCGTGTAGGTATTAAAACTCCAACTCACTCCAATGGATTGCTCCAAATGATCTACAACAACATTGAGCATCCACATCTTCAACATCTACATGAAGTCATCATCGACAAAACCCAAGGTTAGTTCATCCCTCTTAAAGGGGGGATCTCACATCTAGGGGAAGCTTTACTCAAATAAATTGAGTTATATCAACTCTAATGGTGTGAACACAACAATGCTTTATGTAAAAGTGGTAACCCCACTTGTGCTTAAATGATGAGTATGACCTATGATCAAATGTTTTCATTTGACACCTAAGTCAATATACACATATATAGATGACCTAGTCATCGCCAATTATGTGATAGATGCTAGTATTGGTTGTGCATGCTTTGCCACATATTACATTTCCCATTTTATTGTGTGAGCATGTCGTTTGCATATTTTATCCATTTGAGGACATCCACTTGTTGCTTTGATTGACTGGTTTCTTTGTCTTTTGCCAAGTGGATAGATAAGAATGCCTAAGAACCTTCTCTAGCTATCTATGCTTTTCTCATCTCAAATTCTATTCATGCTACATCACTATGTTTGATCAACTCATATTAAAACCACTCTGTGTGAGGAGCACTCGTAGTCCACGATTTTCCATAGACTTAAACTTCCTAAACCTCTATGTGCATTTCAGTCTGACCGAGAAATCCATTTTGGTCACACCGAGTTCACTAAGTTGACCTAGGTTTTCATCTCGGTGCAACCGATTTGAACACTTCGGTCACACTGAGTTGCAGCAACCGCTTGCGAATCTGCAATCTCGGTGCCACCGAGTAGTTCCACTCGGTCACACCGACAAGGCAGGGATATAAATATCCACGGGTGAGATGTTGGAAATTACTTCAAATCTTCTCAGCCCGCGTGTGTCATGCTCTGCCCCCTCGGCTCTCCGGATCGTCTTCTCGCTGCCAATGACCTCCCGCTGTTGGAATCTGCCGCTGTCAACATAATCTGCTCCACCGTCGCCGCCGTAGCGAACACCCGTCGTTCTAGGGTATGTGTTCGACCCCTTGAGCTGTCTATTACACTCCGATTCCTAGCACAAGGACAATGCCATGCTTCTTGCCACAAATGAGACTAATCTATCCAACTAAATCATACTTAGGTCTAGTTTGATTCCACAATTTTAGGGTTATCTCTCCGCAGAACTTATCTCGGACCGACCGAAATGTAGAAATCGGTCTCACAGAATTTGCTTAGGCCATTGCACATGCGCTTTCCAGTCTGACCAAAACGTGCAAATCGGTGTGACCGAGTTCAGGATTCTGTTCAAACCTAGCAATCTCGGTGCCACCGAACTGTGACTCGGCCCAACCGAGTTCACTAGTTTAGGTTCCAAGTGTTGCTTCGGTATCATCGATTTTGTCAATGTGGTAGCTCCGAGATCATTTCTGTAAAGAACTAAAACTAAGTTTTTGACTCATTTTGATTTGCAAAACCTTTGTACTTTGTGATGCTCATCTATTCTACTTCATCTACAACCTATTCACAGGGTCTACTGACAGTTTGCCTGCAAGATGTCTGACCAAAGTGACAGACAGAACAGGTCTGAACAAGAAGAACATTTGAGTGAGGGCACTAGCCCCTCCAACAGCTATGATGAGGGCAGCAGGAGCACACCTAGTAACTTGCCCAAGGCAGCTACTAGAACAAGGAAGAAGAGAACATCTGATTAAGAGGATGAGGACTACATTGCAGCTGAGGATGAGGCCACTTCCAAGAAGAAAGTGGTGAAGAAAGAATTTGGCACAGTTGCATCAACTAAGCCAGGCATGAACAAAAAGGCACCAGCAAGAAGTGTTACTATGTCAAAGGCCAGAGCATCCACTCAAGAGACTTTGGGATCTGAACACAAAGAGGCTGCTGCAGAAGGAAAGAAGAGGAAAGAGAGGGTCAACAAGACCACTGCCAGGATAATTGGCAAGCCTTCTATGATGAGAGATTCAGATGAAGAGGAAGAGGATGCTGCTCCAGCTCCTAAGGCTCAGAAGCTCATGGGAGACGCAATTAAGTTAGGGGTTGTTCCTAAGCCCAAACTTGCTCCCAAAGCTGCCGCTCCAACCACAAAGTCTGCACCCAAGAGGAGTACAAGGAATATACCTGCTGAGGAGAAGAACAAGGCCCCAGTGCCTGAAATGGAAGAGGAACAAGCTGAAGCCCAAGTGCCAAGGAAGCTCAAGCCAAAGATTCCAGACCATAATGATGCACATCCTATTGCAGAGGACATGAAACTCAGAAAGGATGCAGGTTTAAGACTTTGGAGAAAGAATGACCCATATGCTGTAAGAAGAATAACTATAGTGGATTATAGGTTCCATACAAAGGAACAACAAGATTTCTATGAAACATTTGCTTGACAAGAAGCCCATAGTGTGTGACATGAGATGGGTTGATTGGAACTACATTAAGGAGAATGAAGATCACTTTCCAGGTGTCTTTGACAGCTTTAAGAACTGTGAGGTTGACAAATTTGTTGGCCAGAAACTCACAAAGTGGAATGATGAGCTGATCATGCAATTCTACTCAACTGCTCATTTCTATCCAGATGGCAGAATTGTATGGATGTCAGAGGGTACAAGGTACCAATCTACAATTGATGAGTGGGCTAGATTGATCAATGCTCTAGATGCTCATGAAGATGACTTAGATGACTATGCCAAGAAGAAGAAGGATCATAACTCAATGGCTAGCATGTACAAGGAGATTCCTGATGCAGACCTAGAGACTCACAAGTTTGGCTCTGTGAAGCACTTACTGTCAGGGCTACCTACTATCAATACCATTCTGAGGCACACTCTGTTGCCAAAATCAGGAGATCACAAAATGATAAGAGGACACTCCATCAACTTGCTGCATATATTTGATGTCCCTCAAAAGTTCAAAGTGATGAGTTTGATTGTTGAGACAATCAAGAGAATAGCTGCAGATTAGCAGAAGTCTTGTGGGTATGCTCCACAAATTCAGGTGCTTATCAACTCCAAGATGGGTACATGCACATATCTGTTGGACAGAGAACATCTACCCCTCAGGCCAGATTTTGAGGATAACATTGTTGTTATGAACGAGGAAGACCCTTCCTCGGTGCAAGCACATGAGAAGAGAGAGAAAGCAAGGGCAGAGAAAGGTGCAAGGATGCCAATAGCTGAAGAGGCATCTGCGGTGTTCTTGAAGAGCAAGAACGATCAGCTTGGATATCTGATCCAATCCACCTTGAGGATTGAGAAGGGCTTGGCTACCCTAACTCAAAACCAGGAGAGCTTGGAGAGGATCATTGAGCAGAAATTCTATGATCTTGATGTCAAGGTAACTCAGATTCAGTCAGTGGTTGAGCAACTTCAGAGGAAGTGGAGGAGAAGAACGGAAGGTCTACTACATATGCTTTCACTAGAGTGCCCAGGAGTCAGAGGTCTGCTGCAGTGCCTGTTCCAGATACAAGAGCTACTACATCCGCACAAGCAGCCACACCTTTAGTGCCACCAGCTCCAACTTCAGCTCCACCAGCTCCAGCTTCTTCAACAAAAGCTTTCGTCCTTGGAGTCATCTCTACACCACCTCATGAAGACCAAGCCCGAGACACGCATAGCACTATGCATATTTTTGACTTTTTGGTAACTTGTTGCCAAAGGGGAAGAAATATGTATAGATCATAGTCTTCGAGAGAGCGAGAGAGAGAGTGTGTGTGTGTTGCTTTTTGTCTATCTTTGCGCTTTATTTGCTTGAGCTCTATTGTGTGTTTGCTTGATACTTGGATGATCATGTGTTTGATCATATGCTACCTTTATTGTGTGCTTGAATGATATGATCCTTCATATCCATTTATGATCATTCATTTTGCTTGGTGATGAGTGCATGTTTTCAATTTTTAGCATTTGGAGCGCTCCACCAAGATGTATATGACATGAAAGAGTGACTGATGATCCTATCACATTGTACATTTGCAGTCCAAAGAAAATTTTAAATAATGCACAAATTTAGGGGGAGCTCTTGTTTGCCACATACTTCTCAAAGCGACAATGTATTTCAATCTTATTATCATTTGTCGAAGCTTTGATCTATATGTTGTCATCAATTACCAAAAAGGGGGAGATTGAAAGTGCAACTATCCCTGGGTGGTTTTGGTAATGATTTACAACATATAGCACATTGAACTAATGCCATTTCAAGATAAATATTGCAGGAAAGTTCAGTGATTAGCATGGCTCGGATAAGGATTGTGGACCCCTCAAAATGCTAAGGATAAAAGATTTGCTCAAGCTCCAAAGTCCAAGACTGTACATTTTCCATTTTAGTGATCCAAGATCACATTGAGTCTATAGGAAAGCCAATACTATTAAAATGGGATGAGGTGTTGCTTAATGGCTTGCTTTCTCAAAATGCTTAGTGATATGCTCCAAAGCCCTCAACCACTTTCTCATATCCACATATGTCCAAAACCAAAAGTCAAACTCGGCCCTACCGATTTGCTTCATCCGGCGCCACCGAGTTTAGTTGACATAGCCACTGCCAGAAACCCTAGTCTTTTCAGTCTCACCAATAAGGATCTCGGTCTCACCGAGATGGGATTGCAAACTCTCTGTTTCCCTTCATAACATTTTGGTCCAACCAGAATGAGCAATCGGTCCCACCGAGTCTGCAATGCAAACTCTCTATTTCCTTTTCGTAATGCTTTGGCCCCACTGAGATGAGCGAATCGGTCCCACCGAGTTTCCCTGACCAACCTTCTGGTTAGCTTATTACCAAAGTCGGTCCAACCGAGTTTTTGTAATCAGTCCAACCAAGATTATGTTATGCCCTAACCCTAATGACATTGGTCCAACCGAGATGACAAGTCGGTCCCACCGAAATTTTCTAACGGTCACATATGAACTGAATCAATCCGGCTGAGATTTCTGATCCGGTCCAATCGAGTTTGGTGTAATGTGTGTAACGGTTAGATTTTGTGTGGAGGCTATATATACCCCTCCACCCTCTCCTTATTCATGAGGATGCCATCGGAACGTGCCTAGACTTTCACTATCCATTTTCTGAGAGAGAGCCACCTACTCATGTGTTGAGACTAATATATTCCATTCCTAACATATAAATCTTGATCTCTAGCCTTCCCCAAGTTGATTTCCACTCAAATCAGCTTTCCACCAAATCCAATCCTATGAGAGTGAGTTGAGTGTTGGGGAGACTATCATTTGAAGCACAAGAGCAAGGAGTTCATCATGAACACACCATCTATTACCTTTTGGAGAGTGGTGTCTCCTAGATTAGTGAGGTGTTACTTGGGAGCCTCCGACAAGATTGTGGAGTTGAACCAAGGAGTTTGTAAGGGCAAGGAGATCGCCTACTTCATGAAGATCTACCCTAATGAGGCAAGTCCTTCATGGGCGATGGCCATGGTGGGATAGACAAGGTTGCTTCTTCGTGGACCCTTCGTGGGTGGATTCCTCCATGGATAAGCGTAACCATTACCCTTCGTGGGTTGAAGTCTCCATCAACGTGGATGTACGATAGCACCACCTATCGGAACCACGACAAAAACATCCATGTCTCCTATTGCGTTTGCACTCTCCAAACCCTTCCCTTTACATTCTTACAAGTTGCATGTCTTACTTTCCGCTGGTTCGATACTCATTGCATGCTTGCTTGAATTGTGTTAAGATTGCTTGACTAGTGCTAAGTTGTTAAAATTTGCCAAGAACTAAAATTGGGAAAAGGTTAAGTTTTTAATTGGTCAAGTAGTCTAATCACCCCACCCCCTCTAGACATACTTTCGATCCTACAATTGGTATCAGAGCTTTCGTCTCCATTTGCCTTGATTTCCATAGCTTTTGGTGATCATAGCCTTGGTTTCACAAACTAGGAGAGTATGGCGTCTAGCGAGGGAAATTACCACCATAGAGGTCCTTACTTTGATGGTACTAATTTTGCTAGTTGGAAGCATAAGATGAAAATTCATATTCTTGGACATAACCATGCTGTTTGGGCTATTGTGTGCATTGTCTTGCAAGGTGAATTCTTTGATGGGAGAGAATCGAACTGTGAAGCTACCGCGGAATAGTTGAAGATGCTGCAATACAACGCTCAAGCTTGTGATATACTCTTCAACGGATTGTGCCCCGAAGAAATCAACAAAATCAGTCGCCTTGAGAAGGCAAAGGAAATTTGGGATACTTTGATTGATATGCACGAAGGTACCGACTCCGTCAAGGAATCCAAATTGGATGTACTTCAAAGTCAACTTGACAAGTTCAAAATAAAGGATGGTGAAGGTGTCGCTGAAATGTACTCTAGGCTTTCTCTCATCACAAATGAGATTGCCGGCATAGGAAGTGAAGAGATGACCGACAAATTCATCATCAAGAAGATCCTAAGAGCCTTGGATGGAAAATATGATACCGTGTGCACATTGATCCAAATGATGCCCAACTACAAGGATCTCAAGCCAACAAAAGTCGTTGGAAGAATTGTTGCTCATGAGATGTCACTCAAGGATAAGGAAGAGCTTCACAACAAGTCTAGTGGTGCTTACAAAGCCTCATGTGATGCTCCTACATCACCAAGTGAGAAACAAACCTTCAATGAGGAATTGAGCTTAATGGTAAAAACTTCAACATGTTCTACAAGAGTAGAAGCAAGGAAAGAAGCTCCAAGTCAAGATCCTACAATGACAAAAGATCTTCGAGTTGTGAACGTAATTGCTACAATGGTGGAAGACCCAGACACTATTCCAATGAGTGTATGGCTCCTTACAAAAGGAGAGAAGATTCACCCAAAAGGAGAAGTAGAAGAGATGAATCACCACCAAGAGAGAGGAGGAGTAGAGATGATCGTTATGAACAAAGAACCTCTCAGAGAAGCAAGGATTTGGAGATGAATGAAAAATCATCAAAGAGCTACACAAAGCAAAGACATCAAGCTCATGTTGGTGAATGGGTATTCGGTTCCTACTCCGACCATCACTCCGAGAGAAGCTATCACTCCGACTCCGAATATACTCAACATAAAGGTGTTGCCGGTCTAGCACTTGTGTCAACAAACTCCTACGACATATTTGACTCACCAAATGAAGGAATTGGAAGATGCTTCATGGCTAAAGGCCCAAAGGTATCACACCCCGAGTATGTTGATTTCAATAGTGATGAAGATGACTTGTTAGTTGATGATGATTTACTTGTTGACAACTCTAGTAATGAATACTATGATGAAACATAAATTAATTATGCTAATCAAGATAAAATGAATGACAATGAGAAGGAGGAAATTGAGCGTCGAACTAAAGAACTAAACACTCTTAAGTTAGCTCATGAAACTACCTTGGAAGATCATCAAGAACTTTTAAAGACTCATGAGAAGTCACGCGTTGAAAAGCTCAACCTTGAGCAAGAGCATGAGTTTTTAAAGGCAATCAATGATGATCTACGCAAGAAAATTTCTTCTTACATTGCCAACACTACTAGGAAAAGGGCTATAGATGAAATGGACACTAATGGCGCACCAGACATGTGGTGCGCCACTACTATATACTAATGGTGCACCATGTGTTGGTGCGCCATTAGTGTCCAAATACTAATGGCGCACCACATCCCTGGTGCGCCATTACTAACAAAAAAAAAATATTTTTTTTTCAAAACTAGTAATGGCGCACCAGGGGATAGTGCGCCATTACTAGTTAAACTAGTAATGGCGCACCACATCCACGGTGCGCCATTAGTAAAAAAAATTCAAATTTTTTCTCAATTTTTTTTCAAAACTAGTAATGGCGCACCAGGGGATAGTGCGCCATTACTAGTTTTAACTAGTAATGGCGCACCACATCCACGGTGCGCCACTAGTAAAAAAATTCAATTTTTTTTCAAAACTAGTAATGGCGCATCGTGGGAGTGGTGCGCCATTACTAGTTGAACTAGTAATGGCGCACCACTCCCACGGTGCGCCATTACTAACTTGGCCCAAAAATTCCACCGAATGCACCCCCCCCCTGGACCGCCTTTTCAGTTTAGAAAAAATAAAACAAAATGATAAAAATGTCAAAAAATAAAAGAAAATAAGTTTCCCATGTGATATGTGGTCTAGTTGTTGGGAAAATTTACAAATATGAATTTCGACTTTATTTGCAAAATCTCTCTAGAAATTTGTAAAATGGGCATAACTTTTGCATACGAACTCGGATTAAAAAGTTTTTTATATGAAAAATCATCTACTCGAAAAGTTACATCCAAATTTAACACAAAAAAGTTAAACATTTTCAGTATCCCCAAAAACCTAACAGAAAAAAGTTACGGGGCTTTCAAGATCTAGAGGCAAAAAAAATCAAAAAATTTCAAACTTACTAGTGGCGCACCGTGTGGTGCGCCACTAGTAACAGAAAAAAATTGGTTTTCAAATATTGTTCAAAATTTCATCATAGTCATGAACATGAACAAAGTCCTAGACATCAACAAGGTATAATAGGATTGATATGCTAGATATATCAACAAGTGCGTGTGAAGTGAGCTGTTGCTGGGGTTGGATAGAACTCTGAAGTTAAGTGTGCTTGGGCTGGAGTAGTGTGAGGATGGGTGACCTTTTCGGAAGTTTTACCACGGAGTGCGATTTGACCTAAGATTAAGCATATTGACCCGAGATTAAGCCATAGTTACCTGAGATTAAGAAAAAAATGAAGAATTCTGAAAAAAAATCTGAAAAAAAAATTGAAAAAAAATTGTTACTAATGGTGCACTTCTATGTGGTGCGCCATTAGTATACCAGATACTAATGGCGCACCACAGGTGCGCCATTAGAAAAAAAATCTAATGGTGTGGTGCTAGTGGCGCACTTGTAGTGCGCCATTAGTAGAGAAAACCGGTGCGCCACTAGCAGCCCTTTTTCTAGTAGTGCAAGCATTTACTCTTATCTACTTACATGCCACAAGTAAAATCTAGCAACAAGAGTAAGAAAGGTTCTTCTACTAGTAGTAACAATAATCATGCTAAATCCAATGTTGTTGCTTCTAGTTGTTCTCTTGATTCCACTAATGATTCTCTTAGCCAAGTTACACTTGAGCAAGAAAATAGTTTATTGAAGGGAATTATTGAGAAGGGTGTCTACAAAAGTCTTGCCGGGAGTAAGCAATTCAAAAAAATTGTACGCAAGAAAGGAAGGCACCGGAAGAATCAAGGTGTTGGTTTTGAACAAAAGTTCAATGCCAATGGAGTTGAATGGGAAGAAGATCAATTCCCCAAGACGAAGTTTGTTCCCCAACAAGAGAAGTATGATCCTACTTCTTTCCAAGGGACACAAGCTCAAGATGATCTTCCACCACAAGACCACAAGCAAAAAGGCAAGGACAAGCTTCAAGTGGGTTCCAAAGACTACATCAAGTTCTACTTCATCAAGTTCCACTACTACCCCAAGGATTCCCATCAAAATGATGTGGATCCCAAAGAAGAAGAACTAGAGAGTTCTTGAGGGTGACTCCGCCAACACTCTTCACTCACATCATTTTGGCAAGGACAAGTGCAATCATCTTTAACATCTTGCACTAGTTCAAGGAGTCACAAATTGTCGGCGTCGTGGACTTGGGGGTATCCAGTCCTGCCTGCCTGCGGCCCACCACATGGCTCCATCGATAGCCCGGCACTGCACAGCTTCAACATCAGCGTAGCAAGACCCTTGCGACGCGCCAAGCCTCGCGAAGCAGACGACGCCAAGACCCCTGAAGGAGTTGGCCTCCTCAGGAGGGCTCCTGAGGGGCGGAGAGTTCTATGCAGCTACCTCATGAGGCTGGGGTGACGTGAGCCGTGACGACCAAGGCCAGGCAGGCGCTAGGCGGGCGCAGAGCACAGCTTCAGGAAAGGGAGCCAAGCCGCAGGCACAGGGTCCTGATGAATCAGCCAAATGTTTTCATTCTGGTGCAACAAGACCAAGACCGCCAGGATGGCAGGACGGAGGTCATCACCGAGCCCACCGCAGCGTCACGACCAGAGGCTTTTCGCAAGCGAAGTCTACTTTTTTCAGGATAGACTGTACTACTTGTCCCCTTTCAAATCCCGCCGTTGTGGAATCCCTCCCGCTCATATTTGGGAAGAGGACCAAGGCCACTATATATAGGACTTAGCCACCACCATAGAAGGGGGGATTGGGACCCGAGCATCACACCAGCTCAAGAACACCTCACCTCCTAAGGCTTGTTCATCCTTGTACTAGTTCATCCATAGCCCCTCGAGGCAATCCACCACACAACACCGGAGTAGGGTATTACACCACAACAGTGGCCTGAACCAGTATAAATCTCTATGTCTTTGTGTCTATGTGAGCTTGACGTGTTAGGCTAGGGAGGATCGCGACTAGGCAGGCTGGGCAGGTTGAGATCTCCGCATGCACCCCAAAGTTCGAACCTTTCACGGGTTGACGGATCCCGAAATCCGACACAAACCTTCTTGTTGGTAATACAAGGGACAAGGTAACCTAATGCTTTCATGGACATCATCTTGTGTGTGCATCACTCTATGTCTATGGATATCCTTGTTTGTTCCTTGTGGGACTAACCCGTGTAGGTATTAAAAGTCCAACTCACTCCAATGGATTGCTCCAGATGATCTACAACAACATTGAGCATCCACATCTTCAACATCTACATGAAGTCATCATCGACAAAACCCAAGGTTAGTTCATCCCTCTTAAAGGGGGGATCACACATCTAGGGGGAGCTTTACTCAAAAGAATTGAGCTATAGCAAGTCTAATGGTGTGAACACAACAATGCTTTATGTAAAAGTGGTAACCCCACTTGTGCTTAAACGATGAGTATGACCTATGATCAAATGTTTTCATTTGACTCCTAAGTTAATATACTCATATATAGGTGACTCTAGTCATTGCCAATTGTCTGATAGGTGCTAGTATTGGTTGTGCATGCTTTGTCACGTATTTCATTTGCCATTTTATTGTGTGAGCATGTTGTTTGCATATTTTATCTATTCGAGGACATCCACTCGTTGCTTTGATTGACGGGATTCTTTATCTTTTGCCAAGTGGATGGACAAGAATGCCTAAGAACCTTCTCTAGCTATCTATGCTTTTCTCATCTCAAATTATATTCATGCTACATCACAAAGTTTGATCAAGTCAGATTCAAACCACTCTGTGTGAGGAGCACTCGGAGTCCCTGATTTGTCATAGACTTAAACTTCCAAAACCTCTTTGTGCATTTAGGTCTAAACGAGAAATCCATTTCGGTCACATCGAGTTCACTAAGTTGATCTAGGTTTTCATCTCGGTGCAACTGATTTGAACACTTCGGTCATACCGAGTTGCAGCAACTGCTTGCGAATCTGCAATCTCGGTGCCACCGAGTTGTTCCACTCGGTCATACCGATAGGGTCTGGATATAAATATCCACGGGTGAGATTTTGGAAATTACTTCAAATCTTCTCAGCCCGTGCATGTCCTGCTCTGCCCCCTCGGCTCTCCAGATTGTTTTCTCGTCGCCAATGACTTCCCGTCATTGGAATCTGCCGCCATCGACAAAATCTGCTCCACCGTCGCCACCATAGCAAACACTCACCGTTCTAGGGTATGTGTTCGACCCCTTGTGCTGTCTATTTCACCTCGATTCCTAGCACAAGGACAATGCCATGCTTCTTGCCACGAATGAGACTAATCTATCCAACGAAATCATCGTTAGGTCTAGTTTGATTCGGAAATTTTAGGGTTGGCTCTCCGCAGAACTCATCTCAGACCGACCGAAATGTAGAAATCGGTCTCACCAATTTGGCTTAGGCCATTGCACATGTGCTTTTCAGTCTGACCGAAACTTGCAAATCGGTATGACCGAGTTCAGGATTCTGTGAAACCCTAGGAATCACGGTGCCACCAAACTATGACTCGGCCCAACCGAGTTAACTAGTTTAGGTTCCAAGTGTTGCTTCGGTATCACCGAATTTGTCAATTCGGTAGCTCCGAGATCATTTCTGTAGAGAACTAAAACTAAGTTTTTGACTCATTTTGATTTGCAAAACCTCTATACTTTATTATGCTCATCTATTCTACCTCATCAACAACCTATTCACAGGGTCTGCTGATAGTTTTCCTGCAAGATGTCTGACCGGAGTGGCAGCCAGAACAGGTCTGAACAACAAGAACATTTGAGTGCGGGGACTAGCCCCTCCAGCAGCTATGATGAGGGCAGCAGGAGCACACCTAGTAACTTTCCCAAGGCAACTACTAGAACAAGGAAGAAGAGAACATCTGATTAAGAGGATGAGGACTACATTGCAGCTGAGGATGAGGCCACTTCCAAGAAGAAAGTGGTGAAGAAAGAATTTGGCACAGTTGCATCAACTAAGCCAGGAATGAACAAAAAGGCACCAGCAAGAAGAGTTCCTATGTCAAAGGCCAGAGCATCCACTCAAGAGACTTTGGGATCTGAAACCAAAGAGGCTGCTGCAGAAGGGAAGAAGAGGAAAGAGAGGGTCTAGAAGACCACTGCCAGGATAATTGGCAAGCCCTCTATGATGTGAGATTCAGATGAAGAGGAAGAGGATGCTGCTCTAGCTCCTAAGGCTTAGAAGCTCATGGGAGATGCAATTAAGTCAGGGGCTGCTCCTAAGCCCAAACTTGCTACCAAAGTTGTTGCTCCAGCCACAAAGACTACACCCAAAAGGAGTACAAGGAATATACTTGCTGAGGAGAAGAACAAGACCCAAGTGCCTGAAATGGAAGAGGAAATAAGTTGAAGCCCAAGTGCTAAGGAAGCTGAATCCAAAGATTCTAGACCATAATGATGCACATCCAGTTGCAGAGGACATGAAACTCAGAAAGGATGCAGCTGTGCGTCTTAGGATCTCGGGTAGGGGGTCAAAACCGGCGGATCTCGGGTAGGGGGTCCCAAGTTGTGCGTCTTAGGATCAATGGTAACCTGAACACGGGATTTTACCCAGCTTCGGGCTCTCTTGATGAGATAATACCCTACATGCTGCTTGATTGAGTATAATGAGTATAGGGGTTACAAGAGTTGATCTACCTCGAGATCATATGTTGTGGTCTAAACCCTGGAGGTATGATGAGTAATATCATAATCTATCGACTAGCCTGGCCTCGGTTTATATAATGTACCAGAGGCCTAGGATAACAAGAGTCCTAGCCGAATATGCCGGTGGGGAGGAGTCCTTCTCTTGATCACCATGTCTTGTGGAATCTTCCTTGTATGCGGCAACTGTCCGAACTGGCCCATGAGTATACGTCCATGGGGGTCCTCGGCCCAATCTAACTGATCGGGAGACGACGTGGTGAGTACCCCCTAGTCCAGGACACCATCAGTAGCCCCCTGAACCGGTCTTCAAGTTGGGGACGCTCCTTGATTCTTCCGAACTGTTCTTCATCTTCGGTCGTCGGTCTTCAAAATTGGTTCAACAAATCTTCCCATCTTCGATCTGGAGGATCGCCAAAGTGAATCCAAAGAGTTTACACGTCGGGTATCCGAGGAGCCCCTTTAAATTTACGACCTTTATCAATGCCTTGTTATTTTTATGCCACACCTCGGGTTTGAAGTTGTTCGATCTCCAACGCTAGACTACATTCGAGGTATCTTTTGCAGCCGAGCACCATCGTCGGACTGCTTCCGAGCTCCAACGCTGGAATGTATCCGAGCTCCAACGCCGGATTGTGTACAAGCTTCAACGCCGGAATGTATCCGAGCTCCAACGCCGGAATATATCCGAGGTGTCATAGATCACCTTGGTTCAAAAAAGTTGAAGGAGTTTAGCCGAGCTTAATGCCAGGAATGCCCTCTACGGAGCCAGCCACTAGCGTCCGAGCTTTATGCCGGACTGCTTCCGGGGTGTCTATTGTAGTCGAGCACCAATGCCAGACTGTATCCGAGTTCCAACGTCGGACTATGTCCGGGATACACCTGAAGGAAAACATGAAACCGCTGATCCTAGTAGCCCCTGAGACTCAGGTAAATGTGCGAAATCGGCCTGAGGATCAACTCCTAGCTCGGCAGCATACATAGGAATAGAAACGCGGTGTGCAAAGTCCTCGAGACTCAGGTTGGGTGTGGCCGACCAACCTGAGGATAATAATCTCCTCGAAAACAATATTGCACTTTTAATTTTCTGCATTGGATTGCCAATGCAGTACCCTCCGGGACACTGGTCGGGTGGCAACACAAGATTAGGGGATCAATGTGCCCTTTTAATATTTGTAAATAATAACCCCGAAGCCTAGTAGCCCCCGAGCCTTAATGCGGGCATGGGAGGCCGAATTAAGGATCGATATCCATAGTAAAATCACAAGTACTTTATGTATCCAAGTACTTTATGTCATTAATGCTCGGATCCGCATTGTACAAAACTTTGTTGACCGACCATCAGCTTCAACCTCCTCGGCCAGCAGCCGAGGAGTATTTGTCCTACTTTATAAAGCCTTTATGAGCGCTAGGATTTACGGCAAACAAGGCAATTCGGCCATATGATTTTATAAACAAAGATACGCAGAGAGACATGTTATATTATTGTTTAACATAGGAAACATTGTCCAAAGAAAATAGTCCCGCTATCGGTTCCTTTCTTTGGGTTGTCATGCTAAGCATGATCATGAAACCTCAGCTCCGATCAATGTGGGAGGAAAATACTGAGGATTTAGTTCGGGGAAAGCTTCCAAACTTTGTGGTCTAAATGAACCAAATTTTTACCTCCGTTGTGACCGTTTATAATCTGAAAGTAGCCCATCGTCGGCTTCTACCCCCTTGTAGATGCTATGCAGGGTGTTTCTGAAATAACAAAACAACCCTTAGCCGGCGTCTCGGTGCCCGAAGGCGGTTGTGTTGGCGGAAACGAGGCAATCAGATATGTGGGCTTTATAATTTTCACTTAGTCATAGGAGATTAAAGTTGGGAGGCTAGCAAGTAGCCCCCCCCCCCCGCTTAGTGTCCAGCGACAACCGAGGTCAAGCCGTAAACACTTCGGCCAATGTTATGAACGGCCCGTAATTTAACATAGTCATCAGACTGCTGACCAGTTTACGCTTATTGTGGCAGTCAGTTTTTGGCTCTCTCTACTGTGGTGCTTAACCATGTGAGCTGGAAGCACAATCACAGTGGTTCTCCTTTGCACACCTAGCCGAACAAAGTGGAACATAGAAGGCAAGCACAGGAGCCGGGCAACCCAACTATTGACTGAAGACACAATTCGAAACGGATGCATATATAGCAATATCCAAGACTTTTTGCCGAATCTCTAAAGGTATGCGGCATTGCACTACGAGACTTATGCGGAAAACACACGAATAGTTTAAAAGTGCCATAAACTTGGAAAACCAAGAAACGTTAGTAAAAACTTGACGTCCGAATAAGAAGTGTTCGGTGCCAATCCGAAAATTGGTCTTAGAAAAAAAATTGTGCTTCTGTCGTGCTTTAACATGACACATCCTATCTCAAGACTTCAAGCGGGTCAGCCTACAGCTTCAACCTCCTATCCCGAAGGCGGAGTACTTAGGCTCCCCGGCTATTGACCACACACTCTCGTCGAAAAAAGGAGTGATAGAAAAAAGACTTTGCAGCGACTAGGAAGAAGAACACTTATTATAAAACAGCTCACATAAATTTAAGAGCCCCCAAGTGACTTGGGTAAAATAATTATGTATTATAATGATTGTGCATACCAAAGTACTTATATCATATCTGTGTTCACCCGAACTTTGAACGTGTCTTAACCGACCGTCAGCTTCTCCCTCTTCGGTCAAGGACCGAAGAGTGTTATGTACTCCACCTGTCGAGAATATCGACGGTGTTTTCGATAACCATGCAATCAGGCCATAAGGCTGTAACAGACAAAGCGCGCTTAGTGAACTTATGCTATATTACTAACGAAGTGTAAGAAGCATCTTCGAAGAAAATAGTACCCCCACCCATACCTTTCTTCGGTTGCTCATTATTATTATGAGACTTGTGCAATAGATATTTTGTACTCATGAGTTCTGTTGTGTGCCGACCATTGTTGAAAACAGTAAGAGCGCTAGCTTTCGGCTTCACCCAGTCTGAGGTCCGGCTCGGATGAACCGATCGTGAGAATCGCAGAGGTGCTCCCTTTACTCCCTAGCCGAACAATCGGGAACGTAGGGGTAAGCACAGGAGCCAGGCAACCCAGCTTGCAAGTCGCTTAAGTAAACATGGTGCATATTGTGGCGTAATGCACGAACAAGGAATGAAGCCGTACAAGTATAATCATATGCAAGAGGAAAAGCTCCATAAAGGGAGCCCCCAAATAAACGGGGTATTTGAATATGTGCATCGCAAACAAAGTTTTGACAATGTACTTTGTCACAAACAACTTTGTGGAAAAATTATAATGCTTGGTCGAATCGAACAAAATTTAAAACTGAAAGTTTTTTAGCATGAGAGCAACTTAGCTGGTTAATGTGTTCGGTGTTGATGATGCGATTCGGGCTTGTGGCGGGATGAAGATGCCCATTGAACCGACAAGGTTTGCAGTCCTCGGCATGGCCGAGGTCCCAGCCCCTAGGCCCGAGGTGTCCGAGCAAGGAGTTCGGCATTCTAGAGTAGTGACCACGTAACGCGGTAAAAATCAATTACCTGCACAGATAAAACAGTGCGGTCTAGGAAATAATAATAATGTATATAATCCTTGAATAATAGCTTTATGCAAGAATAATTTATTTAAAGATATGTGGCCTGGCGCCGAAGCCAATGTTGATGCAGGGCGTCGGCGTGACGTAGTGAAGGCGTGACAAAGCCTGAATTTACAGGGTGGTCTGAGTTTCGGTTGCGGAGTTCCCGAACTGTGTACGGAAGCTGACCGAACCACCCCGCGACCGTTTTAATGTGGTCGCCGTTCGATAGACCTGTGTACAGATGATGGAACAAACCGGAGTAATAATATTTAAGAAAAATAAGCCCAACAAGCAAAAATTGTTAGGATTAATAGCACATGGTTTATTTGTTGTAGTAGACCGAAGAAAAGCGACTCCTAAAATTGGGAATCGACCCGCACACCCAGTGCCTGATGGGCGATAAAGCGATGGTATGGTGATGCTGGCAAAGGTTGGCTTGCCGAGGCAAAAGCCCCCGGTCCAGCTAACGTGACGAAGCTGGTTGGCTGGTGATGTGCTACTAGAGCGGGTGGCAGAGCTCCTGGGCTCCGCCTCCTCGGGGGCTCATCCCTTCTACGTCGAGCTGCCACTCCAGGTCCAGGGCGGACCGTATGGATGCCCCATACATGCCCGCGTGGCTCCGAGCGGATTCCAAGGCCTCCCCAGCGCTAACCTAGCCGTCAGCATCGGGCGACCAGCAGTGCCGGCTCCGCCCCTGACCGGCGGAGGGGCATTCGCTGCAGCCCACGGCCCCGACGGTCCTCCACGCTACCACCCCCAAGACATCACTTCGAGCAGGACTGCGTGGCACGTGGGGCACTACAACGAGGCATTCGGTGCGGTGGCCCCGAAAGCTTATGTGCCCCACATGGTAGATCAAGGGCACGCACTGGAAGAAGACCATGGCTCGTTCCTTGGCCCAGGTTGGGGCGAAGAGACGCCGGAAGCTGAGCTCTTTCAGGAACCCAGGAGAGCCTCGACGACCGCGCTGGTGGCAGCAACTATCGGGTACCGCTAATTCCTCACGAGCAAGCTTACGCTAACCATGGGTCACAGGAGGTACAGGTCGCCGCAGCAGATGGATGCCCCAGTCCAGCAGCTTCCTACCCCTCAGGAGGAGGGCACCGGGGGCTGCCGGAGAGGGGCCGAGATTCGGCCTCACCCCTGCGGCGCTCGGAGCAAGGCGTCCTCAGGAGGTAGGCCCTCTGCCGGGGAGGTGCCCCAGGGCCTGCCCCCGACAGAGGACCCGTGGTCGTCGGGGGAACCGCTAGCGACCGCTCTATCCCATCGGCGGCGTCCTCGGTATCCGGTAGTCATGGGTGGCAATAGAGTGCGGCGCAAGGCGGGGCCCTCGTCTGGCGATATGAAGAAAGGCCGGTACCTGTGAAGAAGGCCCAGTGCCTGTGAAGCTCTCCGCCCGTGACCCTCTCACATAATAATGAGTTGGGGCTGTACACGCCTCGGAGTCTCCGGAGAGCCGCCCTCGGGCCTCGGGGGCTCCAGCCCACGCCCAGTGGCAGCACTTAGCTCCGCGCAGGTGAGAAGACGTCGAAGACTAGACTAGGTGCCGGACGCGGCTTTTTTGCTTTTTTGCCTTTCTCTTGGTTGTCGAGTTTCTTCGGTTTGAATTTAAGTTGGATTCGAGCTTGAGACTTGCGTGTGTTCGGGGAAAGGGTGTTTGTCTCGTTCGAGCAATCTCTCGCGTTCTGGTTGCCGCTTTGTGTCCAATCAGCATCAGCTGCCTCCCCTCGCGAGAGTCTCGCGAGTCGGGCCAGGTCAGGCATGTATGCAACCTGGACTACTGTCACTACGCCCTCTCATGAGGTTCTCATCACAAGATCAGTGGGTCCACTCAGGAGACATTCGAGGCACTGCGGCCCCCGCAGGCTCGCTCAAGACCCGCCCAGGTCAAAGGTAAACAAGTCGACTGACTCATCGCAAGGCCAATCGCGAGGCAGAAGCATGCATGCGGCATTATGTCTACAAATACACTAACTGCAAGTTTTTACACGAGGGGCTCCCCCTCCCAAAATGCTCTTACAACCTTCAGGGCCGAGCCCGAACTCTTTCTGCGCAGGATAAACTGCGGGAATAACACGCGATCAATCAGATAAATCTCCCAATGCATCTTCGGGAGCGCCCCCGGAGGCGTCACTGGCCTCATCGTCGCTCATGTTGTCGCCATTATCAGCATCGTGCTCATTCACAACGCCTCCTTCATCGGAAGCCACGACCATGCCATCGTCATCAGTGGCGAAGGCCCTGACGAGGGCGTCCATGTTGTCCTCCGCCCACTGCGTCAAATCACCCCAAACGGCTATGGGCACCGGCGCGGTAGCTGCGTCAAAGTCGAAGTGGGGGTCCCGGTCGTGAAGATGGCTGAAGACTTGGGAAAAAGCACGTCCAAGCAGGGATCGGCTTCTCTCCTCAACAAGCCCGTTGGCCCTGTCAGAGTGGGTCTCTAGCTGCGTCACCACGTATGTGAAGAACCGGAGATTGCCAGCGTAGTTGATCACGCGAGGCTCCGCGACCGCCGCCTCGCAGATGTTGCCCAGGGCAGCGTTGGCCCTTTCCCTGAGACTTCGGAGCATGGGGCCATGCTCATTCTCCAAAGTCTGCCGCTGGAAGATCTCTTCCTCATTCCGCCACGCAATGGCCTCGGCACCATCAACCCTCTGTTGGACAAGAGGCAGCTCGGCGCATGAAGAAGCCAGCCCCACCTGCGCTGCGTCAAGGGCGGCTGCGGAGGCGTCCACACGCCGCGTCACTTCAGCCAGCTTGGCCCTGAGGGCAGCGGTCCTGCCCTCAGCTTCAGCCCTGATCAGCCCCAACCTCCTTTCATACTCACGCTCGAGACTCGAGCGAGCTTCCGCCACGCGGAGGTCGACCTCTTCTTGGGCGTGCGCCTCCCTCGCGCCAACTTCATCCTCCGCCTGGGCCACCAGGCGCTCCCTCGTCTCCAACCGCTCGAGGTCGATATTGCGCTCGGCGGCCTCCAACGTCAGCGCCTCCTCGCGTCTCTGGAGCTCCGCCTCGTCATTAGGTGACCCCTTCAACGACACGAGGGCCGCCTAGCGCAGCTCCACTTGCCGCTCCAGAGAATTGCTCCAGGCCTGGAGCTCCCACGCGCGCTCCTCTGCAACCTTGCACCGTCAGTCTGCTTCTCGGGCCTCCCCGACGGCTTGGGAGTAGGCCTCCCGCGAGGCTACCAGCGACACCTCAGCCTTCGCGTTTTCAAGATCACGCTGGTGCGCGCAAGGCTGATGGCCACCTTTAGCTTGCGCCTATCGTCAGCGAGGCGCAGGCCTTCGGCCTCGAGGCGAGCATCCTCGCCAGCAAGCTTTACCCCGAGCTGGTCCATTGTGTCCGCCGCCTTTTGAAGGAACTCTCGGCGAAGGGCGCTACGCTCCCAGGCCCGCCTAAGCACGTCTTCCGCGTCGTCCTCCACCCCTGGCGCATGTGAAGGGCCATGAGGCGACACGCCCCTGTGGGAAGGGGGCTGGGGGCTGGCGCCCTCGTGATCGCCGGGCATGCCCCGCCAGGGACCCGACCTGGCGCTGGTTTGTCCACCAAGGAAGAATTCAAGATCGACCTCAGCCAGTCACCGTCCACAACCAAGGGAGGAGCTCGGGGCAGGCTAGATGTGCCCCATGAGATCTCGCGAAGGAGGGGTAGGAGACGCGCAGGATCAAGATGCTCCACTACGGCTCACTTCTTCGACCAGCCCCACGGCAAGAGCGGCACTCGAGCTCGGGGCGCTCAAAATCGGTGGAGAGGGCGAAGCTTGAGGGGATGGCTCCTCAGCCGCCTCCGTGAACTCGGCAGGAAGGGCCTTGAAAGGCAATGGTCAGTTGAAGCAACGGGAAAGTAAGGGACAAAGAAAGGAGAAGACATACTCGTCGATGGCAAAGTACTTCCTGCGCTTCAATAGGTGGCAGGGGTAATCATCACCACCCAAGGCTTCCTTTCTCTTTTGGAGGGCCTCGAAATCTATGCGGAAGAGGCCTAGGCGCTCGACACAAGGGTCTGTCTGCGGCGAGGAGGAGGCGTCAAGGTGATCGGCGTCGGAGGCATCGGCCGGAAGCACACCGCCAGGCATCGTCTCGTGGAGGATGGCCGGGGCCTCGGGAGCCTCGGCCACAGGAGCCGCAGGCCGCAACTCCACGCCTACCACTGCTCCAGGGCAGGCTTCAGGAGATGCCACCTCAAGAGCTCCGCACGGGGCCAGTATCTCGACAGCAGCCCCCTCAACCCCTAGCGGCCCTCGCCTCCCAGTTACCGGGTTCACGAGTCCCCGTGAGGCCGGCTGGGCGCAGCCCCCATTCATCGAAGCTCGGCATCTGCTTCACAAAGTCGGCCCTGCCCAAGCAAAGATACAATAGGGCAGCCCCTTGCCGAAGGCCACCTGGGGAAGGATTGCCAGTCAGGATCATAAGGATCTTACTCAGCACTTCGGGCGCCAGATCTTCCTCCTGGAGCCTCATGCGGTCTTCATGCCCCGCAAAGGCCCACATCCGACGGGAATGGTGCTGAAGGGGAGCAATGCAGCATTGAAGGAACTCCTTCACCACCTTGGGCGCCGTCACATCTCGCACCCTCAAACCCCGGAGGCGATTCCAGACGAAGGCGAGCTGGGGGCTCGTGAGCGCCTCCTGACCCCAGCCTGAGTTGGGGACAGCGGGCAAGGTTGGGTGCGAGAGCAGGGGGCTGGGCACTCCGACATCCACATACAGCCACCGCTCTCGGAACCCAGCTGCAGGAGGAGGAAGGCTGAAATCGATCCCCGAGGCAGTCATCTCTGGCATGGCAAGGAAGCTCACGCACCCCGAGCATTGAGTGGGGTCGCTCAAGCGCAAAGAGAAGAAGTGGCGCGAGAGGGCAACGGAAGGAGGAATGCCCACCATGGCCTCTCAAACGAAGGCAAAAACGGCAAGGAGAGTAAGGGATTCAGGACCCAGGTGCATCATGTGGATCTGGTAATGGGAGAGCACATCATTGAAGAAAGCGGAAAAGGGGGGAACCAGACCCGCCCACAGGGCGTCAGCGAAGACAGGAAGGGGGGAGAGTTCGTGATTGGATTAGAAGCAGAGTTTGGAGCTCAAGGGGGAGGAAGAACAGGAGACACGCGAATGGCGAAAAGGGGAATGACTGTGTGCAACCACGGGTCTGCCTAGCCCGGCGCGTAATGAGGGCGTGGGGAAACGGGGACGCCCATGTCCAATCAAGTGCCACGTAGCACCCAAGGCCGCAGGCTGTTGGGGCCCGTGGCGCTTCACACTTGCCCCTTCGCATGGGGGTACCCAGACTTGCCTGCCTGCGGCCTGCAGCGTGGCTCAAGGAGTGGCCCAGTACGTCCCATCTTTGTCAACACAAGCTCAAGACTCTCACGAGGGGCCAAGCCTCACGGGGCGGACGACGGGAAGCTTTCTCAGGCACAACCTCGTCAGGCTGGCTCATGAGGAGCCGGAGAGATCAAGGCGGGGTACCTCACGAGGTGTCCATGACGCAAGCCATGACGACCGAAGCCAGGCGGGCGCGAGGCGGGTGCCGGCCTACGCAGTGTCCTTGTTTCCTCTTTGGTGCAAAGGGGGCAAGTGCAGGCCAAGGTATCAAGCAAAGCCTACCATTTCGGTGCAACAAGGCCAAGACCGGCAGAACGGCAGGATGGAGGTCATCGTGGAGCCCAGGACAGTGTCATCGTTAGAGCCTTTGGCACGCGAGGACCAACTTTAGTCAGGATAAGTGTACTAGATGTTCCCCTTCAAAATGGCCAATTGTTGGCGCCCTTCACGCTCAATATTTGGGAAGAGGACCAGGGCCTCGCTCTATAAATAGGACTAGCCACTCTCGAGGCAAAGTGTAACGCCCCGGATACAACTTTCCATATTCGTAACTCCAACTCTTGCCTTTTCCGGAGTTGCGATATGTTTTTTCCTCCGTGGTTGGGGTTTTTGTTTTTTGTTTTGCATTTTTTTCATGTCTTGCATTTCATATCATAGCATCATGCGCATTGCATCTGCATGTTTTGATAAAGTATGCATCCGTTCATAGTTGCCACGTCCCCCCTTGCCTTCGTTGAATGTTTCAAGACCAATCAGGTTTTTTGAGTCCCTCTTGTCTGACCGCTTAACCCCTCTTTGCGCAGTGCATAGACCCCTCTCGGGCTTCCAACAGCTGTCCCGAACCCGACCCGCTCTGTCGTCACCGTTGGATCCAGATCATCCCCAAACATCTATAAAACATCCCCGCTTTCTTATTTCGACTCCCTACCCGCCCAATTACAATTGGACGGACGGCATTAACCCCTACCCTAATCCCCTACCTATATAAATAGTTCAACCCTAGACCAATCCCTAAAATCTAGCCCCCTTGTCCCATCCTCCTAGCCGCTGCTGCTACTCCTCCTCTCTCGTCTTCCTCGGGATCCTCCCAGATCCCCTTCTCACCCAACCAGCGCTGGAGGCCTCCCCTCGATCCACCCGATCCAGCCGCCAATCCAACCCATCCACCACCTAGCCCTGCAGCCTCCTCGACCCGGATCCACGCCGTCGCGTTGCTCCGCCCTCGCAGTCGTCCCGTTCGCTCCAGATCCGGCCCCCTCCGTCGGATCCTGTCGCCCCAGTGCCGTTCCGGCCGGTCCCCGCATAGGCCGCCTCGCCGGAGCCCCTGCATCGCACTGCTGTTCCCCTGCCATGCCATCTCGGCCTCGTCTGCTCCCGCACCTGAGGCCCCTTGCTCCTCTAGCTCGACCTCGTCCACCGAGCTCCCTGCCGCGCCGGAGTCCCGCCGCTTGCCTTCCATCCATCACCGCCAAGGCCTCATCGCCGGAGTCCCGTACGTCGTCGTGTTCGTTGACCAGTCCCGCTGGAGACGAGCGCCACGACCGCTCGCCCGCGCCTCGCGTTGACCGTGCCTCCCCAACCTCCTCGCTCGGGCCAGTTGCCGATCTAGCCCAGCCAACGCTCCTCTCCACCGACTGGGCTTGGCCCATGGTGAGCAGCCCAGTCCGCCAAGCAGTTTTGGCCCGCGTAGTGTTTTTTTCTTGTTTGTGAATTTGCCTAATAATCCAGTGAATTACGGTTTTACAGAGAAGTCCATAGTCTTCATGCATATAATAACTCATTAACCATGCATCGGATTAAAATTATTTAAACATGTAAAATATTTAGAACTTTGTGTAGATTAATAATATGCCACTTTCATCCATGTTAAATATGTTTAAAAATGCTGTTTGATTAAATTTGCTAAAATGCCATGTTAAAATGATTTATTTCATAACTAAATAACCGTACCTCCGTTTTAAATAAACTTTATATGTAAATGGGGTGGAAAAATTCATAGATTAACATGTTGCACTTAATTTTCCTGTTTAACAACTATATAATATGGTTTAGGGCCGAACAGTAACAAATTTGAAATATGCATATGGGGATTTTCCGGAATTGTTGTTTGTTGTTTCCGGCCTCATTTAAATGGCATAGATAGGTAGTTTTATTATGCTTCACCTCTTGCCATGTTTAACAACATTTAATATTGTTGGGTAGCCTAAACAAGATCAAACTAAATAAATGTTGTGAAGTTTCGCCAATATGCAATTCGTTGCATATTGAGCTCCACTTAACTTGTAGTATTTCTTGTTGCATTTTGCCATGCCATGCAATGCTATTTAAACCGGACATGCATCATACTTGAATTGTGTATCATGCCATGTTTATGCTTGTGCATTTACCATGTTGTTTGTTTCTTTCCGGTGTTGCTTCTTAGTTCCGGTAATGTTGCGATTGTGAGGATTCGTTCGACTACTCCCGTTCGTCTTCTTCATGGACTCGTTCTTCTTCCTAGCGGGATTTCAGGCAAGATGACCGTCACCTTGGACCTCACTACTATCATTGCTATGCTAGTTGATTCATTCTTTCGCTTTGCCACGCTACCTATCTCTTGTTGATCAAGCCTCCCCAAATTGCCATGTCAGCCTCTAACCTTTTCACCCATAGCAAACCGTTATTTGGCTATGTTACCGCTTTGCTCAGCCCCTCTTATAGCGTTGTTATTTGTAGGTGAAGTTGAAGATTGCTCCATGGTGGACAGGATTATGGTTGGGATATCACAATATCTCTTATGTAATTAATGCATCTATATACTTGGTAAAGGGTGGAAGGCTCGGCCTTATGCCCGATGTTTTGTTCCACTCTTGCCGCCCTAGTTTCCGTCATACCGGTTTTTATGATCCCGGATTTTGCGTTCCTTACGCGGTTGGGTGATTTATGGGACCCCCTTGACAGTTCGCTTTGAATAAAACTCCTCCCGCAAGGCCCAACCTTGGTTTTACCATTTGCCTCACCACCACCTATACCCTTCCCTTGGGTCGGCCAATCCGAGGGTCATCTTTATTTTAGCCCCCC
>NC_041385.1:166758240-166770865 GCF_002162155.2 Triticum dicoccoides | reverse complement strand
CCCCCCGGGCCAGTGCTTCTCTAAGTGTTGGTCCGAACCGAGCAGCCTGCGGGGCCACCTCGGGAAAACTCAAGGTCTGGTTTTACTCGTAGCTTGACTTATCCGGTGTTGCCCTGAGAACGAGATATGTGCTGCTCCTATCGGGATTGTCGGCACATCGGGAGGCTTTGCTGGTCTTGTTTTACCATTGTCGAAATGTCTTGTAAACCGGGATTCCGAGACTGATCGGGTCTTCCTGGGAGAAGGAATATCCTTCGTTGACCATGAGAGCTTGTGATGGGCTAACTTGGGACACCCCTGCAAGGTATAAACTTTCGAAAGCCGTGCCCGCGGTTATGTGGCAGATGGGAATGTGTTAATGTCCGGTTGTAGATAACTTGACACCAGATACGAATTAAAACACATCAACCGCGTGTGTAGCCGTGATGGTCTCTTCTCGGCGGAGTCCGGGAAGTGAACACGGTTTTGGGTTATGTTTGACGTAAGTAGGAGTTCAGGATCACCTCTTGATCATTACTAGTTGTCGACCGTTCCGTTTGCTTCTCTTCTCGCTCTCATTCGCGTATGTTAGCCACCATATATGCTTAGTCACTGCTGCAACCTCACCACTTTACCCCTTCCTTTCCCATTAAGCTTTGCTAGTCTTGATACCCATGGTAATGGGATTGCTGAGTCCTCGTGGCTCATAGATTACTACAACAACAGTTGCAGGTGCAGGTTATGCGATGATCATGACGCTAGAGCAATGTTTTCTTGTTTTGGAGTTCTTCTTCTGCTTCTTCTTTAATCAGGGGATAGGCTCTAGGTCAGCAGCCTGGGCTAGCGGGGTGGATGTCGTTTGAGTTTCGGTTTGTGTTTCATCCATAGTCGGATGTTGCTCTTATGTATTGTGATGTTGTATTCGTGTGGCATTGTATGCCTTTTGTATGTATCCCCATCTATTATGTAATGTTGATGTAATGATATCCACCTTGCAAAAGCGTTTCAATATGCGGCTCTATCCTTCGTGGGACATTCGAGTCTCTTTGGGATAGTATCGCATATTGGGCGTGACAAGTTGGTATCAGTGCCTCGACCAACCATAGGAGCCCCCTTGACTGTTGGCCGTTGTTGAGTCTAGAAGAAAACTATTTTGAGTCTTAGGATTATATATATCGGAGAGTAGGATTCTTTTTAGTCCTCAACTCCCTTCGTCGCTCTGGTGAGGACTCTTGACGTAGATGTTTTGTCTTTCCTCTCCTCAATTTTTCACAAAAAAAATTAGGATCACGCGGGTATCTTGGGATCATTCTGATATTCTTGTGATGAGAACATTGTTCTTGGTGCCTCCTGACATTTAGGGGTTGTGGTAGTGTCCCGGGGAGTTGAGCTCCGAGGTGTTGTCATCACAATTTTATCGTTGCAGTTCTGGAATACCTGAGTTTTGCCGACATCGAAAATCTCTTTTATGCAGTTGTTGGTGAGATAAACTCGATGTCACCCAGTATGGGGGGAGTTTGGGAGTATTGCCATAACTCATATAATGGATGCTTTTCGAAGGTTGAGGTACACGATTTCCGAAGGTTTCTTGGTTATGTGTTGACGGATGGATACAGCTTGGATGTAGGTATTGTTAGTTTGGGTGAGATATATTGTTTCCCCTATATCCCCAACACCAGATTGCATAACCAGAAAGTTTTGGGAGTTTTATAGGTGGGGATTCAAGTAGCTCCTAGAATATCTTTCCGACAGATGCATGATATGATATTGGGATTCGACGTCTAGTGGTCCGCCTATCCACGGTCGTTTTTAAAGTGGTCTCGTTGTGTCTTAAGGAATCCTTGGCTATGCCGATTCGGGGACACTTCGTATGTCATGTGCACTTCCTTGTACATGATGGTGCTGTACGATCGAGCCCGTGTGGGCCCCACCACGAAAACTTTGGACGATATCTCTATCATAAGTTTGTTCCGGCTTATTCTGCAAGCCAAATCCTTTGTTTTGTTTTATTTGTGGTATTCGAGTTGCTTCGAAGTCAAATGTTGAATCCATACCTTCCCTAAACGATGTTCTCATATTGCTATGTGAATACTAATCCTTCTTAATCATCGAGGTTGTCATGTTAATTCTTCTCCAACCGGCGTGCTTCTCTTCAAGTGGATCCGATCATTTCAACATCCGCAAGATCAATTCTAAGTTTTCTCAATGGTGTTTGTTCCATCTTCCCCAAGTTGCCTTTGTTTTCCCTCCCTCCCACCCTTTTTCTTCAAGGACTCTGATTTCTTAATCAAGTATCCATTTATTCATGGGAAGTCTCTTCATTCTTTTCTTTCAATGTTCTTATCCGGTGATTTCCCATGAAGATGCTCAACAGTTTCAAGTTCATCATCCTTCATTGTTGTTTCTTCTCCGGCGGATCCAATTCAAGATTTCGATATTCATCATATTCCTTTCCTCGTTTCTAATGCTTTCTCATGCCAATGCAGCTCTTAATCATTCACTTCTTCCTATTCATTTGTTCTGGAGTGCTGAAGATATTTCACAAGACTTGTGTTTCCATTCTTAATTCGTTCAAGCTATTTGGAATTGTTATCTCATTCAAGCCATTTAATTCTACAGGTGCAATCTCTATTTCAAGCAATCCTTCAACGATGGTTCTTTCGAGTGGGCCCTAACCCACAGGTCTTTTCCCAGGATCTTACCTGACTCTTCTAATTTTCCCGGAGCTTCTAAAATTCTTTTCAAAGTTTGACGTAAGAATGAAATTTCATCAGTCAAATGTTTTCCAAGATCGATTTCAAATTAATTTTCATTGTTGGCTCAACCTCTTTGTTTTTCATTCTCTCGGAGTATCTCAACAATTCATGGTGGTTCTCATCTTCATTCTCAACATTTGAAGACCGAAGAAAGATTTCTCTTGAATCTTGCTTCATTCTCTTCAAGATTCATGGTTCTAGCTTCATTCCATCCCCATAATTGTTTTTGATTGTGACAATTCTTTTTCTTACCACCCGGGGCATTTCGTGAGTTCTTTTAATTTTATTCCTACGAAGGCCATCATTTTGGGTTTATTCATTCTCAGCTTTTAGCTCTCCTTCTCCATATTCTACCGGTGCATCATTCAAGTATTCTCTAATAAGCTCTTGATCTCTTTGTTCACATGTATCTAAATCCCCTCAAGTATCTTCATTCGTTTTCCAATTCTTCCCGTTTAATTGTGCCTTTGCTACTTTCATTTTCAATTCTTACGGTGGTTCGTTCAAGATTTCACTTCCTACGTTATCATATCAATTCATTCGTTGTTTCCAAATCCCACCAGTGGTTCCATCAATACCTTCTCAAGTTTGCGCTATATCTCTCTTAATCCTTTCTACAAGAATAAGTAGTATGCCAAATCCGTTGTTTGTCATCAGTTTAAATTGGTGAAGGATACGCATAACGTAATTCTTATTATTGTTTCAAGTGATCTAGTTTCTTCTTTCCAGAGTTGTTCATCATGTCATATTTCTCGGTTCGAGATACTTCATCTTTTCTTTTCCGAACTTCCAAGTTTTTCCGCATTATCTCGTCGCGAAGCTCCATCTAAATCATCGCAAGGCTTCACCTTGTGTTATCAACTTCTCTTTCTTTTTATCATCCTTCTATTACCGGAGTTCCTCATGGAGGCTCTACATGATGGTTCGTCAAGGATTCCTTTCATTCTTCAATTGTTCTTCAAGATTTCTCTTGAAGTTATGACCCGCCAAGCTATACTCTAAAATAAACATGGTGCCCAACACATGTTTTGTTTTGAGTAGCTCAATTATTCTTCATCTTGCATTCCAAAGTGCAACTCTTTCTACCTTATCTTTTGAGGTGGTGTTATGTCACTCTTGACAATTTCTCTTCATGTTTCGCGATTCACTTGTTGTCAAGAATGAGGTATTTTAAATCCATTAATCTCTTCTTTGGAGTTATCTTGGTTTAGATTTCACCTAAAGCCTTCCCTAAGGAATGTTGCTATTTGTGGTGCTTATCAATGATCCGAGTTTTCTCCTATCCTCTCGGCGAAAGAAGTTTTCATCTCTTCTTTGATCTCAAACAAGCAATTGTTTTTCGTTAGTGGCAGAATTTCACCTCAAGTGTTGAGATGTTTCCATAAGCCCACTACAAGCTTATTCTTTTCGTTGTTGGTTTTGCAACAACTCCGTTATAACCTTCTTTGAAGGGTGCTTTCCAAGCTCATTTGTGGCAGAAGTTGGCATTTTCTTCTCCATTCTTTTATTCCAATGATCTATCTTCTATTCTTTCTTCCGGAGGCATGGTGATGTTGCTCTTTTCACTCATCATGTCGAATTGTGAAGGTCATGTTCTGTTCATGCTTATCCATTTAACCGGCGTGCTGTGTTATCTCTTCAAGTTCTTTTCATCTTATCAAGTCATGCATCTCTTTTCAACCGGAGTGCTGCCCGAATTCTTTGTTCTTATTCCTTGTCCAGCTAATTCTAACCGGAGTGGTTTCAAAGCCTACCTTGTCCCCTAAGCTCGTGGTGCTCATCATATTCCTTGTTCCTCTTGTCCAATGGACTGTTTGCAATCTTGGTCATCTCCGTTGTTTTGTTTCTTTCAATTTTTCAACCTCTCAAGGTTCGTGGTTTCACTCATTGGTCGAAGAAGCACCATAGTTTTACCTTTTATCTTCCTCTTTTGTTTCCCTCTGGTGCCATCCTAGATCTTGGGACGAGATCCTCTCGTAGTGGTGGAGTGTTGTAACGCCCTGGATACAACTTCCATATTCGTAACTCTAACTCTTTCCTTCTCCGGAGTTGCGATTTGTTTTTTCCTCCGTGGTTGGGATTTTTGTTTTTTGTTTTGCATTTTGTTCATGTCTTGCATTTCATATCATAGCATCATGCGCATTGCATCTGCATGTTTTCATAAAGTTTGCATCCATTCGTAGTTGTCGCGTCGCCCCTTGCCTTCATTGACCGTTTTGAGACCAATCAGGTTTTTTGAGTCCCTCTTGTCTGACCGCTTAACCCCTCTTTGCACAGTGCATAGACCCCTCTCGGGCTTCCAACAGCTGTCCCGAACCCGACCCGCTCGGTCGTCACCGTTGGATCCAGATCATCCCCGAACATCTATAAAACATCCCCGCTTTCTTATTTCGACTCCCTACCCGCCCGATTACGATCGGACGGACGGCATTAACCCCTACCCTAATCCCCTACCTATATAAATAGTTCAACCCTAGACCAATCCCTAAACTCTAGCCCCCTTGTCCCATCCTCCTAGCCGCCGCCACTCCTCCTCTCTCGTCTTCCTCGGGATCCTCCCAGATCCCCTTCTCACCCAACCAGCGCTGGAGGCCTCCCCTCGATCCACCCGATCCAGCCGCCAATCCAACCCATCCACCACCTAGCCCTGCAGCCTCTTCGACCCGGATCCACGCAGTCGCGTTGCTCCACCCACGCCGTTGTCCCATGCGCTCCAGATTCGGCCCCCTCCGTCGGATCCCGTCGCCCCAGTGTCATTCCGGCCGGTCCCCGCAGAGGCCGCCTCGCCGGAGCCCCTGCATCGCGCTGCTGTTCCCCTGCCATGGCGTCTCGGCCTCCTCTGGTCCCGCACCTGAGGCCCCGAGCTCCTCCAGCTCGACCCCGTTCGCCGAGCTCCCTGCCGCGCCGGAGTCCCGCTGCTTCCCTTCCATGCATCGCCGCCAAGGCCTCGTCGCCGGAGTCCCGTACGTCGTCGTGTTCGTTGACCGGTCCCGCTGGAGACGAGTGCCACGACCGCTCGCCCGCGCCTAGCGTTGACCGTGCCTCCCCAACCTCCTCGCTCGGGCCAGTTGCCGATCTGGCCCAGCCAATGCTCCTCTCCACCGACTGGGCTTGGCCCATGGTGAGAAGCCCAGTCCGCCAAGCAGTTTTGGCCCGCGTAGTGTTTTTTCCCATGGCGAGCAGCCCAGTCCACCAAGTAGTTTTGGCCCGCGTAGTGTTTTTTTCTTGTCTGCGAATTTGCCTAATAATCCAGTGAATTACGGTTTTATAGAAACGTCCCTAGTCTTCATGCATATAATAACTCATTAACTGTGCATCGGATTAAAGTGATTTAAACATGTAAAATGCTTAGAATTTTGTGTCGATTAATAATATGCCACTTTCATCCATGTTAAATATGTTTAAAAATGTTGTTTGATTAAATTTGCTAAAATGCCATGTTAAAATGATTTATTTCATAACTAAATAACCGTAGCTCCATTGTAAATAAACTTTATATGTAAATGGGGTGGAAAAATGCATAGATTAACATGTTGCACTTAATTTTCCTGTTTAACAACTATAAAATATGGTTTAGGACAGAACAGTACCAAATTCGAAATATGCATATGGGGTTTTTCCGGAATTGCTGTTTGTTGTTTCCGGCCTCATTTAAATGGCATAGATAGGTAGTTTTATTATGCTTCACCTCTTGCCATGTTTAACAACATTTAATATTGTTGGGTAGCCTAAACAAGATCAACAACAACAACAACAACAACAAAGCCTTTAGTCCCAAACAAGTTGGGGTAGGCTAGAGGTGAAACCCATAAGATCTCTCAACCAACTCATGGCTCTCGCACATGGATAGCAAGCTTCCACGCACCCCTGTCCATAGCTAGCTCTTTGTCGAAACTCCAATCCATCAGGTCTCTCTTAATGGACTCCTCCCATGTCAAATTTGGTCGACCCCGCCCTCTCTTGACATTCTCCGCACGCTTTAGCCGTCCACTATGCACTGGAGCTTCTAGAGGCCTGCACTAAATATGCCCAAACCATCTCAACGATGTTGGACAAGCTTCTCCTCAATTGGTACTACCCCAACTCCATCTCGTATATCATCATTCCGGACTCGATCCTTCCTCGTGTGGCCACACATCTATCTCAACATACGCATCTCCGCCACACCTAACTGTTGAACATGTCGCCTTTTAGCCGGCCAACACTCCGCGCCATACAACATTGCGGGTCGAACCGCCGTCCTATAGAACTTGCCTTTTAGCTTTTGTGGCACTCTCTTGTCATAGAGAATGCTAGAAGCTTGGCGCCACTTCATCCATCTGGCTTTGATACGATGGTTCACATCTTCATCAATACCCCCATCCTCCTGCAACATTGACCCCAAATACCGAAAGGTGTCCTTCCGAGGTACCACCTGGCCATCAAGGCTAACCTCCTCCTCCTCACACCTAGTAGTACTGAAACCGCACATCATGTGCTCGATTTTAGTTCTACTAAGCGTAAACCCTTTCGATTCCAAGGTTTGTCTCCATAACTCTAACTTCCTATTTACCCCCGTCCGACTATCATCAACTAGCACTACATCATCCGCAAAGAGCATACACCATGGGATATCTCCTTGTATACCCCTTGTGACCTCATCCATCACCAATGCAAAAAGATAAGGGCTCAAAGCTGACCCCTGATGTAGTCCTATCTTAATCGGGAAGTCATCAGTGTCGACATCACTTGTTCGAACACTTGTCACAACATTATTGTACATGTCCTTGATGAGGGTAATGTACTTTGCTGGGACTTTGTGTTTCTCCAAGGCCCACCACATGACATTCCGCGGTATCTTATCATAGGCCTTCTCCAAGTCAATGAACACCATATGCAAGTCCTTCTTTTGCTCCCTATATCTCTCCATAAGTTGTCGTACCAAGAAAATGGCTTCCATGGTCGACCTCCCAGGCATGAAACCAAACTGATTTTTGGTCAGAATGACAAGCGTGACCAAAAATCAGTTTGATTTTTAGCCTAAACAAGATCGAACTAAATAAATATTGTGAAGTTTCGCCAATATGCAACTCGTTGCATATTGAGCTCCACTTAACTTGTAGTATTGCTTGTTGCATTTTGCCATGCCATGCCATGCTATTTAAACCGGACATGCATCACACTTGAATTGTGCATCATGCCATGTTTATGCTTGTGCATTTACCATGTTGTTTGTTTCTTTCCTGTGTTGCTTCTTAGTTCCGGTAATGTTGCGATTGTGGGGATTCGTTCGACTACTCCCGTTCGTCTTCTTCATGGACTCGTTCTTCTTCCTAGCGGGATTTCAGGCAAGATGGCCGTCACCTTGGATCTCACTACTATCATTGCTATGCTAGTTGATTCGTTCTATCGCTTTGCCGCGCTACCTATCTCTTGTTGATCAAGCCTCCCCAAATTGCCATGTCAGCCTCTAACCTTTTCACCCTTCCTAGCAAACCGTTGTTTGGCTATGTGACCGCTTTGCTCAGCCCCTCTTATAGCGTTGTTAGTTGCAGGTGAAGTTGAAGATTGCTCCATGGTGGACATGATTATGGTTGGGATATCACAATATCTCTTATTTAATTAATGCATCTATATACTTGGTAAAGGGTGGAAGGCTCGGCCTTATGCCTGATGTTTTGTTCCACTCTTGCCGCCCTAGTTTCTATCATACCGGTGTTATGTTCCCGGATTTTGCGTTCCTTACGCGGTTGGGTGATTTATGGGACCCCCTTGACAGTTCTCTTTGAATAAAACTCCTCCAGCAAGGCCCAACCTTGGTTTTACCATTTGCCTCACCACCACCTATACCCTTCCCTTGGGTCGGCCAACCCGAGGGTCATCTTTATTTTAGCCCCCCCAGGCCAGTGCTTCTCTAAGTGTTGGTCCGAACCGAGCAACCTACGGGGCCACCTCGGGGAAACTCGAGGTCTGGTTTTACTTGTAGCTTGACTTATCTGGTGTTGCCCTGAGAACGAGATATGTGCAGCTCCTATCGGGAATGTCGGCACATCGGGCGGCTTTGCTGGTCTTGTTTTACCATTGTCGAAATGTCTTGTAAACCGGGATTCCGAGACTGATCGGGTCTTCCTGGGAGAAGGAATATCCTTCGTTGACCGTGAGAGCTTGTGATGGGCTAAGTTGGGACACCCCTGCAGGGTATAAACTTTCGAAAGCTGTGCTCGCGGTTATGTGGCAGATGGGAATTTGTTAATGTCCGGTTGTAGATAACTTGACACCAGATACGAATTAAAACGCATCAACCGCGTGTGTAGCCGTTATGGTCTCTTCTCGGCGGAGTCCGGGAAGTGAACACGGTTTTGGGTTATGTTTGACGTAAGTAGGAGTTCAGGATCACCTCTTGATCATTACTAGTTGTCGACTGTTCCGTTTGCTTCTCTTCTCGCTCTCATTCGCATATGTTAGCCACCATATATGCTTAGTCGCTGCTGCAACCTCACCACTTTACCCCTTCCTTTCCCATTAAGCTTTGCTAGTCTTGATACCTATGGTAATGGGATTGCTAAGTCCTCGTGGCTCAGAGATTACTACAACAACAGTCGCAGGTACAGGTTATGCGATGATCATGACGCGAGAGCGATGTTTGCTTGTTTTGGAGTTCTTCTTCTGCTTCTACTTCGATCAGGGGATAGACTCCAGGTTGGCAGCCTGGGCTAGCAGGGTGGATGTCATTTGAGTTTCTGTTTGTGTTTCATCCGTAGTCGGATGTTGCTCTTATGTATTGTGATGTTGTATTCGTGTGGCATTGTATGCCTTTTGTATGTATCCCCATCTATTATGTAATGTTGATGTAATGATATCCACCTTGCAAAAGCGTTTCAATATGCGGTTCTATCCTTGGTGGGACATTCGAGTCTCTTTGGGATAGTATCGCATATTGGGCGTGACACAAAGGTCGAACAATCGAACCTTAGCCAGAACCACCCACACAAACACAAGAACTCCTCCCCTCGCGAGGATGTTCTTCCTATGTATTGTTCATCATCAGCCCCTGAGGCAATCCACACACGACACACTGGAGTAGGGTATTACACCACAATTGTGGCCTGAACCACTATAAACCTTGTGTCCCTTGTGTTGTTCTTCGTGTAGCCTAGATCCTTTGCAAGGCGACGAGACGTGAGTTGGTAGAGGAGTCATCTCCGCGCGCACCCCAGAGTTCAAACCTTAAGGGTCTGGCGGAACCCGAAATCCGACAGACCCTTCCTTAGCGCAAGCACACGAGAAGAGAGAGAAAGAAAGGGAAGAGATAGGTGCAAGGATGCCAATAGCTGAAGAGGCATCTGAGGTGTTCTTGAAGAGCAAGCAAGATCAGCTTGGATATCTGTTCCAATCCACCTTGTGGATTGAGAAGGGCTTGACCACCCTGACTCAAAACTAGGAGAGCTTGGAGAGGATCATTGAGCAGAAATTCTATGATCTTGATGTCAAGGTAACTGAGAATTAGTCAGTGGTTGAGCAACTTCAGGAGGAAGTGGAGGAGAAGAAGGGAAAGTCTACTACATATGCTTTCACTAGAGTGCGCAGGAGTCAGAGGTCTGCTACAGTGCCTGTTCCAGATACAAGAGCTACTACATCTGCACCAGCAGCCACAACTTCAGTGCCACCAGCTCCAACTTCAGCTCCACCAGCTCCAGCTACTTCAACAGAAGATTTCGTCCTTGGAGTCATCTCTACACCACCTCATGAAGACCAAGCCTGAGACACGCATAGCACTATGCATATTTTTTACTTTTTGGTAACTTGTTGCCAAAGGGGGAGAAATATGTATAGATCATAGTTTCCGAGAGAGAGAGAGAGAGAGAGAGAGAGAGAGAGAGTGTTGCTTTTTGGCTCTCTTTGCGCTTTATTTGCTTGAGCTTTATTGTGTGTTTGCTTGATACTTGGATGATCAGGTCTTTGAATATATGCTACCTTTATTGTGTGCTTGAATGATATTATCCTTCGTATCCATTTATGATCATTCACTTTGCTTGGTGATGAGTGCATTTTTTCAATTTTTATCATTTGGAGCGCTCCACCAAGATGTATGTGACATGGAAGAGTGACTCATGATCCTAACACATTGTGCATTTGCAGTCCAAAGAAAATTTTTAATAATGCAAAAATTTAGGGGGGTCTCTTTTTTGTCACATACTTTTCAAAGCGACAGTGTATTTCAATCTTATTATCATTTGTTGAAGCTTTGATCTATATGTTGTCATCAATTACCAAAAAGGGGGAGATTGAAAGTGCAACTATCCTTGGGAGGTTTTGGTAATGATTTACAACATATAGCTCATTGAACTAATGCCATTCCAAGATAAATATTTCAGGAAAGTTCAGTGATTGGCATGGCTCGGATAAGGATTATGGACCCCTCAAAATGCTACGGATAAAAGATTGGCTCAAGCTCAAAGTCCAAGACTCTACATTTTCCATTTTAGTGATCCAAGACCACATTGAGCCTATAGGAAAGCCAATACTATTAAAAGGGGATGAGGTGTTGCTTAATGGCTTGCTTGCTCAAAATGCTTAGTGATATGCTCCAAAGTCGTCAACCACTTTCTCATATCCACATATGTCCAAAACCAAAAGTCAAACTCGGCCCTACCGATTTGATTCATCCAGCGCCACTGAGTTTAGTTGACATAGCCACTGCCAGAAACCCTAGTCTTTTCGGTCTCCCCGATAGGGATCTCGGTCTCACCAAGATGGGATTGCAAACTCTCTGTTTCCCTTCGTAACATTTCGGTCCAACCGGAATGAGCGATCGGTCCCACCGAGTCTACAATGCAAACTCTCTGTTTCCTTTTTGTAACGCTTCGGTCCCACTGACGAGCTAAACGGTCCCATCGAGTTTGCCTCACCAACTCTCTGGTTAGCTTATTACCAAAGTCTGTCCAACCGAGTTTGTGTAATCGGTCCAACCAAGATTACATTATGCCCCAACCCTAATGACATTGGTCCCACCGAAATTGTGCAACGGTCACATATGAACTGAATTGGTCCGACCGAGATTTCTAATCCGGTCCAACCGAGTTTGGTGTAATGTGTGTAATGGTTAGATTTTGTGTGGAGGCTGTATATACCCCTCCACCTTCTCCTCATTCGTGAGGAAGCCATCAGAACGTGCCTACACTTTCACTATGCATTTTCTGAGAGACAGACACCTACTCATGTGTTGAGACCAAGATATTCCATTCCTACCATATGAATCTTGATCTATAGCCTTCCCCAAGTTGCTTTCCACTCAAATAAGCTTTCCACCAAATCCAATCCTATGAGAGTGAGTTTAGTGTTTGGGAGACTATCATTTGAAGCACAAGAGCAAGGAGTTCATCATCAACACATCATTTATTACCTTTTGGAGAGTGGTGTCTCCTAGATTGGTTAGGTGTCACTTGGGAGCCTCCGACAAGATTGTGGAGTTGAACCAAGGAGTTTCTAAGGGCAAGGAGATCGCCTACTTCGTGAAGATCTACCCTAGTGAGGCAAGTCCTTCATGCGCGATGGCCATGGTGGGATAGACAAGGTTGCTTCTTCGTGGACCCTTCGTGGGTGGAGCCCTCCGTGGAATCGCGGAGCCGTTACCCTTCATGGGTTGAAGTCTCCATCAACGTGGATGTATGATAGCACCACCTACCGGAACCACGACAAAAACATTCGTGTCTCCTATTGCGTTTGCACTCTCCAAACCCTTCCCATAACATTCTTGCAAGTTGCATGCTTTACTTTCCGCTGCTTATATACTCATTGCATGTTTGCTTGAATTGTGTTAGGATTGCTTGACTTGTGCTAAGTTGTTAAAATCTGCCAAGAACTAAAACTGGGAAAAGGTTAAGTTTTAAATTGGTCAAGTAGTCTAATCA
>NC_041385.1:166742416-166757340 GCF_002162155.2 Triticum dicoccoides | reverse complement strand
CCCACCTCCACCCAGCGCGCCGCTGCTCGGATCCACCGCCACCCTGCACGCCACTGGCTCTATCCCCCTCCTCCCAGAGCGCCTCCGCCAATGCCCCTCCTCCCAGCGTGCCTCCCGTCGCCGACCCCCGCCCCCAACTTGCCTCCTGCCGACGACCCGCCTCCATCCGCCGGCGTGCTTCCCTCGCCGTCCGCGGCGCGCATCCCTCCCTTTCTATCTCCTGTGCGCCGCCTCACCCGACGACCTGCGCACCAGTGCACCACCACTCCTACACCGCCATGGTCGGCCGCCAAGATCCAAGGCCGAGGAGGACCTATGAGTCTTGCTCACCGGAGCTAGGCTGCTCGCCAGCCACCTTCCTCCCCGGCACTCTCCTGTTGCCTTCCTCATGGCGCTCCGTCCACCTTCCTCCCCGCGCTCTGGCCGCCTTCCTCCCGACGCTCCGGCCGCTCCCTCCCACGCACGCCGGCCGACCGCATCCCTGCTTCCACCAGCTCCACCTCGATGGAGCCATCAGTCCACCGGAGTACAGGTAGCCGGTTCACCCAACTCGATCAAAAAATCTTCTTTTTTAAAAGAAGGAATGGTAAAAATGTAAGTCTGTTCAACTATATAAACCATAAAAGTACGATGGTGATGACATTGACAGTAAGGATAAGGATGAGAAAGAAAATTAAAAACTAAAACTAAAAGAACATCGAGTGATTATTTTTTAAGAAGTACAAGCTCTCTAGTACCATAAGTACCATAAATTAAAAATAAAAAATTGCCTAAGTTCTGACTCAAGGAGACAAATTTGCAAAAAAAATCATAGCAGTAATGGTTCGAAGGAAAAAAGCAACTTAACAAATGGAAAAAATGACAATGGATTTATATTATGTTAATCACCGGTGTGCTCTTGTTTATCAGTTCGTGTGTGCTCTTGTTATCAGGTCGTGTGCCAACTTGTTATCAATTTTGTGTGTGTGTGAGTTGGTAAACCAAGTGTAGCTGCTGCAGAAAAAAGGCATGGGATGTGCTGCTCTCAGTTCTTGGGTTCTCTGGTGCGTCAAGAATTGCCAGCGGCGATGCTTGCATCATGGCCCATTGAGTAGATGCAATTTTCCTGGTTTTCACAGACAACATGGATTTTAGTTCAGCTACAGAAACCACGCAGGTTCAGTGATAATGGTACCATAAGTTCGGACAAGAAAACAAATAAGAACTAAAACAGAAAATTTTAAATTCTACAAGTTCAAGTGCTCATCCACACATGATAATTCAAGTTGGTAAAAGTTTAAAATGGTAAAAAGTTCAAGTTGGAAAACAAGAGAAATCTAGAACATTCGTTGCATAAAAAAATGACTTAAAAAAAGAAACACGCAAAAAAAAAATTGGCAAAAAAATAACATTCAGTTCAACAATAAAAACCATGCAAGTTCGGGGCTAGGATACAGTACACTGTTGAAAACTTATGAGAAAAAAATTACCCAAAAAATAGAGCAAAATCTAGTTAGTGAAAACACGCTTAGTACAAACCCGTGCAAATTTCAGTACAAGTATACTTTTTTGGAACCATTCAAAACTACTGTACAAAAAATAGCTCAGTACAAACATACACGTATATCAGTACGACTACTCTGTTTTTCAGACAACAAAACAGCAGGATCCATCATGCCGTATTCCAAATTACTCTTAAACGGTTGCGAAGTAAAGAAAACGTCCAACATGACTAAGTTTTGCATTTTCGATAGCTATCCAGCGGTATATTATTTGCCCCATTTCGACAAACTTTTTTAAAAACTGCGTTCGAAACCAATTTTAACCGTATTTGAATTTGTATTTAAACCGTAAGGAATTAGAAAAAACTTTCTATACGCAAAAGTTGTGCATTTTCCATAGCTTTCCAACGCCGTATCATTTGTGTCGATCCGACAAACTGTTTGCAAAAAATCACGAAAATACGTTCCGCCCATAATTTCACCGTTTTTCAAATTAATTTTAAATCATACAGAATTAGAAAAAAAATACATATATGGAAGATGCGGATTTTCACCAGCTTTCCAAGGCCATCTTATTTGCTCAATTCCGATAAACTGTTTGAAAATTGAGTCCAAAATATGATTCACGTTTTCGGTTTTGAAAAAAACGGTTTTTTCAAAACTGCTCTTAAACCATAATGATTTTGCAAAAATGTTCAACATACTTGAAATATGGTTGTCAAGAGCTTTCCAACGATATATTACACGCCCCGTTCCGACAAAAAAAATACAAAAAGTTTTTGAACTAAAGAGGACGATCTGGTAAACACAATTGAAAGCATCAGTTCAACCGCTTCGAAAACATCAGTACAACCACCTGAATCCGTCAGTTAAAAAAGGGTAACAGAATAATATTCTGTTACGCGTAACAGAATAGCCCAGATGTCTATATATATATATATATATATATATATATATATATATATATATATATATATATATATATGTTCAATGAATGTCCGACCACACTCACTTTGTCTCTCTATCAATATGTCTCTCGGTTGACCTCGCTTTCTCACGCCGTATCTTCCACACATTGAAGCTACCTCTCCATCCCTTGCAAAGCTGGAGCTATTTACATTTGCGAGGGGGACTCCAATCCTGGATTAATTTGTGTATGCATTTATTCCGGTGGGTTAAGATTATATTTTCGTAGCACTCGGCCCACAACTACTCCAAACACCATTGCAACCCCCGCACCTCCCCCAGTTGATTTCCCTCTAGCTCGGTCATCGCGCTCTCACATGTCCTTTCTCGCCTTCAACATCGCACCATGTTATTATTGCAAAAAAATCTGTTGTTCTCTCTAATTATTATAAATAAGCTACAAAACTACACACTGATAGTCCACTTGGAATGGAACAAATTTCGACCCACAAATTAAAGTGCTACAAACTACACACCGAGGGGCCCACCTGTCATGAAACAAATTTGGACCCATATACAAATTAAAAAATAAAGGACGAGGATCGAACATGCGATGCGGGCCTTCAAGCCGCACGTCAATAGGCAACATACGTAGAACAACAATATTTGGTGTACCCCCCTTTGTTCATATAATGTTTTCATATTACCACATCCTATTTAATGGATAACATGTAATATTATTTTTAGTACATTAGTGGGACCGGCTCGTTAGCACGTACTATTCGCCTTCACTTACTGGTGGGTTCCATGTGTGCTCTCTCTCTCCTCCCCTTCTGCGTTTAGACACACGGGCAAAAATGAAGAACTCGCGGGCGATGTTGCCGTTGACCATATCTGGATGCATTCACAAGTTACGGTACCAGTTTCACGTACTAGTAGCACTAGTCAATGTGTATGTGGAATGCACGTTAATTTGGAAGTATATTAAGTGCATGCGGATATTAAGTAGGATATTATTTGCGTATTATTATGTGATTAGCACTATTTTTGGCATGAAATTAACTACATGCTAAACATGTTGAGTGCTTGACATTGAAGCAGTCTAGGTCGTTGGATGAGAAGGAATACATGTCGATTGATGACGTTTTATATTTAATTTGATACGGCTCTAGTAGAACATTCAATCGATCAAACCATAGATTTCGTTCATTCTAACTCCGACTTTACATTCATTCGACGATTGATCTAAAATAAACAGAAATGATAAACGTTCGGACTTTAAGCATGGCAATCCGAATGTTTTTCATGGCAAATTTAGATTATGCGGCGGCGGTGGGGGTGTCTTGCGATGGGAAGCGGCTCCTCTATCATGATCTATGTGTCGTCGGGCCACAGACCGACGGCGACGGCGGTGTCTTGCGCCGTTGTTGGCGTACTCCTGGATGTTGGCCCTAGCTTCAAGGAAGGACACAATGTTCTGGACTTCGGTCTCCAGGGGCGAGTCAACTGGCGGGAGGAGGCGACTGGCATTGGTGCAAGGATGCGATCGACGGTTGCCGTCCATGCCGCTGAGGGGGGCACTGTCACCCACACGAGGACAGGCGCTGGCAACGGTGCGGCGAAGACATTCATGTGCACGGGCACCGACACGGGCGCGCACGTTAGTCCATGCATAGGCGCATGCACTGGCAAGTGCACGGGCACCGGCCCGAGCGTGCGCGTCAGTGCACGCGAAGGGGCATGTGCTGGCAGGTGCACGGATGCGTGAAAGTCAATGGGGACCTCGTGGAACCCCGTGGCATCAAGCTCGGTGATAATGTGGGGCTCCTAGCCCATCAATGCCACGGGGATGGGTGTTGGCACAGTCGGGGCGACGGGAGCTGGAACGGGAGCGGGGACAGGCGCGGCGTATTCCCGCAAGGCCGGTTCAAGCTTGTCCCAAAGCGCCTTATGTTCTTGAGACTCCGGTCGGGTGTCTTCCTCAGGAAGCTGGAAGACTAAGGGCAGACCATCGTTATGCGGAATGGCGTACGTTTAGGTCAGGCTGGTTGGAGGTAGACAACAGGAGAATCGGAGAGGAAGAGAGAAGATTGTAGTGATATCTGGTAGTGCGGGGTTGATTTTAAACTGCGGCGCTGGCGACATTAAAAGTGGGAGCAGTTGGGACGAAGGTGGGCGGCGGAGCCTGGTCAAAGGGCTCGCATCCTCGTGAGCCTACGCAGCAGTCTTCTCGCACGCCTCCTTGTCAGTCGGCGCAGCGGTCTGCTTGCACGCCTCCCATCAACTCACAATCTTGCTCGGACGTCACCTACTGATGAGAAGCGGGACTCATGGCGGCACCTAAAAGCCCACAGTTTCAATAGTGAAAGCGTTCGCCTTAACGTGACAGGCCTTTCTTCCAAAATACCATTGCTCTTCATTTGTGCAACTTCTCATAAGTAGCTTGTCTCAAATTGAAGAAAAAAAATTATGAAGGAATATTTGTGCCATATCACGTGACCATGCCCAGTTTCATGCATTTCTGGTCACTTTTGGATTTTCTGAAATTGATTCGAAACAATATCATAACCTACATCCTGCAATAAATTTTCAAGCCATACATCTGTCCTTTTGTATTTCTTAAGAAAGGATTAGGTCAAACATTTTGCTTAGTTAGAATTCAGACAAGTTATATATGCAGAGTAAAAGGATAATCCCTCCGTACCAGTGCATTGCCTGATATATTAACTCAAGTACTAGGCACGAACAAACCGGCTCAATTTTGTGCTCATCCTGGTGTAGTAGTAGTAGTAGTAGGAGGCAATGCAGTTAACGGGTGACCTTGGGGAGCGGTGACCAAGGGAATTGAACCATGCTCGGCATGGTAGGTAACATTGTCTAGTTACTAAAGTGTCCCTCCATTGTTCATTGGTAGTCATTATGGACCGGGGACATGAGGGGAATTTCCTAGGGATGGAATTCTGGTAGCCAGATATTTCAACACGAAACGCGGAGGCTCGACTGGTTAGGGTTGCCTAATGTGCGTACCACGCACGCCACCAGAAGGACACGAGCCAGGCTTTTTTTAGGATCAACACGAGCCAAGGTCTGGCTCATGCGCCGTTGGGTCCTACCATTCAAGAATACGAAAGGCATCTTTTAAATGGCCGAAGGAATCTATGTGTATTACAATGCTCGTATTTTCCTTGCTAATACTAATCTCAACATGGTAATTGATTTATGCCGAGTTATTGAATTAGAGTGAGTTTGTGATATAGTGATCTCAACGTGGATTTCACATTTCATGGTACCCCTTGTAAGTTTTTCATTGCAAATTCAAATTTAAAAGATGAACAATATGGTGGTGAGAAAACTTTGTATGTATCAAGCATATGACCACACACACACGCGCACACACACACACGCACAAATACACACAAGAACGCCACAACAATCCAATAAGTATAGTGCATCTATTTTTCCAAACCATGCATGTATGACACGAATTCAAAAATACTCCTTCTGTTCCTAAATACTAGTCTTTTAGAGATTCCAACAAGTGAGTACATACGGAGCAAAATGAGTGAATCTACACTCTAAAATATGTTTATATACATCCGTATGTGCCAGTCCATTTGAAATCTCTAAAAAGACTAATATTTAGGAATGAAGGGAGTAAAATGTAAGACATGCATGGTCCTCAATTCAATATTTAAAATGAACAGGAATCCGAAACATGAATATTAAGTATAATACTACAGTACATGCAAATGTTGTGTTTAGGCGGAGCTATGTGGATTGTCGGGGGTTAACCCCTCGACCTTAGATAAAATTGTGAAGCTCTGTTTAGACTTGTTTAGATTATATTTGTCCCCGCCCTCCCAAACACTGATTGGTTGTGCACCCCCCCTCCTCCCGGGAGAATATCATGTGCCCCCATACCTTAGATGCTATATGTTGATACGAGTTGCTTGGCGCTTGTAGATCTGAGATATAGCAGCTCACATGATGTCTTAATATTTTTACAGGAAACCTTGATTAGTTTGAGAACTGCACACAATTTGTACAAAAACTACTCAGATGCCCTTGGATCCCATATCCAACAACCTTGAAGTTCGTATCACAGTAGCATCTAAGATGAAGGAGGACATCATATTCTCCTGTATGTAAGAATATCATCTGCTACCACACCTTAGATGCTTTGGTGATACAAGCTCTTCGCAACCGTTGGATTTGTGACCCACCAACTCCTCGGTGGTTCGAATGCTTTTTTGCAGAAAAGCCCCCAAAGAGTTCGGCCACTGCTTACAAGCACAAAGACTGCTCAGATGCCATTGGATCTCAGATTAAACAACCTCGAAGCTCGTATCACCATAGCATCCGAGCTGCGAGAGCACCTTATGTTTTCTCGCACGGGAGAATATGAGGTGCTCCCGCACCATAGATTCTATGGCGATACGAGTTCACGGAGATCTAACGGCCCATAGTAGGAGGTTTGAATGTTTTTGCAATATACGACTGAGAGAGTTTTGGAATTGCCCAGAAAGTACAAGTACTACGCATGTGCCATCTGATCACTGATCATACGACCTAGATGCTCGTTTCACCGTAGTGGCTAATTAAGCTATGGGGAACACCTAATATGAGCAACGGGGAGTCGTTGGATCCAAGATGCAGCGGCACACACAAGGCCTGAATGTTTTATTTGCAAAAAAAACTTTGGAGAGTTTGGAAATTGCGCATAATTACAAAGACTACCCCCAAGCCATTGGATCTCACTTCCAACTATGTAAAAACTCGTATCACCATAGCATCTAAGCTATGGGGTGGATGTGATATTCTATCTTGCTGTCATTTTTGTTCATAAACTTGCAAAATACATGTAACTCGTGATGTTACTTGTCTAACCGCACAAAGTGTTTGTTCAAAAAAAACATCCTACACTGAAATATCGGAACAACACACGGGGGTCCCACTTGTCATTAATCAAATTTGGACCTAAAACTAACAAATCTGAAAGACGAGATTCGAACTGGCAACATGGACTACAAAGTGTAAGTCGATAGCCTGACACAACAATGGTTGTTGGCTTTGTCCCATAACTTGATTTTATACAGTATTACGTTGAGTAGAGTAGAGGGAGTGTCTCGTCAACATGTGTGTGACCCTTGATTCACTTACTGGTGGGTCCCAGGTCTGCAATCTCTCTCTCCTCTCCATCGTCTAACCTTTGCATGGGCACACACGAAGAGCGGTGCCAGCTTGCCATGGTGTTATTATCACTAAAAAAGCTTGGAAAATAGAAGAATCGCCTAGAACAAGAGACATTGTGGCTGGTCGAGATGGAGCTAACCACACCTATCCTCCATGCCATGTTAGCATGATGAAGCCGTGTGGCTAGTGGGGTGTTTTCGACCGACTGGATGGGTCCCGAGGTCGAACCATAGGTACTACGTCTGATACAGTATATTTTTACACGCACATTTGTTCTCTATTCTGAGATGTGGCACACCCTACCGCGCGGTTTTGGGGTCCTCCCGGGTGGTGCACGCATATATTCTTCCTTGCCAAGACGTGGGACGCCCTACCGCGCGTTTTCTGGGTCCTCCTCGATCGTAGCACCAAAGCAAGTAAATGAGTCGTCAAATCATGAAAGACCACTGTCGGTGTCAAAACCGACGGACCTCGGGTAGGGGGTCCCGAACTGTGCGTCTAAGGCTAATGGTAATAGGAGGCGGGGGACACAATGTTTACCCAGGTTCGGGCCCTCCCGATGGAGGTAATACCCTACTTCCTGCTTGATTGATCTTGATGATATGAGTATTACAAGAGTTGATCTACCACGAAATTGTAGAGGCTAAACCCTAGAAGCCAGCCTATGGTATGATTGTTGTTGTCCTACGGACTAAACCCACCGACTTATATAGACACCGGAGGGGGCTAGGGTTACACAGAGTCGGTTACAGAGAAGGAGATCTACATATCCTAATTGCCAAGCATGCCTTCCACGCAAAGGAGAGTCCCACCCGAACACGGGACGAAGCCTTCAGTCTTGTATCTTCATAGTCCAACAGTCTGGCATAAGTACATAGTCCGGCTGTCCGAGGGCCCCCTAATCCAGGACTCCCTCAGTAGCCCTGAACCAGGCTTCAATGATGATGAGTCCGTCGCACAGATTGTATTTGGCATTGCAAGGCGGGTTCCTTCTCCGAATACTCCATAGAAGATTTTTGAACACAAGGATCGTGTCCGGCTCTGCAAAAAAAATTCCAAATACCACCGTAGAGAGCACAATATTCAACAAATCTAATCTGCCGACAATTTTTCACAGAGTGACATCACGCCTTGGCCTGGTCATTATTCGAACCGTTTTCCAACCTGCTATCGCACATATCGCAAGGCGGTTTTATTGGCACGTCTTGTCGAAGTAGAGATAGTGTCCCCTTATCACGGGATTCTCATCAATACGGGTGTGGGTAACCCAAACATGCCATCAACGCGGCGCTTGGGGAATAAGCAAGTTTATCGGGCAAGTGGGGAGGCGCACAGTTTTTATCGCCTTTATAAAGAGACAAGTATTCCTCTTTTTCACCCACGCCTTCTTCTTCCCCTGCTCATCCATTCTCGCACGCTTGAGCTCCAGTGCCCAAGTTCCCGCCTTGTTCGTAAGCAATTCTAAACATGTCCGGAGTGGGAGGCAAGTGGATGGTCTCCTCCGTTACGGAGGAGGAAATTACGAAGCTCCGGGAAGCCGGATACCTGGACACAAACATTGCGCACCGGCTCCCGGACGCAGGGCAGTTCGTCCCTACTCCTGAACCCCATGAGAGGGTTGTATTCCTTGCTCACTTCTTCCGCGGACTAGGATTCCCCCTCCACCCATTTGTCCGCGTGCTCATGTTTTACTACAGGCTGGACTTCCATGATCTGGCCCCCAATTTCATCCTCAATATCTCGGTGTTTATCGTCGTGTGTGAGGCCTTCCTCCGCATTACGCCCCACTTCGGCCTATGGCTGAAGACCTTCAACGTGAAGCCTAAGGTGGTGGTCGGCCAGCAAGCGGAGTGTGGAGGCGCCATGGTGGGCAAGATGCCCAATGTCACCTGGCCCGAAGGCTCCTATGTGCAGACTGTGAAGGGGTGGCAATCGGGGTGGTTCTACATCACCGAGCCGCACGACACCAACTGGGCGGCGGCCCCCGAATTTCGATCCGGCGTCCCCATGCGGCTCACCTCCAAGAAAAAAAGGGCTTAGCCTGGGGCTCACTGGTGGAGCTGACCGGACTCCTGACCTATGTGAAAAATATGATAAGCAAGAAAATCAAGCTTGTCAACGTGGTCCACGTCATGCTCTTCCACCGGATCCTCCCATGTCAAAGACGGGCTTTTAATATGTGGGAGTTCGACCCAGCCGAACACCAGATGCTGCGAGAGCTCTTCGACACGATGCACGAAGACGTCTAGAAGGTGATGTGCAAGGCCACCGAGGTACCACCGCCCATAGCCGAAAATCGCGGACTCAGCGCAAAGCGCCCCGCCAATCCGGTAAGTTTTTACATTTTGCAAGATGTGCTTTTCCCCAGTATATTCGTGGGAGGAATCTAAGCCTCTATACCAATTTAATAGGACTAGGAAGCGATAGCAAAGCAGATTGACTGTCCGGCTCCACTACCCGAAGATCAAGCATCGCCTCTGTTAACTGAGATGCTGTTCCCGGCACCCTATGAGGTGACGGAGAAGAAGGCCAAGAAGAAGGCCACGGGGACCAGGAAAGGTCTCCGACGCAAGGTTGTATCAAACTCATCGTTCGAAGACACCAAGGCGCGCTCCTCCAACGAAGACGAGGAGGAGGAAGAGGAAATCCCTCCCCCAACCAGGGGGGAGAAGAAAAGGAAGGCCGCCCCATCTGGGGAGGCTGAAGGGTCCAAGAAGGGAAAGACCCTCCCTCCGGACCACTCCACCACAGCCGCCTACAGCGACAAGGAGTGGTTGCCCAGGGACAAGCCCCTGGCGAAGTCGTAAGTATCTGAACACTATAATACTTCCGGTATGTTTTGCTTTTCTGCTTCTTATCATGCCAATCATACTCGTGCAGTTTGGCCAAAGCCCACATCAATGTATCCTCCTCGGATGGGTCTTTGGGCCAGTCGGCGATGAACAACGATTCAATCCCGACAGCCACCTCCCCCCGGCCCGCGGACGACACCGAGGTGTTGTCTCAGAGGATACCAGACTAGGGGGAGACCGTTCTGGAGACGCCCCAAGGCGAAATCCCAGACGTCGGGCACATGCGAGGGAAGACCCCCATGGATGCTGAGAAGAAGGGCTGCAACAAGTCTGCCCCCCAGCCGGATACTACGCCGGAACCTGCAGAGGTTCCGAATTCGGGCAGGCAGCCTCTCTCTAAGGGGGGCGAGCCACCCGTGACGATGACCTCTGTCCAACCAAAGGCATCGGACAACTTGCTGGAAGCACTTCGCGGTGCTTCCATTGACGAAGAGCACCGCACCATCATGAGTGCGGTGATTGAGAAGGTTCGGTCCGCCAAAAGTGGGTTGACCGAAGCCTGCGCCAGGCTCCTAACAGGCTTTGAGGTAAGTAATCAAATTATTAGAAAATATCATAGCATAGACAGTAGCCCCTAATGCTCTGTTTGGTGTTCGGAAAGAAAGGTCGAACAGAGGATCAAAAAACATCCAAAGGAGTCTAATAAGAAGATGTCTATGTGAATAAGCAGGCGTCGCTGCTGGCCGCTGCCGCTCACACTACAGAGGTCTCTGGACTGAAGCAGGACCTGGAGCGGACCAAGGGAGAGCTCGGCCTCGTGAAGAGGCAGCTCGAGGAGAACAAAGGTACATAATACCCTGTATGTATATTGATAAAGAAAAAATGGTTTGAGCTCATGAAAACGTCATGAACATTAATAGGGGCCACGATCAAAGTGGCGGCCCTTAAGAAGGCGCTGACCGAGGCCGAAGACAAAGCAGCCAAGGAGCGCACCGAGCACGAGAAGCAAGAGGCCCGGGTCGACGAGGTCCAGCAAGAGCTCCGGGATTTCGTCAAGAAATACGAGTCCTTCGAAGACGCAAGAGTCCGAGCTTGCGAAGGCCCTCCAGAGCGCACAAGATGCCAAGGCCGAAGCCCAAAAGGCCCTCCAGGAGGTTCAGGCAGCCAAGAAGATTGCGGCGGGAAAGGCTTTCCATATGCAAAGCAAGCAAGTGAAGGAGGCTTCATATTACTTACCCGAATTCGGAGCCCTCCAGGAGCAGATCTGCCCTGCAGCATATCTGATGCCGTAGAGTTCAACCGAGCTGAAGAAGGGAGCTCAACAGAGAAGTTGTTCTGGTCCCAGTATATTGGGGCCGAACAGCCGATGCCCTTGAGCGACCAGCTGAAGCAACTAGTCGAACTGCACAAGGCGGCCGAACTGAAGGACCTCATAGTCCGGATGTGGCCTGCCGAGCCCCTGCCCAGCACCTACCTTGGCCTGGTGAAGAGGCTTGTGAAAGCCTACCCAAGGCCTGAAGTCATAAAGCGGTCAGTCTGTATTGAAGGTGCGCGCAGGGCCTTTGCCCGTGCGGAAGTGCACTGGGTGAAGATGGCTGCCGAGATGCTAGTGACGGAGGGGCCGCCGAAGGGCAAGGAGCACCGCTACCCCGAGAAGTATTATGACAGTGTCATGAAGGGCGCCTGCCTTGTGGTGGAGGAATGTGCGAAGGATGTAATATTTGAATGAATGTACTCGTTTGATCCTGTAATAGGAAAATGAGTTCATGTGTGCTATATAACGCTGGTTGATTTAAAATATTATCTTCTGTGCGGCCGTTTATAAAATCTGAGAGTTGGCCAGTCGTCAGCTTTTGCCCCCATGTAACTAGTACTGGGGTGTTCGGGATAAATCTAAACACTCTTTATCCAAATTTTTGGTCCTTGAAGGAGGTGTTTAGCGCAGCGAACAAGGCAATCGGACTATACGGCTTTATCACTCTCACTTAGCCATAGAAGTCTATAATTTTAAATTTGGGCATAGCCCCTGGTATTCAGAAAGCCGAACTTGCGGCGCTATACACGCCTAAATCGGACAAGGCCGATTCCTCGCCCAAAGCGGAAATAATCTTTAAGGATTTGAGACCTCTCGAACAGCGACCAGGTCTCGCCGCATCATGACAGTCAGTTTTCGGCTTTCTCTACTGAGGTGCTCGTCCGGAAGAACCGAGACACAATCGCAGTAGTTCTCCCTGTGCTACCTTAGCCGATATAGCAGAACGTAAGGTACCAAAACATGGGAGCCGGGCGAACCCAACTATTGACCCAAGACATGATTCAGAGCCGATGCATATAGTGCTATAAGTTCGGGGTGCCGCACTGTCGAAAGTGTTCAGACTTTTTCTTGCCGTTTTACGGGGTACACTAAAGCCCCTGGCAAACTGAACGTACCAGAATGTACGGATGCGATTTGTAATAAATAAATATTTAAGTAAAAAGGAGAAAGAAATGTAGTAATAAGCTGATGTTGTACATTATTTTCCATTGTTATTTGAATGATACGTCAAGGCGTATGTATACAAGTAGTGTGATAAGCAAAATAGGACTATTTGACATGTCCTAACCAAGAGTGAGCTGCGTATGGGTATGTAAAACAGGTATAGTGATCGTTATCAGAGAACACCTGGGGATTCCCTTGTACGACAAAGCTCCTTGCCTCCTTGGTGTCTTCGTCCCGTGCTAGGTCCGGTAATCGGACTATCAGAAGATCCTCCAGAAAATAGGGACCTAAAAGAAAGAAAAGTGTGAAGGTATACGGGTCCTGGGGTGGTTGAGCTGTGTTGTGGGCCGTATTGTAGTTGTGCCTTCGCCTATGCCCATGGTATTTTACTGCGTAATTATGTACGTGCGGCACGAATATCACCGCTTGACTGGGACTAGGACGGAGGCCGAATTGCTAGGCGAGCTCAGGGCGTGCCAGCCGATCCTGTTGCAGAGTACTCAGGACTCATTTAGCGGTGTTCGGGGGCTTTATTGCCGAATTTGAGGTCTGCCTAAGAAGGCTAATTTGTACTTCTGCTGTGAGGGCCGTAGTGTGCTCCTCTTGAGCTTGAGGTTGGCATAATGCGGTACAACATTGAATCTAGCAAATGTGGTTCGTCCGAGCAGTGTGTGATAGCCACTGCGGAAGGGGAGGATATCAAATATTAACTCCTCACTTCAGAAGTTGTCTGGAGATCGGAAGACTACTTCCAGTGTGATTGAGCCCGTGCAACAGGCCTCTACACCTGGTATGACACCTTTAAAGGTGGTTTTGGTGGGTTTGATCCTTGAGGGTTTGATGCCCATTTTGCGCACTGTATCCTGATAGAGCAGGTTCAGGCTACTACCACCATCCATACGGACTCATGTCAGGTGGAATCCGTCAATGATGGGGTCGAGGACCAATGCAGCCGAACTGCCATGATGGATACTGGTAGGATGGTCCCTGCGATCAAAAGTGATCGGACAAGAAGACCATGGGTTGAACTTTGGGGCGACTGGCTCCATCACGTAGACGTCCCTTAGTGCGCGCTTCCGCTCCCGCTTGGGAATATGGCTGGTGAGGGAGTCCTGGATTAGGGGGTCCTCGGACAGCCGGACTATATTGTCACGACCGGTTTTCCAATAAAAATATTTATTGATAAACCAGTCTTTTGAGTCCAGTATGAGAGAAATCCTCCTCACTGGTAGACAATTTCTTGATACAATAAGCCAGTAGCATAAAATATATTACAGGGTTGAACTGCGGTCGCTCAACCAAATTATTACAAGCACGCCAATAATCATACACAATGGCGGACATGACACAGTGGTGTGGAGACATACTGACTCATGGATAGGTTGGTGGTGGAAAAGCACAGCGGGAAGGGAAATACAAGACTCTAATGATATCATTTCATCGAACGTCGAGGTGAGGCTCGATAAATTTATTTGGTAGCGGAAGCGGTTATAAAATAGTGGCCAAATCCAGGGTCGCACGAGACTGACTGGGACTCCTCTAAGTGTCGGACTCGCTATCGAACTCTTCATCCATGAGATCGCCTTCGTCAGCATCTGGCCAAATCAACAAGCCAGTGAGTACTTTGAAAGTACTCGCAAGACAGTTCGGACGTAAGATATAACAAATGCATGCATGGATGCAACATGATTAATTCCTTAATGCACAATAAATAAAAATTGGCATAACGGGTAAGTAAAAAGGGAAAACGACGGTAGTCCACCTGAAATTCCACAGACATAAATAAGGACTGATCGAGTGTCTGAAGTGACGCCTCGAAAGGTGAACAAATGCAAATAAGGAAAAGATGCCACAGTCGGGCATCTTAGCGACACCACATAAAGGGCTTTAAAAGAAATGCCACAGTCGGACATCTGAGCGACATCGCGTAAAGGGCTTTTAAAAGAAATGACACAGTTGGACGTCTGAGCGACATCGCAGCAAGGGCTTTAAAAGAAATGCCACAGTCGGACGTCTGAGCGACATCGCAGAAAGGGCTTTAAAAGAACTGCCACAGTCGGACGTCTGAGCGAC
>NC_041385.1:166667285-166742104 GCF_002162155.2 Triticum dicoccoides | reverse complement strand
AGCGACATCACATAAAGGGCTTTTAAAAGAATTGCCACAGTCGGACGTCTGAGCGACATCGCAGAAAGGGCTTTAAAAGAAATGCCACAGTCGGACGTCTGAGCGACATCACATAAAGGGCTTTTAAAAGAATTGCCACAGTCGGACGTCTGAGCGACATCGCAGAAAGGGCTTTAAAAGAAATGCCACAGTCGGACGTCTGAGCGACATCACATAAAGGGCTTTTAAATTCACCAGTAAACAATACTCATAATAAACATTCACACCATGAGAATAAACGGGTTAGTCCATCCACAGGGATAATCATTCAATCGGACTTAGCACTCATGCGATTCACCGGAGTCTCTGCCATCAAAGCTGACAATTTGTTAGGATCAGATGGAACGAACTTGACATGGAAGAGATGATTTGGAGGAATATATGACTCTGCAGAGTTTGTACAATATTTTTCCCACAGTCAACGGATTTCCGTAGTCCCGAAGGACTAGTTCCGTTATGGTATTTCGGGAGAAAACACATCTAACCGGTACACACCCATCCTACCTCTCGATGCTAGGAATCACCCTAGTCATCGTCCAAGAAAAACTTTTGAGACGGGGAGATCACAATCTCGAATAGCATGGGATCAAATTTATATACGCGCGCTCTAAGGGGTGCCCCCCTCTCGGTCCCAACCGGAAACACCCATGCCCCCTGACCGGATGACTGGCTTTAATCCAGGGCCATGGAACCATCATCACGGCCTCTCCTCTTTGGTGTGTACCACGAAAGTGGTTTGCAACTTACTAAACCATATTCCTTGCGGAAAACATGTGGTAGTACAAGGAAGGAAGTGATAGGTACTGGACCGAAATGGTTTGACACTGAAGTCACATAGTCTGGCGTAAGACTGGCATGCTACAACAATGCCATCGTACCCATCCTCATACCAACACATGGCCATTCATATTCACATTCATCCACGTATGGATCATTGAACTCACTCAACTTGTTATCACATAAAATAACGTTCATCGGTATGCTTACCAACATGCCATGAAACTAACTAAATGCAAAACATGTCGATACACTCATCATATCAAAAGTTCAAACATGCTTGCCTGGTTCAGAGTAGTCGGAGCCTAGCTCGGTGAAGTTCGCGGCTCCGTCACCTCCTTCGGTATCTACGGTTTAAAGAAAATACATGCGCTAACATAAATACCAAGGAGAGCACAGAAGGTAAACCAAATATTTTTCAAATAAATCTGATAAAAAACTAGACAAAATTTTAAAGAGAACAGAAAAAGAATCAATCAAAAATACTTTTCTGATTAAAAGGTATAAGGGTTTTTGTCTAGGGACTTATCTGTAATGAAACAGAAGATTTCCAGGGGCTAGTTTATAAAAGCAGAAAACGCTTCGGTAGCGATTACGCCAGCCCGAAGAGAAAACGTATTTGGCAGAAGGCGTTTTCAGATAACGCTTCGTTTAGAAAGGACAGAGAGGCTGACAGCGGGTCCCACTTGTCATGTTTAAATATTCAAATGGGAGGGACGAGGCTCGTCGGCGCCCGAGAGATGCTGAGGTCGCCGGCGGCGATCCATGGCGAGGCATGGGGATCAGATGTTACCAATGTGCTCACCGTGTCCTTCCGCAGCGGTGGGGGGTGGTGTTGGTCGCCGGTGAGCACCACGTCGACGGCGGTCTCAACTCCGGCGGATGGTGGTTCGGGCGTGGATGGAGCTCGTCGGAGAGGGCTGCAAGGATTAAATTGAGGTGGGGGTTAGACTACTGGGTGCAAGAGAGGGCTACGGACGAGGTTTGGGCGCCGGAGGTGGCCTCACCGAAGTGAATCGAGCTGGAGGCCGAGGCGGATCGGGGTGGCCGGAGCCGGGGAAGGAGACCTCCTCGAGGTCCTCCCAGTGGCCTGGCGGGGTGCTGGTGAGTAGTGGGGGTGCTGCGTGCACGAGAGTGAGCTCGGGACCCCTTTATATAGGCGGTCCGAGGCGGTTGCCGTGAACGGAGATTTTCGGCGAGCGATTACGGTGGCGCAGTGCTCGGTCGGGGTGGTTAGGGAGTCGAGCGTCATCACGGAGGATCAAAGGGTCCATTTTTGTGCTAAGCTGGCCGGGGTTTGGGCGTTTGGGTCGAGCTCGACGGAACGGGGTGGCGCGGGCCCGTCGGCGGCAGAGAGCGTGCTCCGTGCATGCTGCGCCACGGCGACGGTGCCGCATGCGTGCGCTGGCACGGAGAAGGCCACGCGGAGCCAACAGAAGAATTGGGCGGTGCCGAACGGCGTTGCGCCGCCGTTCTCCTCCCTGTCGGCCGTTACGGGGAGCCGGCCGCTGCAAGACACGCCGGCGCAGGCGGGCCAGGGCGCCACCGACGCCAGGGTCGCGCCAAGTGCGCGTGTGAAGCTTCGGACAAGCAAGCGAGGCCGCGAGCAACGTGCCAAGTGCACTGTGGCCGCGTGACTGAACCTGTCGAAACTGAAGATGACACTGAAACTGAATTTCTGAACTTTGAACGGTAACAGTGCCCACAAGGTGTTCGACCAAATGAAAATGGCCTCTGGTGATTTTTCCTTGAGCTGATTTTTGGTGGAGTGGCTTCTCCTTGCTCAAGTAGGCTGTATGATTTTTGGTGGAATTTTTGGAGGAGTGTAGATATGAATTTCACCAAATTTGGCAAATCTGGTCCAAACTTGCAGAGACTAAATTTTGAAAATTTTGAAAAGAGGAGGAGTGGATCAAGATGGTTCTGGGTTATGGATGCTAAGGACAATCCAGGAGAATTGGTTTGAGGTCAAAACTCAAATGCAATAGGGCACTTGCTTTGAAAATCTCTCAGGCTCCAAATAATTTTCAGAATTGAATTTGGGGAAAAATAATTAAAATAAAAATCCAAAACCAGTTTGGATTAGTTGGGACAGATAATTTAGGTTGATCACAAGGGGGAGGGGAGGTTTTGGAGGGGTTTTATCTCACGGGCAAAAAAATACAAAGCCAAGGGTGGCTTCAAAGATATGAAAATCCCAAATTTTCATGGGGTTTCTTTTTTTTTTAAAGAAAAAGATTAAACTCCAAAAAAAAATTGAGAGAGAACCAACAGAGAAGAAGTTTGCAAAAGATCAACCACCAAAGTTTGAAAGAAATAAAATCCCTGCCAAGGCAAAAAAAGAGGTTTTTAAGAAGAAGGTTTTTCTGAGAAAGAAGAAAAAATTAAAAGAACAAAAGTCTCTCCTCAAAACCACAAAGATTTTTGATAAAAACAAAATAAGAATTTTGGAGTGTCACAACACCTACCCCCTTAGGAAAAATCTCGTCCCCGAGATTTCAGCTGATCCTTAAATAATTGTGGATGCTCTTTCCGAAGAAAATCCTCGCTTTCCCAAGTTGCTTCACTGTCGGTGTGATTGCTCCACTGGACTTTGAAAAACTTGATGGTTTTCTGTCGGGTCCTCCTTTCAGACTCCTCTAATATTCTTATGGGACGTTCTCGATAAGTGAGGTCTGGTTGTACGTCAATGTTCTCATGAGCTACATGTTTCTCTGGGTTGCTTACGCATTTCCTTAACTGAGAGACGTGGAACACGTCGTGAATGTCGGACAAGTCTTCGGGTAAGTCTAGCTGGTAGGCTACAGTGCCTCTTCGTGCCACTATGCAAAATGGTCCAATGAATCTTGGTGCTAATTTTCCTTTAATCTTAAACCGTTGCAATCCTCTCATCGGGGATACTCTCAAGTATACGAATTCACCGGGTTCGAAGCTGACCCTACGATGTTTCTGGTCATAATAACTTTTCTGTCGACTTTGAGCGGTCTTAAGTCGGTCCCTGATTAGTTTGACTTTTTCCTCGGCTTCTCTGAGCATATCTGGTCCGAAGATGCGGCTGTCTCCGGTCTCTGACCAATTTAACGGGGTACGACATCTCCTTCCGTATAGGGCTTCGAAAGGAGCCATTTGCAGGCTGGTCTGGTAACTGTTATTGTATGCGAACTCGGCATATGGCAGGCTGTCCTCCCAACTGGTTCCATAGGTGAGGACACATGCTCTCAGCATGTCTTCTAAAACCTGGTTTACGCGTTCTGTTTGTCCATCAGTCTGTGGATGGTATGCGGTATTGAAGGCTAGTTGGGTTCCCAGAGCCTGTTGTAATTGCTCCCAAAATCTTGAGACGAACTGAGTGCCTCTGTCGGAAATTATAGTCTTCGGGACACCGTGCAGACAGACTATGCGGGAAAGATAAATCCTGGCAAGCCTCTGAGTGGTGTAGGTTGTCTTTACTGGAATAAAATGTGCTACTTTGGTCAACCTGTCAGTGATGACCCATATGGCATCATTTCCGTGTCGTGACCGAGGTAATCCGACAATAAAATCCATCCCTATTTCATCCCATTTCCACTCAGGTATTTTGTTAGGTTGCAGTAGTCCGGCTGGTCTCTGATGTTCAGCTTTTATGCGTTGACATGAGTCGCAACATGCAATGAAAGCGGCTATGTCCCTCTTCATACCGTGCCACCAAAATCTTTCCTGAATATCCTTATACATTTTGGTTCCTCCAGGGTGGATCGAATATGGAGTGGTGTGTGCTTCAGTTAAAACTTGCTGTTTAAGGTCTTCTATGTTTGGCACGCATAGCCTTTCTCCGTACCATAATATTCCTTCATTGTCTATGACGAATTCCGAGGCCTTGACCATACTCAACTTCCTTTTAATTCCTTCAATGCTGGGGTGACCGGACTGAGCCTCTTTAATTTTCTCCACAAGGTGTGGTTGTATTTCCAAGTTTGATATGGTGCCTTCTGCTACCATTATCAAGTTGAGCTTGACAAATTCTTGATGGAATTCGGGCCTCAAGCTGTGCAGATAGTTCCCGTTGGAGCTAGGGTTCCGACTCAGGGCATCGGCCACTACGTTTGCTTTCCCTGGATGGTAATGGATACCCACATCGTAATCCTTTACCAATTCTAACCAGCGGCGTTGCCGTAAGTTTAGTTCTGGCTGCGTAAAAATGTATTTGAGGCTTTTGTGATCCGTATATATCTCACATCGATTTCCAAGTAGAAAATTCCTCCATTCCTTGAGTGCATGAATAACTGCTGCCATTTCTAAATCATGAGTGGGATAATTTTCCTCGTGTTTGCGAAGTTGCCTTGAAGCGTAGGCGACAACCTTGCCTTCTTGCATCAACACGCATCCGAGACCCTTTTTGGATGCGTCGCAAAATACTTCAAAATTCTTGTGTATGTCGGGTACAATTAATACTGGTGCTGTTGTTAATTTCCGTTTTAGCTCTTGGAAACATTCCTCGCAGGCTTCTGTCCATTCAAACTTCTTATCTTTCTTGAGTAACTGTGTCATAGGCTTGGATATGGTGGAAAATCCTTCAATAAATCTGCGATAATATCCTGCCATTCCCAAGAAACTTCGTATGTCTGTTATGCTGGCTGGTGACTTCCAGTCAAGTACGGCCTTGACTTTCTCTGGGTCCACTGCTATACCGTCTTGGGTCAGCACGTGGCCTAGAAAACCTACTTGTCTTAGCCAAAATTCGCACTTGCTGAACTTGGCATACAATTGGTGTTTCCTTAGCTCTCCTAGTACAATCCTGAGATGTTCTGCGTGCTCTTCTGGTGTTTTGGAGTATACCAGAATATCGTCGATGAATACTACGACGAATTTGTCCATAAACTTCATAAATACTTTGTTCATGAGGTGAACAAAATATGCCGGGGTGTTAGTCAATCCAAATGGCATCACGGTGAATTCGTACAGCCCATATCTGGAGGTGAAGGCTGTTTTGGGGATATCTTCCGTTCGTACCTTCAATTGATGGTATCCTGACCTTAAGTCGATTTTTGAGAATACCTTGGCCTGAGCAAGTTGATCAAACAAATCGTTTATCCTTGGCATCGGGTATTTGTTTTTGACTGTGACCATGTTAAGTGCTCGATAGTCGATACACAATCTCAGCGTTCCATCCTTCTTTTTGGCAAATAAAATTGGTGATCCCCAAGGTGAGGAGCTGGCCCGAATGTATCCTTTATCCAGTAATTCCTTTATTTGCTTCTTCAATTCGATCAACTCGGATGGTGCCATTCTGTATGGTTTCTTGTATATGGGGGTGGTTCCTGGCGCTAGCTCAATGCGGAATTCTATTTCTCGATCTGGTGGCATGCCTGGCAGCTCTTCAGGGAATACATCTGGAAATTCACACACTACTGGAACCTTGTTTAGCTCAGAAACGTCCACCTTATTTAATCTCGGTTGCCGGGGTCTTTTTCCTTCCTTGGCTGATACTCTTATTGTCTTCCCTTGGTGGTGTGTGAGAATCACTGTCCTGTTGAAACAGTCGATAAAACCTTTATTGGTGGTTAGCCAATCCATCCCTAAGATGACATCCAGTCCTTTATTTTCCAATACAATAAGATTTGCGTAAAACTCCAATCCTTCAAACTCAATGACCACATTCTGACAGTAATTCTGAGAAACTTGCTGAATCCCGGGGGACTTGATTATTAGGGATTTCTCCAAAGGAAGCATCGAAAAATTATTTTGCAAAGCAAAACTTTTCGAGATAAAAGAGTGAGAAGCTCCAGAATCAAACAAAACCATTGCAGGTATTGTGTTGACAGGAAACGTACCGAGTACGATATCCGGAGCATTTTGTGCCTCCTCTTTGGTTAGGGGGTTCAGATGACCCTTCCTGTGGTTGTTGTTGGGATTGAAATTGTTTCGTTTGGGCGCTGAATTATGGTCGTCGTTGTTCGGCTTTGGGGTTGAGTTCCTTGGCTTGGGGCACTGTTTAGCATAATGCCCTTCTTCTCCACAAGCGTAACAGGTAACGCCGGGGCGATAGGCGAATTCCTTGTCCCTTGCATGGAAATTTTTGTTTGGGCGTGAGACATTGGATGAGAATTTGGGTGTCCCACCCCTTTTAAAATCTATCTTGCTTCGGTGATTGCGAGTGTGATTAGTCTGGTCCCTTTTTCGCTTGCGGATATCTTCCAGACTGCGTCTCTCATTTTCCAGAGTAATGGCCTTGTCCACCAGCGTTTTAAAATCAGGAAAAGTGTGCACGACCAGTTGGCATTTAAGTGCGGGCGCTAGACCGTCAAGGAATTTCTCCATCTTCTTGATTTCAGTCATACGCTCCTCATTGGCGTAGCGGGATAATAGGGTAAATTGACTGTTGTAATCTGACACTGTCATGTTCCTTTGTTTGAGGTCATCAAATTCTCTCTTCTTGATTTTCATAATACTCTTAGGAATATGTGCACCACGGAAACCTTCCTTGAAATCATCCCAGGTTATGTCATTTTCGTTGGGATGCATGTGCAGAAAATTCTCCCACCACGATGCGGCTGCTCCTGTGAGATAGTGTGGAGCATATAGTACTTTCTCGAGATCCGAACACTTTGCAATAATTAGTTTCCTCTCCATATCTCGAAGCCAGTCCTCGGCTTCAAGAGGTTTGTCAGTGTGAGAAAATGTTTGAGGACGTGTCTTCTTTAGCTCAGATAACTTGGAATGTTGCTGATACTGTCCATGATGATTCCCCATGTTGATGACTTGGTTCATCATCTCGCGATGTTGTTGCTGACTCTGTTCATAAAGGCGGCACATGTGTGAAAGTGCCAATTCATTGCCTGGTTGGCTAGACTGTCCCTGAGTGAACTCGTTGCTGGGTTGTGCATCATAATTTTCCTCTAATGGAATTGGCATGGAGCGAGTCCAAGGACGAGACATTTTTCACTCTGGGGATATATTTTGTAAAACCCATAAGAAAAGCGGAAAAAGTCGCAAAAACAAATCCATAAAATGCATAAAGCTGGCGGATATTATTAAATACCCAAGCTTACTTAAGAAAAAAAAACAAATCGACTTGCGCACGGAGAAGGACTGCTCATTACATATCTTACACGCGGGCGGTAATTATACAGTACATCACTCAGGATATGTGTACATAATCCTGACATGTTATTAAGGCTAGTGCACTTCTCCAGATCCTACATGATGCGCAAACAGGCTACTTCTCACAACCTATGCACATATCTTACAAAGCGGTACAATACATGGCAGCTAAGCGTACTCAGGCAGAGATGTTGACGATCTCCCTTGCCCTGCCGAGGGCGAGGCGTAGCGAGGTTGGGGACTCGACTTCCTCCTCGCTAACGGGCTCCATACGTGTAGTGTTGCGCAGAGCGGGCGGAGTGGTGGCCAGGGGCGGAGCAACACGTACAGGAGTGGGCGCGAAGGTTGGTGTAGTGCGCGCTGGAGTGGGTGCAATGACTTGGTTAAATTCTTCGGTAGAAGGCAGGCGACGAGTAGGCGTAAAAGATGCTGATGACGAGACAAAAGTCGGTGGCGGAGCGATGGGTAGGAGCTCCCTCCTATTGGCAGCACAGCCATGGACTGAGTCCATGCGGGTAGCTACGAAGTCGTCCACCAGGTTGTCGAAGGCTGCCTCCAGGGCCCGGAGTTACTCAATGAGCATCTCAAAAGCCTCGTCTTGTTCTCCTCTGGGGCAGGAGTATGCGTAGTGACAGGTGTAAGGCACATGGCACGGAAGATAATGGTAACGACGAGTCCTCATCACGGGAAGGACATCCCTGAGACGAGCTATCGCCTCGCGGGCTGCCATCTGCATAGCATGCCTCTCCGTAGGCATAGCTCTTCCCATGAACCGGAAGCGGCGTGACTCACCACGCCCTCCCCTGAACTGCACCGCGGCCTGGTGCATGGTCAGACTATCGTTGACTCGGTGCTGGTAGAGTGTGAAGACCGGGCGCACGGATGGCCCCATCGTGACCTGAACGATGAAAGAAAGAAGCTTGACGAACCCATCGGGCACGTTGGCGAAGGTCTGAGACTCGCAGCTGACGTCGGCCATCTACAAAAGTAGGCAAAATTCTGCAGGGTCAGATCATAAATTTATGCTGACTGACAGAAAATGACTACAATTGCAAAAGCATAAAATAGCCATGTCATGCTAATAACTAATTAGCGATCGCACCTAGTGGCTTCCTACAGTCAGCCTGGCTCTGGTACCAAGCTTGTCACGACCGGTTTTCCAATAAAAATATTTATTGATAAACCAGTCTTTTGAGTCCAGTATGAGAGAAATCCTCCTCACTGGTAGACAATTTCTTGATACAATAAGCCAGTAGCATAAAATATATTACAGGGTTGAACTGCGGTCGCTCAACCAAATTATTACAAGCACGCCAATAATCATACACAATGGCGGACAGGACACAGTGGTGTGGAGACATACTACTGACTCATGGATAGGTTGGTGGTGGAAAAGCACAGCGGGAAGGGAAATACAAGACTCTAATGATATCATTTCATCGAACGTTGAGGTGAGGCTCGATAAATTTATTTGGTAGCGGAAGCGGTTATAAAACAGTGGCCAAATCCAGGGTCGCACGAGACTGACTGGGACTCCTCTAAGTGTCGGACTCACTATCGAACTCTTCATCCATGAGATCGCCTTCGTCAGCATCTGGCCAAATCAACAAGCCAGTGAGTACTTTGAAAGTACTCGCAAGATAGTTCGGACGTAAGATATAACAAATGCATGCATGGATGCAACATGATTAATTCCTTAATGCACAATAAATAAAAATTGGCATAACGGGTAAGTAAAAAGGGAAAACGGCGGTAGTCCGCCTGAAATTCCACAGACATAAATAAGGACCGATCGAGTGTCTGAAGCGACGCCTCGAAAGGTGAACAAATGCAAATAAGGAAAAGATGCCACAGTCGGGCATCTTAGCGACACCACATAAAGGGCTTTAAAAGAAATGCCACAGTCGGACATCTGAGCGACATCGCGTAAAGGGCTTTTAAAAGAAATGCCACAGTCGGACGTCTGAGCGACATCGCAGCAAGGGCTTTAAAAGAAATGCCACAGTCGGACGTCTGAGCGACATCGCAGAAAGGGCTTTAAAAGAAATGCCACAGTCGGACGTCTGAGCGACATCACATAAAGGGCTTTTAAAAGAATTGCCACAGTCGGACGTCTGAGCGACATCGCAGAAAGGGCTTTAAAAGAAATGCCACAGTCGGACGTCTGAGCGACATCACATAAAGGGCTTTTAAAAGAATTGCCACAGTCGGACGTCTGAGCGACATCGCAGAAAGGGCTTTAAAAGAAATGCCACAGTCGGACGTCTGAGCGACATCACATAAAGGGCTTTTAAATTCACCAGTAAACAATACTCATAATAAACATTCACACCATGAGAATAAACGGGTTAGTCCATCCACAGGGATAATCATTCAATCGGACTTAGCACTCATGCGATTCACCGGAGTCTCTGCCATCAAAGCTAACAATTTGTTAGGATCAGATGGAACGAACTTGACATGGAAGAGATGATTTGGAGGAATATATGACTCTGCAGAGTTTGTACAAAATTTTTCCCACAGTCAACGGATTTCCGTAGTCCCGAAGGACTAGTTCCGTTATGGTATTTCGGGAGAAAACACATCTAACCGGTACACACCCATCCTACCTCTCGATGCTAGGAATCACCCTAGTCATCGTCCAAGAAAAACTTTTGAGACGGGGAGATCACAATCTCGAATAGCATGGGATCAAATTTATATACGCACGCTCTAAGGGGTTCCCCCCTCTCGGTCCCAACCGGAAACACCCATGCCCCCTGACCGGATGACTGGCTTTAATCCAGGGCCATGAAACCATCATCACGGCCTCTCCTCTTTGGTGTGTACCACGAAAGTGGTTTGCAACTTACTAAACCATATTCCTTGCGGAAAACATGTGGTAGTACAAGGAAGGAAGTGATAGGTACTGGACCGAAATGGTTTGACACTGAAGTCACATAGTCTGGCGTAAGACTGGCATGCTACAACACTGCCATCGTACCCATCCTCATACCAACACATGGCCATTCATATTCACATTCATCCACGTATGGATCATTGAACTCACTCACCTTGTTATCACATAAAATAACGTTCATCGGTATGCTTACCAACATGCCATGAAACTAACTAAATGCAAAACATGCCGAGACACTCATCATATAAAAAGTTCAAACATGCTTGCCTGGTTCAGAGTAGTCGGAGCCTAGCTCGGTGAAGTTCGCGGCTCCGTCACCTCCTTCGGTATCTATGGTTTAAAGAAAATACATGCGCTAACGTAAATACCAAGGAGAGCACAGAAGGTAAACCAAATATTTTTCAAATAAATCTGATAAAAAACTAGACAAAATTTTAAAGAGAACAGAAAAAGAATCAATCAAAAATACTTTTCTGATTAAAAGTTATAAGGGTTTTTGTCCAGGGACTTATCTGTAATGAAACAGAAGATTTCCAGGGGCTAGTTTATAAAAGCAGAAAACGCTTCGGTAGCGATTACGCCAGCCCGAAGAGAAAACGTATTTGGCAGAAGGCGTTTTCAGATAACGCTTCGTTTAGAAAGGACAGAGAGGCTGACAGCGGGTCCCACTTGTCATGTTTAAATATTCAAATGGGAGGGACGAGGCTCGTCGGCGCCCGAGAGCTGCTGAGGTCGCCGGCGGCGATCCACGGCGAGGCATGGGGATCAGAGGTTACCAATGTCCTCACCGTGTCCTTCCGCAGCGGTGGGGGGTGGTGTTGGTCGCCGGTGAGCACCACGTCGACGGCGGTCTCAACTCCGGCGGATGGTGGTTCGGGCGTGGATGGAGCTCGTCGGAGAGGGCTGCAAGGATTAAATTGAGGTGGGGGTTAGACTACTGGGTGCAAGAGAGGGCTACGGACGAGGTTTGGGCGCCGGAGGTGGCCTCACCGAAGTGAATCGAGCTGGAGGCCGAGGCGGATCGGGGTGGCCGGAGCCGGGGAAGGAGACCTCCTCGAGGTCCTCCCAGTGGCCTGGCGGGGTGCTGGTGAGTAGTGGGGGTGCTGCGTGCACGAGAGTGAGCTCGGGACCCCTTTATATAGGCGGTCCGAGGCGGTTGCCGTGAACGGAGATTTCCGGCGAGCGATTACGGTGGCGCAGCGCTCGGTCGGGGTGGTTAGGGAGTCGAGCGTCATCACGGAGGATCAAAGGGTCCATTTTTGTGCCAAGCTGGCCGGGGTTTGGGCGTTTGGGTCGAGCTCGATGGAACGGGGTGGCGCGGGCCCGTCGGCGGCAGAGAGCGCGCTCCGTGCGTGCTGCGCCACGGCGACGGTGCCGCATGCGTGCGCTGGCACGGAGAAGGCCACGCGGAGCCACCAGAAGATTTGGGCGGTGCCGAACGGCGTTGCGCCGCCGTTCTCCTCCCTGTCGGCCATTACGGGGAGCCGGCCGCCGCAAGACACGCCGGCGCAGGCGGGCCAGGGCGCCACCGACGCCAGGGTCGTGCCAAGTGCGCGTGTGAAGCTTCGGACAAGCAAGCGAGGCCACGAGCAACGTGCCAAGTGCACTGTGGCCGCGTGACTGAAACTGTCGAAACTGAAGATGACACTGAAACTGAATTTCTGAACTTTGAACAGTAACAGTGCCCACAAGGTGTTCGACCAAATGAAAATGGCCTCTGGTGATTTTTCCTTGAGCTGATTTTTGGTGGAGTGGCTTCTCCTTGCTCAAGTAGGCTGTATGATATTTGGTGGAATTTTTGGAGGAGTGTAGATATGAATTTCACCAAATTTGGCAAATCTGGTCCAAACTTGCAGAGACTAAATTTTGAAAATTTTGAAAAGAGGAGGAGTGGATCAAGATGGTTCTGGGTTATGGATGCTAAGGACAACCCAGGAGAATTGGTTTGAGGTCAAAACTCAAATGCAATAGGGCACTTGCTTTGAAAATCTCTCAGGCTCCAAATAATTTTCAGAATTGAATTTGGGGAAAAATAATTAAAATAAAAATCCAAAACCAGTTTGGATTAGTTGGGACAGATAATTTAGGTTGATCACAAGGGGGAGGGGAGGTTTTGGAGGGGTTTTATCTCACGGGCAAAAAAATACAAAGCCAAGGGTGGCTTCAAAGATATGAAAATCCCAAATTTTCATGGGGTTTCTTTTTTTTAAAAGAAAAAGATTAAACTCCAAAAAAAATTTGAGAGAGAACCAACAGAGAAGAAGTTTGCAAAAGATCAACCACCAAAGTTTGAAAGAAATAAAATCCCTGCCAAGGCAAAAAAGAGGTTTTTAAGAAGAAGGTTTTTCTGAGAAAGAAGAAAAAATTAAAAGAACAAAAGTCTCTCCTCAAAACCACAAAGCTTTTTGATAAAAACAAAATAAGAATTTTGGAGTGTCACATATATACTTTGGTCGGACTGTTGGACTATGAAGATACAAGATTGAAGACTTCGTCTTGTGTCCGGGAGGGACTCTCCTTTGCGAGGAAGGCAAGCTTGGCAATCCGGATATGTAGATCTCCTTCTCTATAACCGACTCTGTGTAACCTTAGTCCCCTCCAGTGTCTATACAAACCAGAGGGTTTAGTCCGTGGGACAAGAACAATCATACCATAGGCTAGCTTCTAGGGTTTAGCCTCTACGATCTCGTGGTAGATCAACTCTTGCAATACTCATATCATCAAGATCAATCAAGCAGGAAGTAGGGTAATACCTCCATCGAGAGGGCCCGAACCTGGGTAAACATTGTGTCCCCCGCCTCCTGTTACCATTAGCCTTAGACGCACAGTTCGGGACCCCCTACCCGAGATCCGCCGATTTTGACACCGACATTGGTGCTTTCATTGAGAGTTCCACCATGTCGTAACGACAAAGACATGATGGCTCCTTCAGTAAGCTACAACGGTGTGGTCCAGGGCGAGGTTTTCCTCCCCGAACAGATCTCTGTATTCGGCGGCTTCGTACTACAGGCCAACTCGCTTGGCCACTTGGAGCAGATCGATAGCTACGCCCCTGGCCATTAGGTCAGGTTTGGCAGCTTAAAATACACCGCCGACATTCGTGGACTTGATCTTTGACGGACTCGAGCCCATGTTAGGTGCGCCAAACAGTCACGACGAGCATGACTTAGATGTGCCATCGGGCGTTGTTCGGGAGATCACACCAGCAGCTGCCCCGGCCACTAATCCTGAGCAGATCGTGCCATCCAAGAACGGGTGGATGGACCCCGCCACGGAGGCCGCACACTCAGCCGCGTTAGAGCCGAACATAGACTCCACCTCTAATGAGATCTGTGTCATAGGACCCTCGGACTCGTCCTCGGCCATAGGCTCCGAACCGCGTGCATCCACGCCAATCGAATATGATTGGGCACCGATCATGGAGTTCACCTCTGTGGATATCTTTTAGCACTCGCCCTTGGGCGACGTGTTAAATTCATTAAAGTCTCTCTCTCTATCAGGAGACTCTTGGCCGGACTATGTCCGGCTTGAGTGGGAAGCGGACGACAAAGAAATTCGTTCCCCACCCACCACCCACTTAATATCCATTGTCGATAACTTAGCCAACATGCTTGATTTCGACTCTGAAGACATCGACGATATGGATGACGATGCCGAAGAGAAACAAGAACCACCGCCCGCAGGGCGCTGGACAACCACCTCATCATATGATATATACATGGTGGACACACCCAAAGAAAACAACGGTGAGGAACGGAAGGATGCAACAAAGGATAATCCCCTTGAAAAGCAACCAAAGCGACAACGTCGGCGCTGCTCCAAATCCCGCCAAAGTAAAAGCAGCGATAACAGTGGAAGAAACAATAACACCCCGGTTGAACTCAAAGGAAACGACGACCCCAGGAACCCAGCGATGGAGCAGGGTGTGCCAGGGGACGGTGAACATAGTCCAGGGCCGTTGTCCGATCATAGCGACGACGGAGATAAAACCCATAAACCTGTCTCCGGAGAGGAGAACAGTCCGGACAATGATGCACTCATCATCCCAGAAAGGGACTTGGAACAAGAGAACCTCCATAGAAGGCTCATCGCCACCGCGAGGAGCTTGAAGAAGCAGAAGCAAAGGCTCAAAACCGCGCAGGATAAGCTCAACCGCAGATGGAAAAAAGTGCTCGACACTGAATAAAAATACGATGGCAATCGCCACACAAAGAGCTACCCAAAGTGCAAGCTTCTGCCCGAATTCGACGATGAGGCTATAGAGCCCATTCTACCGAGAAATAATACGGCCGATCCGCTGGACCGACCACCCCGTGGCCGCGATTGGGCGGCTAATGACGCCGCACACAAGTCAACACACGATTTACGTGAGCACTTGGACAAAAAAGCCGGTATGGCCAGGTCCATCTATGGATCTAGGAAGCGTGCTCCAGCGCAGGATCATGGCCACCAAAACGACTACACTGGTCGAATATCAGCTTGGAATCAACACCGAACACGACAACCATCAGAGGCATGCCATGACACATCCAAATACAGGGGTGCCGCGCACCCCCTATGTTTCATCGATGAGGTGCTGGACCATGAATTTCCAGAGGGATTTAAACCCGTAAACATAGAGGCATCCGACAGAATGACAGACCCTGTAGTCTGGATTGACGACTTTATTGTTCACATCCACATGGTCTGCGGAGATGATCTCCATGCCATCAAATACCTGCCCCTCAAGTTGAAAGGACCAGCTCGGAACTGGTTGAAAAGCCTCCCCAAAAACTCAATTGGAAGTCGGGAGGAACTTGAGGGCGCTTTCAGGGCTGATTTTCAAGGGACCTATGTCCAACCTCCAGATGCTGACTACCTAAGTCACATAATCCAACAACCCGGAGAGTCAGCCCATAAGCTCTGGAACAGATTTCTCACTAAGAAGAATCAAATTGTCAATTGCCCGGATGCCGAAGCCTTAGTGGCCTTCAAGCACAGTATCCGGGACGAATGGCTAGCCAGACACCTTGGCCTGGAAAAGCCAAGGACAATGGAAGCCTTAACAAGCCTTATGACCCGCTTTTGCGCGGGTGAGGACAGCTGGTTGGCTCGCAGCGGCACCAGCGACCCAAGCACATCCAAAGTCAGGGATGGCAATGGGAAGCCGCGATGCAATAAAAGCAAGCGTCGTAACAATGAAGACAGCCCAGACAACACGGCAGTTAACGCCGGATTCAGGGGCTCTTGACCCGGTCAACGGAAAAAGCCATTTAAAGGCAACAAAGATGGACCGTCCAGCCTAAACAAGATTCTAGACAGATTATGTCAGATTCATGGCACCCCGAAAAACCTGCAAATCACACCAACAGAGAATGCTGGGTCTTCAAGCAGGCTGGCAAACTAAATGCGAACACAAGGGGAGGGAGACACCAAGTATAGACGAGGATGAGCCTCGCCAGCCGAACACTGGGGGACAGAAAAAATTTCCACCAGAAGTCAAAACAATGAACATGATTTATGCAACTCATATACCAAAAAGGAGCCGCAAGTGCACACTCCGAGATGTATACACTGTAGACCCCATCGCCCCCAAGTTCATCCCTTGGTCGGCCTGCCCGATCGCTTTTGATCACAGGGATCATCCGACTAGCATCTGGCACGGAGGATCGGCTACCTTGGTGCTCGACCCAATAATTAACAGATACCATCTCACCCGAGTCCTTATGGACGGCGGAAGTAGTCTTAATCTGATATATTAGGACACTGTCCGCAAGATGGGGATAGACCCGTCAAGAATCAGCCAAAGCAATACTACCTTTAAAGGAGTAATACCAGGCGTAGAAGCCCGCTGCACGGGCTCTCTAGTACTAGAGGTTGTATTCGGTTCGCCCGACAACTTCGACATTGCTCCATTCCGAAGCGGCTAGCATGCACTACTCGGAAGAACGGCCTTCGCCCGTTTCAATGCAGTTCCGCATTACGCTTATCTTAAACTCAAGATGCCCGGTCCACGTGGCGTCATCACAATCGACGGAAATACAAACGTTCTCTACATGCAGAAGAATATGTGGTGGCTCTAGCAGCCGAACGGCCTCTCCAACTAGAATAACTGGTCGGTCGTCAAGACCACGGACACGGTTAGACGTGTCCGGTGCACCACTAGTTGTAGCAGCACAGATAAACCTGAGCTTGGGTGGATGGATATACCCCAATAGGTGGTGCTAGGGGATGCCCGCATGTAAAAAAGGGCTCATAGCTCAGCTCAAACCTATTAATACTATAATAGGCTGCATTTTCATTGTTCATTAAGAATAACTAACTTTTGGCACGATTACACCAGACTCTTTTACCTGGGTTTTTCCTTTTTATAGATGATCATTGTGCTACAGCCTTCCAGGATACGGCACAATGGAGACACAGGCGCAGATGTGCGGCAGGGCCCCGTTCAAAGGTTTCTTTTAGACTAAGCCCCTGTGTAAACCTTTTTTAATGTCTCTTGTTGCTTGACACCCTCCGGACACTTAACACAACCGAGAGGAATACTGGCGTCATTGGCATGTCGTCACGCCAGATTATTGCAAGTACCTAGAAATTCAGGGCTCATTATCGAGGGCGTTACTCAACCCAATATGTGTTGTAAAGTTCGAATACCTTAGGGAGTGTTCGGCGTCGGGAGTTTGGACTTATATGCATCAGCTCTGAATCATGTCTTTGGTCAATAGTTGGGTTTGCCCAGCTCCCGTGTTTTGCTACCTTACATTCCGCTCTATCGGCTAAGGTGGCACAGGGAGAACTACTGTGAGTGTGCCCTGGTTCATCTGGATGAGCACCTCAGTAGAGAAAGCCGAAAACTGACTATCATGATAACACGCGAGACTGGTCAACCACTCAATGACTCAGCGGAATCTTCGCGATTCCTCCGCATTAACGAAGGACCGGTTTTTCGGACATGTACGTACGCACACCGTATTCGGATGAACGTGGAAGTACCAGGGGATATATAGTAGCCCCACCGTCAAACTCCTATGGCTAAGTGAAAGTGCTAAAGCTATATAGTCCGATTGCCATGTTCGTCGCGCTATCTCCTCCTTAATGGACCAAGACAATGGATCAAGTGTGATTACGCGCTTTTACTAACACCCCGGGATTATATGCATGGGGGCTGAAGCCGATGACTACAAACTTTCAGGTTATATACATACATACATAAACGGCCGCACAGGAGGCACTATAATACTTTCGGGCAAAAGTATAAACATAGCCTTTATAATCAAAATAGCATTGTCTTTACAATCAAGATACATGTCAATCAAACATGGTACTCTTCAAGCACTGAGCCTCTATTAAACTAGCGCCTTCTAGGACTTCTTCAAAATAGTGCTCGGGCGAGTCCTGGCCTCTGGTCGGACCACTGGTTGCAATAGCGGTGGCCTACATCCCTGCTGAGTATGTCTTAACACGGGCAAGAGCCATCCGCGCACCCTCTATGGACGCCAACCTCTTTACTACATCGATATGTGGCACAACACGAAGAAATTGTTGCACTAAACCAAAATAACTATCCGGACTCGGTTCCTTCGGCCAAAGATGATCCACGACAGACGAAGTTCGGGCAAAAGTATAAACATAGCCCAGAAAACCTATGGAGCTCGGCCCACTCGGCCATTTGCTCATTCAACAGCAGCGGACGCTTTGGAGCGCTGAACTGCGACCAGAACAATCTTTCCACCTCATGATCTTTTTGATCTATGAAATACTCAGTCGCATAAGCAGCACCCTTCACTAAATCCAAGTACTCGTCTGCAGAACTACATAATTGATCAAGAGGGGCATATTTCGGATCACCGAACTTCGTCCTTAATAAAAAGGGCCTCCCAACCGTGATATCTCCGGCTTGATGAAGCTCCTCCCGTGCAGCTCTGATTTCAGAGTGTGTTTCCTTGGCTGCTTCTAAAGCATTCTTTAAGTCAGCCGCTTTTGTTTGGCTTTCCCTTTCGAGGAGCTCATAGCGACTGGCGGCATTTTGCAGTTCCAGAGCCATGCTTGCTATTTTACCTTCGCTCCTGCAATGAGTGGCATGTTCGGCTTTTAGCTCTTCGACCGCCTTCAGGGCGGCCGCATCACTTCTTCTAGCTTGTTCCTTGGCTCGGGCAAGTTCTGCTTGAAGGGTCTCCACGGCGGTAGCTCCATCTGCATTCAAAGCAAATTATAGATACTAGCATCATGCTCCTCTTAATATTTGCTGACCACCAGAACATACATACCCTGTGCTTCGTCAAGCCGCTTGTTCACACGTGTGATGTCGGCATCCGCCACTTCAAGTTGTCGCCTCAATTCCGCAAAATCTGCAGTCTGGTCAGCTGCCAGACCTTCAACCGCCTGCACATAAAAGCAGCGCGATCATTACCTGGGACTATGATCCTCTGGTTTCCGCCTCTGGACGGCAACCAGAGTCTCAGGGGCTACTATCTATAAGGAGCACACCTAGCGTCTGCGGTACAGCCAAAAATATATATCGGATGCGTACCTCAAAGCCTCTTAGTAGGCTCGTAAAAGCTTCATTTAATCCGCTCTTCGCGGATGAAATCCTCTCAATCACCGTACCCATCATAGTACGATGTGCCTCTGATATAGTCGCTTGCTCCAAAGACCCATCAATGTGTCTGGTTGTACATCGGATAGTCTCGGGCTTTTCTGTTGGTCACCTCGGGAGCCGAGGACCCCGGACTTCGGGCGGCCGAAGAATTACCTGCTGGCACTTGCGGATCAGGAGAAATCCTCCGTGACGACACCTCAGGGTTGTCCGTCTCATGAGGCGGGGAAGCAGGGGGAGGCGTTTCGCTCTCCATCATCTCCGGAAGAAGATCCCTCGAAGACGAACTTTGTTGAGAAGGGCTATGAGCCAGACTGCAAAACATATGTCTCGGTTGTGATTCTCAGAGAAAAAACAAGATATATTTATCAAAGTGCCTTTGTTCACTTACGGCTCGGTTGATGGCAGGCCCCCTTGTGGGCGCCGTGCAGCATGGACACCCTCCAGGCCAAGGCCCCCTGGCGAAGGTTTCTTCCCTCATTTGGAAGCCTCCACTTCTGAAACCTAAGGGGTGTCCCTTTTCTTCCTGTGGGGAGAGGGAATTTAGATTCGCCTCCCCAATCACCCTCCTTTGCGGTGGTACTAATTCCCCCAGTTTGGATTTCTAATGTATGAAGCCCGCTCTCGGCTTCTCTATGCCTTCCTTCATCTTCTCCTGATGGCACTTGATAAGGTGCGCGCTCAAGCATCCTAGTTAGTACAGGGTCTGGCGAGCCTTCGGGAGGAGGGGCCGAACACCTGATCCTCTCCGCCTTTCTTATCCAGTCCTGGCGGAGGGTAGTTTTTCAGAATAATGTTATGACAAATATAAACAACATGTTCGGTTGCGGAGTTACTTACTTGGGTATCTGGACGATTGCAGTTCAGCCCCGCATCCTTGGTGGTGTCCGGACACTTTATTCGTGATCCGAAGAATAATCGATACATCCCTTCGAGCATCACGCCAAAGAAGTGTTGAATAGTTCGCGGTCCTTCTGGGTTGAACTCCCACATCCGGAGAGGTCAACGTTTGCATGGCAGGACCCGACGAACTAGCATTACCTGAATTACTTTAACGAGGCTGACATCCCTCTTAAGGAGATCTCGGATGCGGGTTTGCAGTGTCAGCATGTCATTCATGGCCCCCAGTCCAGCCCTTTGTTGACCCATGACGCCAGTTGGGGCGGAGGGCCCAGGCGGAAGGCTGGGGCAGCCGCCCACTTTGTGCCTCGGGGCACTGTGATGTAAAACCACTCCTGTTGCCATAGGTCGGACACCTCTAGAAAGGAACCCTTTGGCCATAGGGCCTGGGCACCTTTGCTTATTATAGCGCCTCCACACTCCACGTGTCACCCATCGATCATCTTCAGCTTCACATTAAAGGTCTTGAGCCACAAGCCGAAGTGTGGGGTAATATGGAGGAAGGCTTCACACACGACGATAAACAACGAGATGTGAAGGGTGGCATGTGGAGCTAGATCATGGAAATCTAGCCCATAATAGAACATGAGTCCTCTTAAGAAAGGATCAAGACAAAAGCCAAGCCCTCGGAGGAAGTGGGAGATGAATACGGCACTCTCGTTGGGTTCAGGAGTAGGAATAACCTGCCCTTGAGCAGGTAGCCTGTGGGGGATTTTGGCGGTCACATATCTAGCCTCCCTAAGCTTCTTGATGTCCTCCTCTATGACAGCGGAGGCCATCCACCGGCCTTGAAGGTTGGATCCGGACATGGTTGGAGGTCCGAAGCGCTTAGCCTGAACCTTGGGTGTTGGAACTCGAGGTAGGAGAATGGAAGGATTGAGCGTGGAAAGAAAAGGACATGTCTTGGCCCCTTTATAAAAAGGGTGAATATCAAGCGTCCTCCGCGTGGCCGTTTGTAACTTGCCTAAAATCAAGGAGTAAAACTAACAAGCACGGTTGGGTTACCCACACCCGTATTGATGAGAATCCCGTGATAAGGGGGACACGATCTCTGCTTCGACAAGACGTGCCAACAAAACCGCCTCGCAATACATGTAGTAGTAGGCTGGGAAAAAATGGTTCGTATAATGACCGGGCCGCGGCGTATTGTCATGCTATGAAAAGATGTCAACAGATTAGATTTGTGGAATGTTATTATGCTCTCTACGGTGGTATGTGGAAATTGTTTTGCAGAGCCGGACATGATCCCTGTGTTCAAAATCTTCTATGGAGTATTCGGAGAAGGAAAGCACCTTGCAATGCCGAAGATAATCTGCACGCCGGACTCATCATCATTGAAGCCTGGTTCAGGGGCTACTGAGCGAGTCCTGGATTAAGGGGTCCTTGGACAGCTGAACTATATACTTTGGCCGGACTGTTGGACTATGAAGATACAAGATTGAAGACTTCGTCCCGTGTCCGGGTGGGACTCTCCTTTGCATGGCAGGCAAGCTTGGCAATCCGGATATGCAGATCTCCTTCTCTGTAACCGACTCTGTGTAACCTTAGCCCCCTCCGGTGTCTATATAAATCGGAGGGTTTAGTCTGTAGGACAAGAACAATCATACCATAGGCTAGCTTCTAGGGTTTAGCCTCTACGATCTCGTGGTAGATCAACTCTTGTAATACTCATATCATCAAGATTAATCATGCAGGAAGTAGGGTATTACCTCCATCGAGAGGGCCCGAACCTGGGTAAACATTGTGTCCCCCGCCTCCTGTTACCATTAGCCTGAGACGCACAGTTCGGGACCCCCTACCCGAGATCCGCCAGTTTTGACACCGACAGGTGGCGTATATCATGTTTACCGTTTTCACTTGAGGAGGGAATTTCTTCTGTCCTCCTGTGTACGGCGGCCGAGGCTTTTCGTCGTCATCGCTATGCAGCCCCTTTTCCTTGTTCTTGGCATTCAACTTGCCGGCCTGTTTGAACACCCAGCATTCTCTATTGGTGTGGTTGGCTGGTTTATCGGGGGAGCCCTGAATTTGACATGAGCGATCGAGTATGCGGTCCAGACTCGACGGGCTCAGATTGTTTCTTTTGAATGGCTTTTCCGCTGGCCGGACTTAGAGCCGCTGAATCCGGCATTGATTGATGTGTCTTCGGTGTTGTCGCCATTGTTGCGACGCTTCTGTCTGTTGCGTCGGGGCTTGCTGTTGTTTTCTCTGGCATCTGAAGTGCCAGGATTTCTTGATGTGCTATTGCTGTGAGCCAGACAGCTGTCCTCGCCCGCACAAAAGCGGTTCATGAGTGTCATGAGGGCTGCCATGGACTTCGGCTTCTCTTGGCCGAGGTGCCGGGCGAGCCACTCGTTGCGGATGTTATGCTTAAAGGCCGCTAGGGCTTCTGCATCCGGACAGTCGACAATTTGGTTCTTTTTAGTTAGGAACCGAGTCTAGAATTTCCCGGCTCACTCTCCGGGCTGTTGGGTTATGTGACTTAAGTCATCAGCATCCGACGGTCGCATGTAAGTGCCCTGGAAGTTGTCAAGGAATGTGTCTTCCAGGTTCTTCCAACTGCCAATGGAGTTTGCCAGCAGGCTATTCGGCCAATGCCGACCGGTCCCTTGAGTTTTAGTGGGAGGTACTTGATGGCGTGTAGATCATCGCCGCGGGGCATGTGAATGTGGAGAAGGAAATCTTCAGTCTATATCGCGGGGTCTATTGTACCATCGTATGATTCAATATTCATGGGTTTAAACCCTTCTGGGAATTCATGATCCATTACTTCGTCAGTGAAGCATAGGGGGTGTGCGGCGCCTCTGTGTCCGGCTCCATCACGATGTAGTTCAAATGAGTTTGATATGTTGTATTCGGCCTGACCGGATTTGTTTTTAGTATATCTAGCATGACGGTCGTCGTCTCGCGTTGGGGCGCGCCCCCGTGATCCGTAGATCGATCTTGACTGTCCTGCTTTGTTTTCCAATATGTCTCGCAGGTCCTGCGTGTAGCCCCGGGCCTTCGTGTTTTTGTTTCATTGGCGACGGGGTGCGGGCTGGTATTCGGGCTGACACGCCGCTTTGTCTCAGCCATGAGGTGGCCGGTCAGCCTTATCATGCACTGGTAGTGTAGGCTTTAATGCCTCCTCCTCGAGTTTAGGTAGCAACCTGCACTTTGGGTAACTTTTAATTGGGCGCTCGAGTCCGTATTCCTCAGCTGCCAGGACCTCAGTCCATCTATCAGTTAGCAGATCTTGATCAGCTTGAAGCTGATGTTGCTTTTTCTTCAGGCTTTTTGGAGTGGCTATAAGAGGGCGCTTGAAGCACTCCTGCTCTACAGGATCCTCAGGCACAATGAATTCTTCATCGCCGAGGCTCACCTCGTCTTTGGAGAGGGGCATGTAATTATCATCCTCCAAGTATCCATCCATTGCCTGTTCATGAGGGCTAACTTGCCCATCCTCCTGTTCGGCCTGCTCGAAGTCTGGCTAGGCGGGATTGTTTTCGTTTTCGGCATCATCCGGAGTGCTATTATCTCTTGTGCCAGTATCGCTATTTTTGCTATGGTGGGGCTTAGAGCAGCGCCGATGATGTCGGTGCTTAGATTGCTTCTCAAGGGGATTATCCTCCGTTGCCTCATCGCCATCGCTTTCTTTGGGTGTGTCCACCATGTATATATCATATGATGAGGTGGTTCTCCAGCGCCCTGTGGGCGGTGGTTCCTGTTCTTCTCCTACATCGCCGTCCATACTGTCGTAGGTTTCCTTAGTCGAAGTCAAGCATGTCAGTTAAGTCATCGACAGTGGCTATTAAGTGGGTGGTGGGTGGGACACGAATTTCTTCGTCGTCCGCTTCCCACTCAAGCCGGACATAGTTCCACCAGGAGTCCCCTGACAGAGAGAGACTTTAATGAATTTAGCACGTCGCCCAAGGGTGAGTGCTGAAAGAAATCTGTGGAGGCAAACTCTATGATCGATGCCCAATCAGATTCGATAGGCGCGGATGCACGCAGTTCGGAGCCTATGGCCTGAAATGAGTCCGAGGGTCCGATAACACAGGTCTCATTGGAGGCAAGTCTGTGTTCGACTCTAACGCCACTGAGTGTGCGGCCTCCGTGGCGGGGTCCATCTACCCGTCCTCGGATGGCACGATCTGCTCCGGATTAACGGCCGGGGCAGCCGCAGGTGTGACCTCCCGAACACCGCCCGATGGCAGATCTAAGTCATGCTCGTCGTGACTGTTTGGTGCACCTGACATGGGCTCGAATCAGTCAAAGATCAAGTCTCCGCGGATGTCAGTGGTGTAGTTCAAGCTTCCAAACCTGACCTGATGGCCAGGGGCGTAGCTATCGATCTGCTCCAGGTGGCCAAGCGAGTTGGCCCACAGTACGAAGCCGCCGAATACGAAGATCTGTCCGGGGAGGAAAACCTCACCCTGGACTGCGTCATTGTAGCCGATTGAAAGAGCCATCAAGCCTTTACCGTGACAACACAGTGGAACTCTCAATGAAAGCACCAATGTCGATGTCAAAACAAGCGGATCTCAGGTAGGGGGTCCCGAACTATGAGTCTAAGGCTAATGGTAACAGGAGGCGGGGGACACAATGTTTACCCAGGTTCGGGCCCTCTTGATGGAGGTAATACCCTACTTCCTGCTTGATGGATCTTGATGATATGAGTATTACAAGACTTGATCTACCACGAGATCGTAGAGGCTAAACCCTAGAAGCTAGCCTACGGTATGATTGTTGTTGTCCTACAGACTAAACCCTCCGGTTTATATAGACACCGGAGGGGGCTAGGGTTACACAGAGTCGGCTACAGAGAAGGAGATCTACATATCTGAATTGCCAAGCTTGCCTTCCATGCAAAGGAGAGTCCCACCCGGACACGGGACGAAGCCTGCAGTCTTGTATCTTCATAGTCCAACTGTCCGACATAAGTACATAGTCTGGCTGTCCGAGGACCCCCTAATCTAGGACTCCCTCAACCACATTTCCCACCGAGTACATCAGTGAAGCACGGGGGCTAGCTAGTTGGGCTAGTGCGACCGATTAGCTAGGCTGCTGCCACATTTGTTTTCCACCCCTTTTTTTATCTCCTTGCCGGTAGGTAAATTTAAATATCCACCGCGGCGTTGCTATGGTGTTTGGGTGCGGCAGGATTTTTAATTTTTTGATTGACGGGAGCAGGCGCGGTAGCAATAGTCACGACGACTCTGCCTGTAAATCCCACTGCTCCCTGATGTGAGAAGTCGTCAACTAGTGTTTTCCCATGGTGAAAACCAAAAGATTCCCTGCTCCTCGGCTGGCTCCCTCCGCCTTCCCATAGATTGGATTGCATTTCAGCCGTTTCACCCCCTTTGCTTCCTCTCCCGATTGCTTCTACCTGGTGCCTTGGCAGCGCAGCTGATCATGGAATCCGAGGTGAGGCGCCTGACACAGGAGCTCCAGGCCAAGGATGCGGAGCTCAGGGCCAAGGATGTGGAGCTCCATGAGCTCAAGCAAGAGAGGAGTGCCATGCTCCTTCGTTATGTGCGGCAGTTCACAGAGCTTCAAAAGCGGCAGGCGTCCACCACAAAGATGCTTGAGGCGTTGGCGGCGTTGCTGCAGAAAGCGAGAGATACGATAGGTGATACGTCTCCGACGTATCTATAATTTTTTATTGTTCCGTGCTATTATATTACCTGTTTTGGATGTTTATGGGCTTTACTTTACAGTTTTATATCATTTTTGGGACTAACCTACTAGCTAGAGGCCCAGCCCGTATTGCTGTTTTTTGCCTATTTCAGTATATCAAAGAAAAGGAAAACCAAACGGAGTCCAAACAGAATGAAACCTTGGGGAGCGTGATTTTTGGAACGAACGTGATCTAGAGGACTTGGAGTGCAAGTCAAGAAGCAATCGAGGAAGCCACGAGGGTGGAGGGTGCGCCCCCCTATAGGGCACGCCCCCCTGTCTCGTGGGCCCCTCGGGCGTCCACTTACGTACTTCTTCCTCCTATATATACCCATATACCCCGAAACCATAAAGGGAGCCACCGAAGAAATATTTCTGCCACCGTAACCTTCTGTATCCGCGAGATCCCATCTTGGAGCCGTCGCCGATGTTCTGTCAGAGGGGGAATCCACCACGGAGGGTTTCTAAATCAACACGATAGCCCTTCCGATGAGTTGTGAGTAGTTTACCACAGACCTTTGGGTCCATAGTTATTAGCTAGATGGCTTCTTCTCTCTTTTTGGATCTCAATACCATGTTCTCCCCCTCTGTTGTGGAGATCTATTCCATGTAACTCTTTTTGCGGTGTGTTTGTCGAGATCCGATGAATTGCGGGTTTATGATCAAGTTTATCTATGAGAAATATATGAATCTCCTCTGAATTCTTTTATGTGTGATTGAGTTATCTTTGCAAGTCTCTTTGAATTATCGGTTTGGTTTGGCCTACTAGATTGATCTTTCTTGCCATGGGAGAAGTGCTTAGCTTTGGGTTCAATCTTGCAGTGTCCTTTCCAGTGACAGCAGGGGCAGCAGGGCACGTATTGTATTGTTGCCATCGAGGATAAAAAGATGGGGTTTTATATCATATTGCATGAGTTTATCCCTCTACAGCATGTCATCTTTCTTAATGTGTTACTCTGTTCTTATGAACTTAATACTCTAGATGCATGCTGGATAGCGGTCAATGTGTGGAGTAATAGTAGTAGATGGAGGCAGGAGTCGGTCTACTTGTCATGGACGTGTTGCCTATATACATGATCATGCCTAGATAATCTCATAATTGTTCGCTTTTCTATCAATTGCTCGACAGTAATTTGTTCACCACCGTAATACTTATGCTATCTTGAGAGTAGCCTCTAGTGAAACCTATGGCCCCCGGGTCTATCTTTTATCATATACACTTTCAATCTACTTTTATTTGCATCTTTACTTTTCCAATCTATATCACAAAATACCAAAAAATTATTTATCTTATCATATTATCTCTATCAGATCTCACTTTCGTAAGTGGCCGTGAAGGGATTGACAACCCCTTTATCGCGTTGGTTGCGAGTTCTTTGTTTGTTTGTGTAGGTTCGTGGGACTTGTGAGGAGCCTCCTAATAGATTGATACCTTGGTTCTCAAAAACAAAGGGAAATACTTACGCTACTGTGTTGCATCACCCTTTCCTCTTCAAGGAAAACCAACGCAAGCTCAAGACGTAGCAAGAAGGATTACTGGCACCGTTGCCAGGGAGGTCTTCGCTCAAGTCAAGACATACCAAGTACCCATCACAAACTCATCTCCCTCGCATTTTACATTATTTGCCATTTGCCTCTCGTTTTCCTCTCCCCCACTTCACCCTTCCGTTTTATTCGCCCTCTCTTTCCCAATCTCCTCGCTTTTCCACTTGCCTTTTTCTCCCCCTCTTTTGCTTGCCCTTTTTCTATTTGCTTGTGTGTTGGATTTCTAGTCGCCATGGCGCAAGATAATACCAAATTGTGTGATTTCTCCAATACCAATAATAATGATTTCCTTAGTACTCGGATTGCTCCTCTTAATGATGTTGAGTCTTGTGAAATCAATGCTGCTTTGCTGAATCTTGTTATGAAAGATCAATTCTCTGGCCTTCCTAGTGAAGATGCCGCTACCCATCTAAACAACTTTGTTGATTTATGTGAGATGCAAAAGAAAAAAGATACGGATAATGATATTATTAAATTGAAGTTATTTCCGTTTTCACTTAGAGATCGTGCTAAAGTTTGGTTTTCGTCTTTGCCTAAAAATAGTATTGATTCTTGGAACAAGTGCAAAGATGATTTTATCTCTAAGTATTTTCCTCCCGCTAAGATCATCACGCTTAGGAACGATATTATGAATTTTAAACAACTTGATCACGAGCATGTTGCCCAATCTTGGGAAAGAATGAAATTGATGATTCGCAATTGCCCTACTCATGGTTTGAATTTATGGATGATCATACAAAAATTTTATGCCGGATTGAATTTTGCTTCTAGAAACCTTTTAGATTCGACCGTGGGAGGCACGTTTATGGAAATTACTTCAGGAGATGCTACAAAACTTCTTGATAATATTATTGCTAATTATTCTCAATGGCACACCGAACGATCTACTAGTAAAAAAGTGCATGCTATAGAAGAAATTAATGTTTTGAGTGGAAAGATGGATGAACTTATGAGACTGTTTGCTACTAAGAGTGCTTCTATTGATGCTAATGACATGCCTTTATCTACCTTGATTGAGAATAATAATGAATCTGTGGATGTGAACTTTGTTGGTAGCTATAATTTTGGTAACAATGCTTATAGAGGAAACTTTAATTCTAGACCGTTCCCTAGTAATTCCTCTAATAATTATGGAAATTCCTACAATAATGCTCATGGTAATTTTAATCAAATGCCCTCCGATTTTGAAAATAGTGTGAAAGAATTTATGATCTCTCAAAAGAATTTTAATGCCTTACTTGAAGAAAAATTGCTTAAAGTTGATGATTTAGCTAGGAACATTGATAAAATTTCGCTTGATGTTGATTCTTTGAAACTTAGATCTACTCCTCCGAAGCATGATATCAATGAGTCTCTCAAAGCTATGAGAAGTTCCATTGACGAGTGCAAAGAAAGAACCGCTAGATTGCTTGCTAAGAAAGATTGCTTTGTTAAAGCGTGTTCTTCTAGTTTCCATGAAAATAATGATGAAGATCTTAAAATTATTGACGTGTCCCCTATTAGATCTTTGTTTTGCAATATTAATATTGATAAAGGGACTGGAAGTGAATCAACTTTGGTTAAAAAGCGTTCTGATAATTTGGAGTTTTTAGATCTTGATGCTAAATTTGGTAAAAGTGGGATTGGAGAGGTCAAGACTTTAAATAGCATTGAACCCACTATCTCGGATTTCAAGGAATTTGATTATGATGATTGTTCTTTAGAGAGTTGTATTTCCTTGTTGCAATCCATTGTTAATTCTCCTCATGCTTATAGTCAAAATAAAGCCTTTACCAAACATATTGTTGATGCCTTGATGCAATCTTTTGATGAAAAACTTAATTTGGAAGTTTCTATACCTAGAAAACTTAATGATGAGTGGGAACCTACTATAAAGATTAAAATTAAAGATTATAAGTGTTTTGCTTTATGTGATTTGGGTGCTAGTGTTTCCACGATTCTGAAAACTTTATGTGATATACTAGGTTTCCATGATCTTGATGATTGCTCTTTAAATTTGCACCATGCAGATTCCACCATTAAAAAGCCAATGGGAAGGATCAATGATGTTTTCATTTTTTGCAAATAGAAATTTGGTGCCCGTAGATTTTATCGTTCTTGATATAGAATGCAATCTTTCTTGTCCTATTATTCTTGGTAGACCTTTCCTTAGAATGATTGGCGCGATTATTGATATGAAGGAAGGGAATATTATATTCCAATTTCCGTTAAGGAAAGGTACGGAACACTTTACAATAAAGAAAATCAAATTACCTTATGAATCTATCATGTGAGCTACTTATGAATCAAGTGCCAAAGATGGCACTAGTTAGATCTATCCCTGATTTTATGCCTAGCTTGGGGCGTTAAACAATAGCGCTAGTTGGGAGGCAACCCAATTTTATTTGTGTTCTTTTTTTTTCCTGTTTAGTAAAAAAAATTGCATCTACTTTCTGTTAGATGTGTTTTGTTGTTTTATTTAGTGTTTGTGCCAAGTAGAACCTATAGGATAACCTATGATATGAGTTAATTTGATTCTGCTGGAAAACAGAAACTTTGCACTCACGAGAAAAAATTAAATAAATCACAGAAATGCGCTTTTGCGTTGATTCTTTTTGCTGTAGATCAGTAGACAAATTGTTTAGGACGTCCTATTTTTGTATGATTTTTGGAGTTCTAGAAGTAACCGAAAGTTACAGATTTCTACAGACCGTTCTGTTTTTGACAGATTCTGCCTTTCATGTGTTGTTTGCTTATTTTGATGCATCTATGGCTAGTATGTAAGGGTATGAACCATATAGAACTTGGAATATATTAGGTTTAACACCAATATAAATAAAGAATTAGTTCATTACAGTACCTTATGTGGTGGTTTTCTTTCTTTCACTAACAGAGCTTATGAGATTTCTTGTTGAGTATTGTGTTGTGAGTTTTCAAGTTTTGGCTAAAGATTTGATGGACTATGGAATAAGGAGTGGCAAAAGCCTAAGCTTGGGGATTCCCATGGCACCCCAAGATATTCAAGAATAGCCAAAACCCTAAGCTTGGGGATGCCCTGGGAAGGCATCTCCTCTTTCGTCTTCGTTCATTGAGAACTTTACTTGGAGCTATATTTTTATTTGCCACATGATATGTGTTTTGCTTGGATTGTCGTGTATGATATTAGTCTTTGCTTTTTAGTTTAACACAATCATCCTTGCTGTACACACCTTTTGGGAGAAGCCTACATGATTGAAATTTGTTAGAATACTCTGTGTGCTTCACTTATATCTTTTGAGCAAGATAATTTTTGCTCTAGTGCTTCACTTATATCTTTTAGAGCACGGCGGTGGATTAATTTTGAAGAAATTGTTGATCTCTCATGCTTCACTTATATTATTTTGAGAGTCTTTTAGAACAGCATGGTATTTGCTATGGCTATAAATTTGGTCCTCGAATGATGAGCATCCAAGTTGGGTATAATAAAAACTATCATAGAAAGTGAATTGGATGCTATGATCATTTTGATACTTGGTAATTGTTTTGAGATATATAGGTGGTGATATTAGAGTCATGCTAGTGTGGTAATTCTGAATTTAAAGAATACTTGTGTTGAAGTTTGTAATTCCCGTAGCATGCACGTATGGTGAACCGCTTTGTGATGAAGTTGGAGCACAATTTTATTTATTAATTGTCTTCCTTATGAGTGACGGTTGGGGACGAGCGATGGTCTTTTCCTACCAATCTATCCCCCTAGGATTAATGTTGAGTCCATGGATTATACGCACTCTCACCCTTCCACCATTGCTAGCCTCTCTTGTCCCACGCAACCTTCGTCGGTGCCATACACCCACCATAATCCTCCCTCAAAACAGCCACCATACCTACATATTATGGCATTTCCATAGCCATTCCGAGAAATATTGCCATGCAACTTTCCACCGTTCCGTTTATTATGACACGCATCATCATTGTCGTATTGCTCTTTGCATGATCATGTAGTTGACATCGTATTTGTGGCAAGGCCACCTCATAATTTTCCATACATGTCACTCTTGATTAATTGCATATCCCGGTACACCGCCAGAGGCATTCATATAGAGTCATATCTTGTTCTAAGTATTGAGTTGTAATCATGAGTTGTAAATAAATAAAAGTGTGATGATCTTCATTATTAGAGCATTGTCCCAGTGAGGAAAGGATGATGAAGACTATGATTCCCCCACAAGTCGGGATGACACTTCGGACTTTATAAAAATAAAAGAGGCCAAAGAAGCCCATGAAAAAAAGGGGCCAAAGAATCCCACCAAAAAGAAAAAAAGAGAAAGGAAAGGAAAAAAAGAGTAAAAGAAAAAAATGAGAGAAAAAGAGAGAAGGGATAATGCTACTATCTCTTTTTCCACACTTGTTCTTCAAAATAGCACCATGGTCTTCATGATAGAAAGTCTCTTATGTTGTCACTTTCATATACTAGTGGGAATTTTTCATTATAGAACTTGGCTTGTATATTCCAATGATGGGCTTCCTAAAAATGCCCTAGGTCTTCGTGAGTAAGCAAGTTGGATGCACACCCACTTAGTTTCTTCTATTGAGCTTTCATATATTTATAGCTCTAGTGCATCCGTTGCATGGCAATCCCTACTCACTCACATTGATATCTATTAATGGGCATCTCCATAGCCCGTTGATACGCCTAGTTGATGTGAGACTATCTTCTCCTTTTTTGTCTTCTCCACAACCACCCTTCTATTCCACATATAGTGCCATGTCCATGGCTCACGCTCATGTATTACGTGAAAAATTGAAAAAGTTTGAGATTACTAAAGTATGAAACAATTGCTTGGCTTGTCATCGGGGTTGTGCATGATTAAATACTTTGCGTGATGAAGATAGAGCAATAGCCAGACTATATGATTTTGTAGGGATAACTTTCTCTGGCCATGTAATTTTGAGAAGACATGATTGCTTTATTAGTATGCTTGAAGTATTACTATTTCTTATGTCAATATGAACTTTTATTTTGAATCATTTGAATCTGAACATTCATGCCACAATAAAGAGAAATATATTGAGAATTATGCTAGGTAGCATTCCACATCAAAAAATTTGTTTTTATCATTTACCTACTCGAGGACGAGCAGGAATTAAGCTTGGGGATGCTTGATACGTCTCCGACGTATCGATAATTTTTGATTGTTCCATGCTATTATATTGCCTGTTTTGGATGTTTATGGCCTTTACTTTACACTTTTATATCATTTTTGGGACTAACCCACTAACCGGAGGCCCAACCCGTATTGCTGTTTTTTGCCTATTTCAGTATTTCGAAGAAAAGGAATATCAAACGGAGTCCAAACGGAATGAAACCTTCGGGAGCGTGATTTTTGGAACGAATGTGATCCAGAGGACTTGGAGTGCAAGTCAAGAATCAATCGAGGAAGCCACGAGGGTGGAGGGCGCCCCCCCCCTATAGGGCGCGCCCCTGTCTCGTGGGCCCCTTGGGTATCCACCGACGTACTTCTTCCTCCTATATATACCCATATACCCCGAAACCATCAAGGGAGCCACTGAAGAAATATTTCCGCCACTGTAACCTTCTGTATCCGCGAGATCCCATCTTGGAGCTATCGTCGGTGTTCAGCCGGAGGGGGAATCCACCATGGAGGGCTTCTACATCAACACCATAGCCCTTCCGATGAGTTCTGGGTAGTTTACCACAGACCTTCGGGTCCATAGTTATTAGCTAGATGGCTTCTTCTCTCTTTTTGGATCTCAATACCATGTTCTCCCCCTCTCTTGTGGAGATCTATTCGATGTAACTCTTTTTGCGGTGTGTTTGTCGAGATCCAATGAATTGTGGGTTTATGGTCAAGTTTATCTATGAGAAATATTTGCATCTCCTCTGAATTCTTTTATGTGTGATTGAGTTATCTTTGCAAGTCTCTTCGAAATATTGGTTTGGTTTGGCCTACTATATTGATCTTACTTGCCATGGGAGAAGTGCTTAGCTTTGGGTTCAATCTTGCGGTGTCCTTTCCCAGTGACAGCAGGGGTAGCAAGGCATGTATTCTATTGTTGTCGTCGAGGATAAAAAGATGGGGTTTATATCATATTGCATGACTTTATCCCTCTACATCATGTCATCTTTCTTAATGCGTTACTCTGTTCTTATGAACTTAATACTCTAGATGCATGCTGGATAGCGGTCGGTGTGTGGAGTAATAGTAGTGGATGCAGGCAGGAGCCGGTCTACTTGTCACGGACGTGATGCCTTTATACATGATCATGCCTAGATAATCTCATAATTATTCGCTTTTCTATCAATTGCTCGAGAGTAATTTGTTCACCCACCGTAATACTTATGCTATCTTGAGAGAAGCCTCTAGTGAAATCTATGGCCCCCGGGTCTATCTTTTATCATATACGCTTTCAATCTACTTTTATTTGCATCTTTACTTTTCCAATCTATATCACAAAAAACCAAAAATATATTTATCTTATCATATTATCTCAATTAGATCTCACTTTTGCAAGTGGCCATGAAGGGATTGACAACCCCTTTATCGCGTTGTTTGCTAGTTCTTTGTTTGTTTGTGTAGGTTCGTGGGACTTGTGACGAGCCTCTTACTAGATTGATACCTTGGTTCTCAAAAACTGAGGGAAATAGTTATGCTACTGTGCTGCATCTCCCTTTCCTATTCAAGGAAAATCAACGAAAGCTCAAGACGTAGCAATAGGCCTTCAGGGGAGCCGGCTGGAGCGCGAGCGCGCCGATCGTGACGAGGTCCAGGATCGCCCCGGCCATTTGGTGGACCAAGTTTCCACGCACGTGTTGCAACTGCATGGTGCCTACCGTCATGCCAGTGCGACCATGTCGGCCGTCAGGCTAAACCGGTTCGACCACCCCATCGACTTCAATGAGATGCGACTTCCTGACCTGGTCTCCCTCTTCACCTATATCTCCAAGGAGCTGAGCCATCTCCACGCGATGGTGGGGGCGTAGCTCGACAAGGAGGGTTGCGGGCTGCCGTCACCTTTGTCGAGCGAATCCTCTCAGGGCTCCGTCACAGGAAGCCATTCATGCCATTGGACGCCGTCTTTGACGAGCCGGCTCCCATCGACCGGCAGCGGGCTCTACGGGTGGTTGCACCCTACATCACCAACGCCATGTGCCTTGAGAAGCAGAGGGACTTCGGTGGTGTTTAGACGCCCTCTGCAGGGGCATGTCCATGTCTCGGTGCAACATGACCGTTGGATCAAACTCAGACGGTGCAAATCAGTCACTGTAGCACAAAGCGTGTGGGTGTGTTTGGTTGCATTCTCATCTCAATATAGTTGTTCCCTGTTCGTGTATTCGTGTTAACCTACTACTGTGGAATCATGCACCCTTCATGCACTCCGCCAAACACCCAAAAGTGGGTCGAGAAGGGAACTTTTGCTCCCATGCCGTGCACCCTTCATACACCCTACCTAACACTGATTCGTGCTTCATACGGTTCATGGTTCGTGGAGTACTATAGCACCATACTCTATGTGCGCTGTAGACCCAGTTCTGTTAACATTGATCTCACCATTCATTCTCGGCCGGACAGTCGAAAAAGCGGTACTCTGTTACTACATTACTATTCATATAGTTGACATGCGCACAACATCATTTGTTATCATCATATCTTACTACACTAGCAACAAGATTATGTAGTACTGACGTATGAACCACTGCATATGCCTAGTAGTAGGAGCACTGTGTATGTTCAAGTGGCTGCCATGCTTCGCACTCCTGCATCGTAAGAGTGGAAATGCTTGATGTAATCATTTTTTTCAGAAAAACAGTGGACACGCTCTATCGTGCGGATCCTCCTCCAGCCATGCACTAAATTACTCACTTTCGCCGACGTGTGGGACAGCCAACATCGGGGTCCACAAGCCATGCACTAAATTACTCCGTAGTAGAGTGACGGTAGACTACTCTGATCGAAGCACCGCAGTAATGTCCAATGAGCCTTCAAATCACAAAACCCCCTCCTTTCCAGCAGTAAGTTCGACGGACGATGGAACCATCATTTCACTCTTCTCTCTCAGCTTCCTCTCCTCAAGAAAACCCCCACACGCTTCGCTTCTCCCACATCTCGTTCCTCATTTCACTCTTCTCTCTCAGCTTCCTCTCTTGGACAGACACTGGAGCACCGGCCGACGTGATGTCTATGGCTCTGGCCAAATCCGTCGAGGCTCATGGTACGAAGAAGTGCAAGCACCCTGCCGAGATTACCGCAGACAAGCTCAAATCCATCGCCCTGTCCAAGCCCCCCTCTCCGGGATCCCTCATTAAGCAAGTCCAGGTAATATCTCTTCTTGACAATCTTTTTCTCGATCTTGATCGTGTTTTTTCATCTAACACGCAGTACTAGTACTAGTAGTACAACTTTCTGGCTGGTCTTGCATGTGATTTTTGTGTGCCAAATAACGTTTCCAAATTCCTGTTTTGACTAAAACATATGAGAGGTTGACACTAATTTCTTACAGATTACTTTCAACTACTCCCTCCGCCCCAAAATTCTTGTCTTAGATTTGTCTAGATACAGATGTATCTAATACTAAAATGTGACTTGATACATCTGTATATAGAAAAATCTAAGACAAGAATTTTGGGACGGAGGGAGTACTTTATGAACATCAATGCTACCTTTGAAGAGGGTATATTTGCCTCAGTAACTTGTGTTATGGATATTGCAAGTAATCCCTCTGCTCTCTTGCCTTTGAATACATGTTCTAGTGTCTTTGTTCACTCATTTCCGTGTGTATATGTAGTCATATATGGAGTATAATATCGAAAATCATCTTATATTTCTGAACGGAGGTAGTAATAAAATATGGTTTCTGTTTGAATAGGACCAGGTCCGCAGTGGAGATGATGTTCCCAAAGTCGTGCCGTGTGAATTGGAAGACCTGAGGATGAGTTCTACTGCTAAACTATCCAGCTACTGTGTCCTTGTCGCCACGTGTCCTAAACTAGTGTTTTCCTGTAGCAGTGTTGTCAGGCATGTTCTCGAGGGTGTACTTGACCACAACAATTTCCTGGTTGTGCCTTTGATTACGAAGGGTGTGGTTCTTGTAAAGCTTCCAGACGAATCTGATGCGGCCTGTCTCCATCATCAAGTTTATGAGTGGAAACACCACTCTATTAGGTTGTCCAAGGTTGACGAGATGGTTATGGTGCAGGTAGAAATCTCTCACAAAGTCCATGGCCTAGTCAGTTATGCGGGGTTCATCCCATAGGTCGGTGGCAAGAAATACTGTGCAGTGTTTAATTAGTGCAACTTTGCTTGTCTGTAGTAAGTACTATTGTTCAGTACTTGATTTGTGTTCGTGAACCCTGTATTGTTTAGTACTACTGCTTTTGGTGTGTGGTGAGTCCTGAGAACTGTCTATGTTAATGTTTGTCTACTCAATTCAGCTCGTATATTTTGAAGTATTGAGATCATCTTTTTTGTGAGGACGGTTTATCAATTATGGTTACACTCCGATATCTGTATGCATTGTAGGGTTTATCGCACCCACCAGGATTTCCAGTCCCATGGATGTTCGGTCCATATGATTTGTCACGACCTTTGGACTATCTTGCTTGTGGGAGTAGGCGGGGGCCCTGCATGCCGCTCGTAGTTGGACAATCAATCTTCTGTTTAGTACTTCAACATAGTGATTTCCTGGTAAGGATTCCCTCGTGTCACATCAAGTAAATCTTATTGATTTACTGCTTAAATCTTATTAATTTAATGTCATGTTTTCTTTCTTTTCCTGCAATTTTACGATGCACGTTTTGCCATGTGACATTCATCACACAACAAACCGTTTGGTTTGCTCTACAATGGCTATTTTTGCAGGTTTCACTTCTTATGTCGTGTCAGTAACAAAGGCACTATCCAACACTTATATTACTGGAAAAAATTTGATCGGTTTGTTGTCTGATTACAAGCTAAATCCCTATGATGAACTGTAGTTTGGTTTAACAAAAACGCCACAATTAGTCCTTCTCGCATTTAAAAGAAATGAAGAAAAAACTGGATCACGGCCATGGAGCCTAGTCGAGGTAGAAAGCTGATCATAGCAGACCAGACACGATCGCCGATGTCTCGCACATCGGTACCACCTTCAGCAACAGATCGAGCACCGGCAATTGCTCTAGCACTAATAGAAGCAGCAGCTCAGTTTGATCCAGCTGGGGATTGGGCACCGACTGTGTCAGCGGATTAGGCTGATCTACCAGAGGATCGGGCATCAACACCGGCACCAGCTCTATAAGGAGCACCATCTCCGGCAGCAACAGCGGCACTACCAGTCGCATCGGCACGGGCACCAGCAACGGCTGAGGGAGTCCTGGATAAGGGGGCATCTGGACGGCCGGACTATATACTTTGGCCGGACTGTTGGACTACGAAGATACAACACAGAAGACTTCGTCCCGTGTCCGGATGGGACTCTCCTTGGCATGGAAGGCAAGCTTGGTGATTCGGATGTAGATCTCCTTCTCTGTAAACCGACTCTGTGTAACCCTAGCCCCCTCCGGTGTCTATATAAACCGGAGGGTTTAGTCCGTAGGACAACAACAATCATACCATAGGCTAACTTCTAGGGTTTAGCCTCTCTGATCTCGTGGTAGATCAACTCTTGTAATACTCATATCATCAAGATCAATGAAGCAGGAACTAGGGTATTACCTCCATCGAGAGGGCTCAAACCTGGGTAAACATCGTGTCCCCAGCCTCCTATTACCATTAGTCTTAGACGCACAGTTTGGGATCCCCTACCCGAGATCCGCCGGTTTTGACACCGACATTGGTGCATTCATTGAGAGTCCCTCTGTGTCATCGCTGCAAGGCTAGATGGCTTCTCCAACCTTCAACCACGCTGTCCCGGGTGAGACTTTTCTCCCCGGACAAATCTTCGTGATCGGCGGCTTCACACTGCGGTTCAACTCGCTTGGCCATCTGGAGCAGATCGATAGCTACGCCCCTGGCCATCAGGTCAGGTTTGGAAATCTAAACTACACTGCCGACATCCGCAGAGACTTGATCTTCGATGGATTCGGACCCGTGTCAGGAGCACCGAACAATCACGACGAGCATGATGTAGATCTGCAGTCGGATAGTATTCGGAACATCGCACCTGCCACAGCTCCAGACTTTGTTCCAGAGTAGGTCGTGCTTTCCGAGGATGGTGGATGGACCCCACCCCGAAGGCTGCACACCGGCGTTGGAGCCGAACACAGACTCCTCTCCTCGGGAAATCTGTACCTCCGGACCCCCAGACTCATCTCCGGAAGTGTGTTTCGGACCGCGCGCATCCGTGCCCATTGAATCTAATTGGGCTCCAGTCATGGAGTTCGCCGCCACGGATATCTTTTAGCACTCACCCTTCAGAGATGTGCTAAATTCATTAAGGTCTCTCTCTTTGTCAGGAGACTCCTGGCCGAACTATGTCCGGCTCGAGTGGGAAGCTGGCGACGAGGAAATTCGTTACCCACCCACCACCCACTTAATAGCCACGGTCGATGACTTAACCGACGTCCTTAACTTCGACTCCGAAGACATCAACGGTATAGACGACGATGCGGGAGAAGAACAGGAACCACCGCCCACAGGGCGCTGGACTGCCACCTCTTCATATGATATATATATGGTGGATACTCCCAAAGAAACCAACGGCAATGAGGAAATGGGAGATAACCCCTCGAGGAAGAAAGCAAAACATGGGCGTCATCGGCGCCGCTCCAAGCCTCGTCACAACAATACCGACACTGGAGAAGAAAATCCAGATGGTGCCGAAGAGGAATATGATCCTGATCAACCCACCTTCGAGCAAGCCGAACAGGAACACGGGCAGGCTAGCCTAGACGAACAGACGACGGACAGATACTTGGAGGACAATAACTATATACCTCCCTTCGAAGATGAGGTGAGCCTCGGTGACGACGAATTTGGCGTACCAGAGGATCCCATAGAGCAGGAGCGCTTCAAGCGCAGGCTTATAGCCACTGCAAGAAGCCTGAAAAAGAAGCAGCAGTAGCTCCAAGCGGACCAAGATCTGCTCCCAGATAGATGGACCAAAGTCCTAGCGGCCAAGGAATAAGGACTCGAACCACCGAGCAGGGGATACCCAAAGCATAAACCGCTAGAAGAAGAGGCCGAAGAGACTAAACTCCCAGCACAAGATGAGGCTGACCGGCCGCCACGCGGCCGGGATAAAATGGTATTTCAGGCCGGACACCAGCCCACACCCCCACGCCGGTTCACTACGGCCCGGGGAAATATGAAGGACCTGCGAGACATATTGGAAAACAACACAGGACAACCAAGATCAATCTACGGATCACGAGGGCGTGCCACAGCTCAGGACACCGATCGTCACGCCGGATACAACACTGAAAAATCCGGCCAGGCCGGACATTACCGACCAGACCTAATCGGACTACGCCGCAACATAGCCTGGCACAGAGGCGCCGCACACCCCCTCTGCTTCACTGATGAAGTAATGGAACATGAATTCCCAGAAGGGTTTAAACCCGTCAACATCGAGTCATACGATGGCACAACAGACCCCGCGGTGTGGATTGAGGATTATCTTCTCATTCACATGGCCCGCGGTGATGACCTACATGCCATCAAGTATCTCCCGCTCAAGCTTAAAGGGCCAGCCAGACACTGGCTGAATAGCCTACCAGCAAACTCCATCGGCAGTTGGGAAAATCTTGAGGACGCATTCCTCGATAACTTCCAAGGCACCTATGTGCGACCACCGGACGCTGATGACCTAAGTCACATTGTGGAGTTCGCTAGGCCACATCCGGACTATGAGGTCCCTCATGGCTTGTTTGGGCGCATTCTGGAGTTCGACCAGCTGCTTTAGTTGGTCACTCAGAGGCATTGGGTGTTCGGCCCCAGTATATTGGGACCAAAACAGCTTCTGAGCTCCCCTCTTCAGCGTGATAGATCTCCACAGCATCCGAAATGCTGCGTGGCAGATCTGCGAATCCCTCTGGAGAGCTCCGGATTCGTGTAAGTAAAAGAAATGACTCATCCACATGCTTGCTTTGCATAAAGAATGCCTTACCCTCCGCTATTTTCTTGGCCGCCTGGATTTCCAGGAGGGCCTTTTGGGCTTCGGCCTTGGCGTCGGCCGCGCTCTGGAGGGCCTTTGCAATCTCAGACGCTTGCATCTTGTAGTCATGCTCCAGGGAGCCGAACATCTTGCCGAGCTGCTAGAGCTCCTGCTGTACCTCTCCCGCCCGAGCATCTTGCTTCTATCGCTCGGTGCACTTCGTATTCACCTTGGCTTCAGCCGCGGACAGCGCTTCCTTCAGGGCCGCCACTTCGGTCACAGTCCCTATAAAAAGCCATGATGCTTTTTATTAGCGTCACCAACTTTTTATCCTCTATACGTCATATGGACGGGGTTCCTCTTACCTTTGTTCACCTCGAGCTGCTTCTTCACGAGGCCGAGCTCTTCTTCGGCCTGCCCCAGTTTGCGCTTGAGTCCGGCAACCTCAGCCGTGCGCGCAGCGGCGGTCAGCAGCAGTGCATGTTTGATTCATTCAGACAAATACAATTAGCTTCCTGTGGTTTTTTAGTTGACCCTTCGTTTGGCTTTTCTTTCCAAAAACCAACCAGAGTATAAGGGGCTACTGTCTATCGGGTGATATATTCTCACACTTTCTTTACCTCAAAGCCTGTTAGCAGGCTGGTGCAGGCTTCGGTCAATCCGCCCTTGGCGGACCGAACTTTCTCAATCACCGTACCCATAAGTGTACGGTGTTCATCCTCGATGGAAGCGCCTCGAAGCACTTCCAACAAATTATCCGATGCCTCCGGCTGGGTCGAGGTCATCGGCATGGCCGGCTCGCCCTCCTTCGCGAGGAACTAGTTACCGGAATCCGGAACCTTTGTACGCTCCGACGCAGTAATCGGCTGGGAGCCAGACTTGTTGTGGCTCCCGTCAGCATAATCCATGGGGTTCTCATCCCCCATGTGTCCGGCGCCCGAGATTTTGCCTTGGGGCATCCCCGGAGCCGTCGCCTCCTGCTCTAGCGTCCTCCAGGACAACACCTCGGTGTCATCCACGGGTCGTGGGGAGGTTGCCGTCGGGAGCGAATTCATCTCCAACTCATTTAGAGACTCCTCCGAAGAGAACTCCTCGAGATCGGACCCGGCCGGACTGCATAATCGAGTTCGACGTACTTACAAACCATGAGGTCAAAGTCGCATGGAAAATATTATGGAATGCGGATACTTACGATCTCGCCCGGGGCTTGCCCCTGGGCAGCCACTCCTCGTCGCTGAAAGCGGCGGTATTGGAGTGATCGGGAAGGGACGCTTTTCCCTTCTTCGGCGTCCCGGCCTCCCCTGACGGGGCGGATTTCCTTTTCTTCTCCTCCCTAGCAATGGGAGGAGGCATTTCTTCATGTTCTCCCGCGCTTTGGGGGGGAGAATCTTCCTCGTCGTCTTCGAATGACGACTCTATCATGGCCTTGCGCCGGGGACCTTTTCTGGTCCCCGCGACCGCCTTCTTGGATCCTTCGGCCCCCTTAGTTGAGGCGGCCTTCTTCTTCTTCTTCTTCTTCCTCTCGTCCCCTTCATGGGAGGAGTGCGCCTCGTCATCTTCTGGCAAGGCGTCTGATGCGGCTTCGTGCCGGGGACCCTTCCGGGTCCCTGCGGTCTTCTTTTCGGCCTTTTTCTCCGGCACCTTGTAAGGCGCCGAAACCAACATCTCCACTAGGAGTGCGCTTACTGGGTCCTCGGGCAATGGATCCGGACAGTTGATCCGCTCCGTCGTCTCCACCCAATCCTGTTCGGTCAGCATAGTGACCTAAGAATCCTCCCACAAATGTACCAGGAAGGAAATATCTTACAATAACCAGAGGACATACCGGACTGGCGATGCGGTTTGTGCTGAGCCACCGGTCCTCGAAAAGGGGAGGAGGAACTTTGCCGGTCTTGAGCAACACCTTCCAGATTTCTTTGTGCGTTGTGCCGAAGAGCTCTAGCAGCATCTGGTGTGCGGCCGGGTCGAACTCCCACATATCAAATGCCCGTCTTTGACACGGTAGAATCCGGTGAATGAGCATGACCTGGACCATGTTGACAAGCTTGATCTTCTTGTCCCTCATACTTCGGATGCAGGTCTCGAGTCCGGCAAGCTCTGTGTGTTCGCCCCAGGCCAGGCCCTTCTTCTACCAAGAAGTGAGCCGTGTAGGGATTCTGGATCTGAATTTGGGGGCCGCCGCCCAGTTGGCGTCGCGCGGCTTGGTGATGTAGAACCACCCTGATTGCCACCCCTTTACAGTCTCCACGAAGGAGCCGTCAAGCCATTTGACGTTGGGCATCTTGACGACCATGGCTCCTCCACACTTCGACTGTTGGCCGCTCATGATCTTCGGCTTCACGCAGAAGATCTTCAACCACAGGCCGAAGTGAGGCTTGATGCGGAGGAAGGCCTCACACACGACGATGAACGCCGAGATGTTGAGGATGAAATTTGGGCCCAGATCGTGAAAATCTATCCCGTAGTAGTACATGAGCCCGCGGACAAACGGGTGGTGTGGAAATCCTAGTCCGCGGATGAAATGAGGGAGAATACTACTCTCTCCCGAGACTTCGGAGTAGGGTTAACATGTCCCTCTGTTGGAAGCCAGTGTGCGATATTCTCGGCCAGGTATCCGGCCTCCCGAAGCTCGGTGATGTTCTCCTCTGTGACAGAGGAGGCCATCCACTTGCCTCCCGCTCCGGCAGCAACAGCTGCACTACCAGTCGCACCGGCACGGGCACCAGCAACGGCTGAGGGAGTCATGGATAAGGGGGTATCCGGACGGCCAGAATATATACTTTGGCTGGACTGTTGGACTATGAAGATACAAGACAGAAGACTTCATCCCGTGTCCGGATGGAACTCTCCTTGGCATGGAAGGCAAGCTTGGCAATTCAGATGTAGATCTCCTTCTCTGTAAACCGACTCTGTGTAACCCTATCCCCCTCCGGTGTCTATATAAATCGGAGGGTTTAGTCCGTAGGACAACAACAATCATACCATAGGCTAACTTCTAGGGTTTAGCCTCTCTGATCTCGTGGTAGATCAACTCTTGTAATACTCATATCATCAAGATCAATCAAGCAGGAAGTAGGGTATTACCTCCATCAAGAGGGCCCGAACCTGGGTAAACATCGTGTTCCCAGCCTCCTGTTGCCATTAGTCTTAGACACACAGTTCGGGACCCCCTACCCGAGATCCACCGGTTTTGACACCGACAACGGCTTAGGCACCTGCATTAACACTTGCACTTGCATCTGCTCCGGCCCATGCAGTGGCAACCTAACAAGCAGATGCACCGACAACAGACTGGTTGCAGTTCGCACTTCATATACCAAATCCTTACAAAAACCGACATGTCTACCTTCTTGGTAAGCATTGGCCGCCCAAGTGCTTCTTTCTTTTTTCTTTCCTTGTTGTTTCACATGATTCACTGTGTTGATCTAACTCTTTGTTTATGTCTTCTTGTTTGCAAATAGGGAATTCCTAGAGCAACGAGGGAGTCGTTCAACAATCCGGGCGAACATGGCCAAGTTTCTCTTACCATGCGCAGCCTTGGTGTGAATGAACCTGCTCAATATACCGTAAGTACAAAGGATGGTTGCATGACGATTGATGCTAAAGGATGGTCAAGGTTCAAATATAAATCATATCTTGCGGTAGGGGATGATGTCAAAATCGAACTTTCTTGGCAAGGAGAGTTGGTCCAAATCAACTTTGAAATTCTTCAGTAGCAGCACGCAACTGCCGAACTGATCTATCCTCTGAGATATTTTGATGTAATAATCTGGCATGGTGAAACAAGTGTCTTGTGTGTATATGTAGTACGACAGTATTATTTATCACATGGTATATTGTTGATAGAATTGCAACTCTGATTGCTGGTTAGGAACTGTCATTCGATTTCATTCCAATAGTTGTCGTGCTTTATTTAATTTTGCGTATTCGCCTTGCGACAACATCTAAAACTAGCGCCATACCGATCGCTTGCAATATGAAAAGCGCTGAGGTAGAACACATGGGCCCCGAAACATGCAGGCCCACCGGACTGTGGCCCAAAGTCCAGAACCGTGAGCCTATCTGAGTATTATATTCTCAGCTGAACCCCCATAATGCCCGTGTGTTGCACGTAACATCAAGATGCACTTGTATGAGTATTTTATCTTGTGAGAGAAAAGGATGAACGAGGGAAGGCCTTATTTACAAATGTGGACAGGTGTCTGGGTACCTTTTTGCAAAATTGCCATACTTTCCTTCCTATCCGTCATATATAAATCGGACGGCCTATATTGCAGGATGGCAGGCACACCATCATCACCAACTCGTCTATACTATGTTAAAAAACACTTTTTTAATAATTATATATGTTATATATATTCCCCTTGATTTTTCTTATGTATAAAGTTGTGATATAAAATATTTTTATACTTCTTTACAGAGGGAGTATCTCTGCGTCAAAAATATATTTATGTGTAACTAGTTACTCATGTCTTTCTACTTCCTTTCTCTGATATAGGGGCATCCGGCAATGGGGGTCCACATGCCATATGCACAAAATTAGAGTGCACAACTACATGGTAGACACACCCCAGTTGTAGCACCACAGTAATGCCCAATGAGCTGTCAAATCACAAAAAAAAACCACCTTTCCAGCTTTAGCAGTAAGTTGGACAGACAAAGCGGCAATATTTCACTGGGCCTAAATCCCCTTCTCCCTCATCTGCTTGTTCATAGAAAAACCCCTCTCGGCGATTGCATAGGGTTTTCTCATGGAGAACCAGGTACTAATTCTTCATCCATCCCCGATAAATCCTAGTCCCTTGGTCGCGGGTAATCCTAGGATGGCAGTCGCCTCCTTTGATACATTTTCTTCCTACTGAATCTAGTATGTTTCATTTGTAGTCCCCAAAGTGCGAGGACCCTACAAGTTTATGCGCCCTCGGCGAGACACCACACTTGCTTCTTCTTATCCTAACACAGGATTTTAAAACGTGCACAGTATGTTCCTAGCATCCTCTTTTCTATCCGGGAGGGTGGGAAATCTGGATTGCTATATTTGGATAAAAGGTACTAGTATGATGGTCAACAGTGACGTGAAGGAGAAAATTATTTCTAGATTTGGATAGGGAATACATTGTGTTCTCATATTATTTTTCCTGTAGTGCATTATTTTCTCTGCCAGAACACATGTACTCAAGATGCTCGGCCTTGCCATAACTGAATACACCAGTTTAACGGTCACAATGAAGATAAGCCATGGATATAAGTTCCGAGTTGGGTTTACGAACCAAGAAGATCGCTGATTTTTTATGGCCGAACTTGGATAAACTTTCTCAAGTGTTACGGACTGAAAGTTAGCGCACGAATGTTGATGGAAATAGCAGAACCTGGTCTCATCTTCACTGCGATCTTCCACCCCGACGCCGTTCTAATAGTTCATCCATGTTAATTTTGTATCCGGTTCTTGCTTGTTGCCTCGATTACTTCTTAATCCACCTACTCTGTATAACTAATCACAATTTAACTTTAGAAGTAGCAACAAATCTCTCATGAAGATGCTACTTGTAACTAATATTTTCTTATAAATGGTGGCACGTGTAGGTTTTTTCAGATTTAAGCAGGCTGCTCGTTTGTTTTGCTGTAAGAACTCGGCTGTTCCTGATGGCACTGAAGTTGACTAGGATGACATCCACAAGTTCCTACACTTTATTGATCGTCTTGAGGTCCTTGTGGGGCATTTCAATGGTGAAAGGCCACGTGGGATATGTGTGCCACTACTGCACTCATTGAACAGGTCCAACTGTGTCGAGAAACTTATGGTACGAGTTGTTTTCTATTATATATGTTGTTCATAAACTATTGCTTATACACAGTTTTACAGTTGTGATGTTCTTGAAACAGAAACTCCCAGTTCTATTGTTCCTATATAGATGCCTGACCATGGTCGGGTCAGACTTGCGCTTGGTCACAACATGATGTTTATGTCGACCTGCTCCATTCCCCTTGGAGGTGAAAAGATACTTATTCATGGGTGGTCTCAAATAATGAAGGCCCGTCCATCTTGGAGAATAGGACAGAAGATTATGCTCCTGCTTTTCCTTGGCTCTAAAGTGAATATCCTGTTTATTGACCACATTGCTAGATGAAGCCGCTTTCAGAAGGTTGTGGATGCGCGGGGTGGCACCTGGGCCTTGTCCTGGGGCTTGGCGGCCTCACCCTTGGTTAACTGTAGGCAAAGTAGCACTGTTCAAGGCGTGCTTTGTACGGTTGAACCTATATAAGTACTCATACTTCTTTCAGTTATGGTTGTTAAGTGCCCCTGATGGTTTCAGTTAAGGTTGCTAAGTACTCCTGCTACTTTTATAGTCTTTCATGTTTCGTCAGTCATGTCTTCCTCCAACCGTCAAAACCAAAGCAGTGCCAGTGGGGCCGCCTACTTCTGCCTCCCACGGCTAGCTGCACCTCAGCGCACGCATTGCCGCCCCACTGTCTCCTAAATCGTTAACACCGACATCCGAGGCCTCGCCGTTGTCCTCCGCGCGCATTGGTGCGCTCACCGCAACGCCGCCCTCTCGTGTTGTCAACATGGTCAACAAACAACAGGAATCGGCAGAAGTCCGTGGAGAGGATGAAAGTAGGGGCCCACCATGTCAATGTATGGAAAAAGAAAATGCTTCCTCCTAGTGGTTTCCTGACATCTGGGACCCACGACATCGTGAGCGTATATAGTCAATAGACAAGAGAACAACACAAGATCGGCTGACACCTGGGACGTAGCTAAGACAGAGCAAGGTTTCAACTGGGTTGTGGCCCGTCTAGCCCAGGCTTATATTTTATGTTCACCATATGACCAACCCAGCTATTCTTTTTCTTTTTGAAAATGAGCCCAATTTATTTTTTCTAAAGAATACCCAATCCAGGCCTACTTATTTTTCTATGCCCTGATGGGCTGCAACGCTTTCAAGACACCTGCAAATCTTGAAAGTAATATGAAATGGGTTATAAATATAAAAACACATGACAATTTGGCAATTACTTTATAGTTTTTGAATTTTTTCATATTTTCAGATTCCTATTCACTAGGCTTTAACCTAATTTAAATATATCTTCAAAGTACTTTAAATCTGGCTCGACATTTCGGTATTAAAAATAGTTTGGAACCCACAGAAATATGCGAAATTTCGTTTAAATTTTTAACCCTGGCCCTGGCCAACAAAAAAATGTACTGCAATAAATTGCATAAGAAGTTGCAATGAGCTATATATAAATTATTAAAAAAATAGGGAATGGTCTGACTTGTGGGCCTATTAAGTTGACGCGTATGTAAGATTTTTTTAGTTATTATATACGTCAACAAACGATTCTAGCAGACGTAATCATTGGATGTCGATCCAACGGCCCTCATGTTTCTCCAATCTCTGATCTTCTTGCTCCAGCTGCCAAATCCGGCGCCGGCGGGACCGCTTGCTCCCGCCTCCCGTGGCCGGCTGTGCTGCCACGCAGGCCTCACCGCCCCCTACAACTCCCACAGCTGGCCAGGGCATCCCTCTACTCACCCACGCCCCATGGTATTCTGTGGCGACGGCAGCCTCACACTGCAGTCGAACCAGTTAACCCTCGTACTCCTTTCCACACGGGCTTCCACTGCCGTGTCTTCCCCGGCTCCACGTCGTCCCTTCCTAGGCCTCGTCATCATCCACCGCCCTGATGCTCTTGGTGCGGCGTGGTCAACATGGTCAAGGAACAACTTCCATTGGAAGAGTACTGTACATGGAGATGCTGACAGCTGGGTCCATGGCGGCCGCAAGGAAGTGCCTCCTTATTACGTGCAAAATAATTATTCCTCCACCTGACAGCAGGGACCCACCGGACGGGCCACCGTATTTCATGAAAAAAATGTTTCCCCTGACTGCTGGGACCCACCAGCTACATCTTCGCATGCAAGGAAGTGCGTCCATATTACGGGCAAAAAAATGATTCGCCCCCCCTGACTGCTGGGACCCACTAGCTACATCTTCGCACGCAAGGAAGTGCCTGACAGTCGGGACCCACATGATCGAAGCATACGTAGCATTGTCATTCTGGTCGCGAACGTGTGCGTACATACTGGTCGATGTAGAGGCGCGCATGTGCCGATGTAGAGGCGTGCACGTGTGATAGTAGACGCGCGCACATAGCATCTACACGTACGTACAGCAGCCAAGGTGCAAGAAAGTAAATATGACACATACGTACATAGGGGTGGGGTCTCAAACGCCTACTCGTGCATACGTATGGCCAGGGCTCGTGTACATGGCTGGGTCGAAACGGAGAAACTGCGTCATCGTCGTGTTCATGGGGAGCCAACCAGCTGGGTCGAAATGGAATGTGTCTTCGTGTTCATCGGGAGGGCTTGTACGGAATAGCCGATGGAAACGAGGCCTAGCGTACCGCGGAATGGAGGAAATGACAGGTGTTCAACTAGCCACGGTCGAAACAGGATCCTGTTCATCGGGAGGGGTATGGCTTAGCACAAAACGGAGGAAACGGACTTCTGTTGGACCTCCTATGGTCAAAACTGGGTCATGTTGATTGGGAGGGGTGTAGCGTACCGCAAAATGGAGGAAACGGACTTGTGTTGGAGCGCTAAGGTCGAAACAGGGGTCCTGTTCATCGGGAGGGGTGTGGCATACCGCAAAATGGGACTCCACAGGATATTGTTCATCTCCACCGTCAACCTCCTCCAGCCTCCACGGGCTACTGTTCATCCACCGTCGATCTCCTCCAGCCTCCACCTACGACTGTTCATCCACGGGCTCCTGTTCATCCAGCCTCCACTGTGCGCTCCTCCACCAGCTACTGTTCAACCAGCCCTCTCGACGGGGTCCTGTTCAACCACCCCTCCATGGGCTACTGTTCATCTAGCCCTCCACCAGCTACTATTCAACCAGCCCTCCACGGGGTCATCCTATTCATCTAGCCCTACATGGGGTCCTGTTCATCCACCCCCAACCGGCTCAATTGGGGTCCTGCTCATCCAGAGGCAACACCACGGGTTCCTGTTCATCCACCCCCCTAACGGGAACTGTTCATCCACCCCCCCCCCAAAAAAACACTCACTATTCATCAAGGGAAGGAGGCATCTGGGTTTGATCGGCTTCAGTTAGCAGCCGTAGTGAAGGAATCACTCTGGTTCAGTAACGTAGCTAGTGCAATCGCTCGGGTTCAGCTAGAGCCCAACACCTCGCACACACGTGCATACGTGTACGAGAGAAACGCGCATCGCTCGGCCCCTGACCACCCACCGTAACCGGGAACTCCCCAAAATTTTCCTCGCCCTCGCTTCTACCACGGTTTTTTCCGTCATGGACGGGACAAAGAGTGTCATGCAGCTGCGTCTCTAGCCCGCCCAGGATGAAAAGCCCATTTTCGGTCATGATTTTTTGTCATAGAAGTAGGATCCCACCACATCTATGATGATAGCGGGTTTTGTCACAATTATCGTCATAGAAGTGTCATAAGTATGACAGAATTTTTTTGTTAGGCCCAAAATGTAATGGATGTGTCTTTTTTTGTAGTGTACAAGCATATGTTCCTCCCTCATAATAATTTTCAGTGGCATCATGAATGAATTCAACAATATAACTATCACATAAAGCATTCTTTTCATGATCCACAAGCATAGAAAATTTATTACACTCCACATAAGCAAATTTCTTCTCATAAATAGTAGTGGGAGCAAACTCAACAAAATAACTATCATGAGAGTGAAAATTAAGATCATGATGACAAGTTTCATGGTTATCATTATTCTTTATAGCATACATGTCATCACCATAATCATCGTAGATAGGAACTTTGTTATCATAGTCAACTGAAACACCATCCAAAATGGTGGATTCATCACTAAATAAAGTCATGACCTCTCCAAATCTACTTTCATCATTGTAATAATCATAAATAGGAGGCATCCTATCATCATAATAATTTATCTCATCAAAACTTGGGGGAGTAAAAATATCATCTTCATCAAACATAGCATCCCCAAGCTTGTAGCTTTGCATATCATTAACATCATGGATGTTCAAAGAACTCATACTAACAACATTGCAATCATGCTCATCATTCATGCTAATCATTTTATTAAATTCTTCTTCTATCAATTGAGCACAATTTTCTGAACCATCATTTTCAAGAAAGATAATATAAAGATGATCAATAATATGATGCAACCTCAATTCCATTTTTTGTAGTTTTCTTTTATAAACCAAACTAGTGATAAAACAAGAAACTACAAGATTCGATTGCAAGATCTAAATATATACCTTCATACACTCACCTCCCCGGCAACAGCGCCGGAAAAGAGCTTGATGTCTACTACGCAAATTTATTCTTGTAGACACGGGTTGGGCCTCCAAGCACAGAGTTTTGTAGGACAGTAGCAATTTTCCCTCAAGTGGATGACCTAAGGTTTATCAATCCATGGGAGGCGTAGGATGAATATAGTCTCTCAAGCAACCCTGCAATCAAATACAAGAAATCTCTTGTGTCCCCAACACACCCAATACAATGGCAAATTTTATAGGTGCACTAGTTCGGCGAAGAGATGATGATAAAAGTGTAGTATGGATAGTAGATATGAGTTTTTGTAGTGCGAACAATTAAAAAACAGCAAGGTAGTAAAGAGTAAAACAGAGCACAAACAGTATTGCAATGATGTAAAATGAGGCCTAGGGTCATACTTTCACTAGTGCAATCTCTCAACAATGCTAACATAGTTGGATCATATAACCATCCCTCAAAGTGCGATGAAGAATCACTCCAAAGTTCCTATCTAGCGGAGAACATAAGATGGAATTGTTTGTAGGGTACGAAACCACCTCAAAAGCTATTCTTTTCGTTCGATCTATTCAAGAGTTCGTACTAAAATAACACAAAACTATTCTTTTCGTTCGATCTATCCTAGAGTTCATACTAAAATAACACCAAAGCAAATACAGATTTATAATATTCAATCCAACACAAAGAACTTCAAAGAGTGCCCCAAGATTTCTGCCAGAGAAACAAAGACAAGAACGTGCATTAACCCCTATGCATAAATTACCCCAATGTCACCTCGTGAATCCGCGAGTTGAGTGCCAAAACATATATCAAGTGAATCAATACGATACCCCATTATCACCATGATTATTCAACTGCAAGACATATATCAAGTGTTCTCAAATCCATAAAAGTATTCAATCCAGTAACAACGAAATCTCAAAGGTAAAAACTCAATTCATGAGACCAAGATAGAGAGGGGAAAACACCATATGATCCAACTATATTAACAAAGCCCGCAATACATCAAGATCGTGATTGTGGGTGTCAAAACCGGCAAATCTCGGGTCGGGGGTCCCAAATTGTGCGTCTAAGGATCAAAGGTAACATGAGGTAGGGGACACGATGTTTATGCAGGTTCGAGCCCTCTTGATGGAGGTAATACCCTACTTCATGCTTGATTGACTTTGATGAGTATATGGGGTTAGAGGTGTTGATATACCTCGAGATCATAGTGGATAAACCCTAGATGTCTAGCCTATATGATTGTGACTGCCTCTACGGACTAAACCCTTTGGTTTATATAGACACCGGAGGGGCCTAGGGTTGTACAGAGTGAGTTTACAGAGAAAGGAAGATACATGATCCGAACGCCAAGCTTGCCATCCACGCAAAGGAGAGTCCCATACGGACACAGGGAAAGGTCTTTGATCTCATATCTTCACGACCCATTAGTCCAGCCCATATCACATAGCCCAGACGCCCGAGGAGCCCCTAATCCAGGACTCACTCAATAGCCCCTGAACCGGGCTTCAATGATGATGTATCCGGCGCACAGGTTGTCTTCGGCATTGCAAGGAGGGTTCCTTCTCCGAATACTCCAAAGCAGTCTTCCGCACATAAGAGCTGTATCCGGCCCTGCTTAACACTTACAACCCTAAGCTATAATGGCAAGAATACTTAAAACAAAATAGGGCACATCCACGGGCAACTTTTTCGGCGAGACGTTATGTTCCGGCCTTGTTATTATTCTCAACCGTTTTATAGCCCCCGCTTCACGCTTCGAGACACGGCCATTGACACGTCTTGTCAAAGTAGAGATCATGTCCCTTTATCGCGGGATTCTCATCCGTGCGAGTTTGGGTAATCCAACTGTGTCGTTCGCATGTCTCCTTGGGAATAGGAGAGGTTTAAGGCTTATGAGGGGGCACTTGATATTCACTACCTTTATAAGAGGATAAGGACCCATCTATTCACCTCACGCCTTCTTCTTCCTCTGCCCATCCGTCCCCGAGCTCTAGCACCCAAGTTCTAATCTTTCCCTTTGCCCAAACATCTTCGGATATGGTTGGATCTGGTTTCCAGGGCAAGTGGATGGCCTCCTATGTAACGGAGAAGGACACCAAGGATCTACGCGAGGTGAGGTACTTGACGGCGGAGATTACAAATAGGCTTCCTACCCCATGGTAGGTCATCCCCATCCCAGAGCCCGGCGAGAGGGTGGTATTTATCCCGCACTTCCTATGAGCACTTGGGTTCGCCCTCCATCCATTCGTCTAAGGTCTCATGTTCTACTACGGGATGGATTTCCACGATCTGGCCCCGAATTCCTTTCTCCTTATCTCGGCGTTCATCGTCATGTGTGAGGCATTTCTTTGCACCCCCCACACTTCGGCTTGTGGCTCATGGTTTTTAACGTGAAGCCGAAGGTGGTCGACGGCCAAAACACCGAGTGCGGCGGCGCCATGGTGAGAAAGCTCAACCATGTTACCTAGACCAAAGGGAAATTTGTGGATACTGTCAAGGTATGGCAGCAGGAGTGGTTCTACATCAGCAAACCCCGCGGCACCAAGTGGGCGGTCGCTCCAGCTTTCATATCCGGACCTCCGCTACGGCTCTCGTCCTGGACCAACAAGGGTCTAGACTTGGGATCCCCTGATGAAGTATTGATGCTTCAAAAGCGTATCAAGAGTATGATAGAAAAGGACATCACCCTTGCTGATGTGATTTAGGTGATGCTTATCCGCCGAGCTCTTCCCTGCCAACGACGGCCTCTCAAAATGTGGGAGTTTAATCCGGAAGGGCGACGGACCCTGCAGCGATTCTTTGGCATGACGCACAAAGGGATTTGGAAGCTGCTCTTCAAGAAGCAGAAGACATGGCCAAGGATGTCTGACGACACCGGCCTCGACTGCAACAATCTAGCATCCCCAGTAAGTATCATATTTCCAAACATTACTTAGCTTGCAATCTTAGGGAAAGGTACTGAAAATTCCATCCCCTAAATAGGGCTGGATAAAGAAGGCGGGACGGATCAAATGTCCGGCCCCGCTCCCCGAAAACCTAGTTGAGCCTCTATTGATGAGGATGCTGGTTCTGGTGCCCTACCAGGCGCCGATGAAGAAGGACAAGAAGAAGAAGAGAAAGGAGGCCAAAGGTGGTGTCCATCACGAAGATACTTCGGGTGCTATGTTCGGAGGAACCGAGGCTCCTTCCTCGCATGAGGGAGACAAAGACGAGGTGGAGGAGGAGAACGAAGAAGAAGAGAACCCTCCCCTCAAAGGGAAAAAGAGGGCAGCCTTCGTAGATCCGAGGAGGGGCGTCCAAGAGGGGAAAGATAACCGCTCGGATGACTCGAATTCGTACACCTAAGTTGTCCCCAAGCACCGCCCCCGAGCCAAGCCCCTTGCCGAATCGTAAGTACCTTAGGATGCCTTACATACATCCAATCTTTTATAAATTGTAAGAATAATATCAAATCATGTGTTTCAGTCCGGCCTGTGATATCCCTCAAGAATCAGCATCATCGGGGGATCTTCCGCCGAAGATGATGGGTAGCGAGACGCCTCCACAAGCTTCCCCGCCTCCTAGGACGGACGACACCAAGGTGTCGTCCCAATGGATCTCCGGGCTTCGGAGAAGTGCGGGAGAGGATCAAGACGGTGCCAGAGGATAACGCCTTGGCTGCCGAGAACAAGAGGGGCGCAACACTCATGGAGACCGGCAACGGGGGTCTTGGATCATTCGACCCCTGGCCGGATACTGTTCCAGAAATACGAACGGCTCCGGAGTCGAATCAGTAGCCCCCTCCGAGGGAGGGGAAAGGGGCTAGTCCGGCGGCGACGTCTACTAATGCAGAGGCACCGAACATGATGATGGACGCTCTGAAAGTGTGTCTGTCTTGGAGGAGCATCGTACCTTGATTGGTACGATGGTTGAGAAGATCCTGTCCGCTAAAAGTGGGCTGAATGAAGCCATCACGAGTCTACTAACAGGCTTCGAGGTATGCGATGTAATGTCTTTAGCCTCTTTCCATGTGAAAAATATGCCTGTATATAGATAGTATCCCCTGAGACTTTGTCCGGCCCATGAAGATGGTTGAACAGAGGATCTGTAGACATCCGCAGGAAATAACATACTTATCTTTTTGGTAAAAAAACAGGCTTCATTGTTAGCGGCGACCGCTCAGGCCACCAAAGTTTCCGAAGTAGAGCGGAAACTGCGGCTAGCCGATGAGAACAATATCCTTATTAACAAGCGGCTCGACGAGGCGCAAGGTATGTTTCAAGTAAGCCGTACATGATTGTATTAATTTGCAAGCGCTAAGTTGAAGCTTACACGCTGCTATATGCATAATTGTAGATGGAGCTGCTGAGGTCGAGACCCTCAGGGGTAACCTGGCCCGGGCGAAGGAACAGGCAAGGGTGAGAAATGCCGCCATTGATAAAGCGGCTGCAGATTTAAAGGCCGAACAGGCTACCTAGCGCCAGTTCGAGGAGCGGGTATCCAGCAAGAGCTCAAGGAAGCCACTCGTAGGTGCAAGTTCCTCGAGGAGGAGAATAAAGCTAAGGCGGCCGAACTCGCCAAGGCCCTACAAGAGGCCCAAGATGTGAGGTCTGAATCCCGAGCGGCTTGCGAGGAGATCGGACAGGCCAGATAGATAGCGGCTGGTAAGCCCTTTCTTTTACAGTCTAAGTTTGGCGATCAGAGGTATGCCTTGCTTAATCGACTATGGAGTTCTCCAGACGCGTTTGCGGATCTACCGAAGAGTGCCGCCGATGCCGCAAAATTCTTCCGAGCACAGGAGGGGCATGCGACGGAGAAGTCGTTCAGGTCGCAGTTTGCGACGCAGGAGCGCTCGGTGCTGTTGAACGGCCAAATAGCGTAGTGGGACCAGCTGCATAAGATGTCAGGAGCGGCCATGAAGTATGTCGTAGTCCAGCTGTGGCTAGACAAACCCATTCCGAGAAACTATTTTGGCCTAGTGCACCGACTCGTCGATGCCTTGCCTTGCATTGAGGCAATCAAGTGGTCAGTGTGCATAGAAGGTGCACGGATGGCCTTCGCCCGTGTTAATATGCACTGAGCAAAGATGAAGGCCTCGGTTATCGCAGTTGAGGGTCCTCGCAGAGGCAAGGACCCCACACGCCGGAGCGCTACTTAGAAGACGTCCTAGAGGGCGCTCGCTTGATAGAGGGTCAATGCTCAAAGGACATTATATTCGAATGAATGTATCCGAACAACCCGGATGTGTTTATTATGTATATTAAGGCTTTTGCGATATATTTGTGCCATTGTCTCAAAATTTGTTCCTCCTGTGCGGCCGTTTTTGTATTCCTGAGAGTTTTCCAGTCATCGGCTTCGGCCCCCACGTAGATACTACGGGGGTGTTCGGAATGGCACATGAGCACACTTGACCCAATGTCTTGGTCCGTAAAGGAGGTGTCAGTGCGGCGAACCAGGAAATCGGACTATATGGCTTTACCACTATCACTTAGCCATAGGATTTTGACGATGGGGCTACAAGATAGCCCCTGGTATGTACGCAGCTATCCGGGTGCGGATGCACTGACCGGAAAAAAACAGTCCTTCTTAGAATACGGAAAAAATCGCTAAAGATTTACGAATGGCTCACCAGCTCTCATCACATTATGACAGTCAGTTTTCGGCTTTCCCTACTAAGGAGCTTGACCGGACGAACCAAAAACACAATCGCAGTAGTTCTCCCTTTACTACCCTAGCAGAACAAACGGAACATAAGATAGTAAACACAGGAGCCGGGCAACCCAACTATTGACCAAAGACATGATTCGGAGCCGATGCATATAATGCCAAGTTCGGGACGCTGAAGTGTGCTATAAAGCTATTCAGGCTTTTTGTTTGACGACATATATGTGGCCACATAGAGCCCCTGGCAATGGGTGTCGAGGTGTGTGAGTGAAACAACTAGGGAAACAGAATAGTGTTTTATGAATAAGGTCAATACCGAAAAAATTGTCCTCACTATAATCTGATTGATACGTCAAAACGTGATCTTACAGAGGGCACCATAAGTACCAAAGCCATTTTACATGTCGGGGGTCTAAGAATAAGGAGAAGAGCTCGATACAGGTCCTTTGAATAAGGTTTGGTATAAAGAATCCTTTGGACATCCTGCCGCACGTCTGTGCCGCTTTCGCTTTGGAGAGAGAGGTTCCTTGAGAGGAATGGTCTTTGGCTGTCCGTACGAGACTCGCTCGAAAAAGAGTCCTTGTAAGTCCATAGGGTATATAGGTTTGAATGCACCTATGGTAGAAGAGAAAAAATAATTGAAGAAAAACGTGGAGGGCCATATAGGGTCAAACTGTACTATAGACATGTCCAAATTGTGCCTCCGTTGACAGTGAAAAAATACCATTGGGAACATTTTGGAGTCGGTTTACTTACTGTACCACATACCTATTCCTTTTCAGAATCTGAAACATTCTAGAAAGTATCCCTTATGTACTCCTCCGGTGTTATGGTATAAATAATATTGGTCTCAACATTTATGGGAGTACCTGAGATATAATGTTTGATTCTTTGACCGTTTACCACATTCGGATTTGTGCCTTCAGTGTTGTTGATTTTGATGGCACCGGAATGATAGACCTCCTCGATAATGTAAGGACCTTCCCATTTAGAGAGAAGCTTTCCTGCAAAAAAAATTAACGAGAGTTGTATAGCAAAACATGATCACCTACATTAAACTCATGCTTTTGTATCCTTTTGTCATGCCATCTTCTAACCTTTTCTTTAAACATCTTGGCATTATCATAGGCTTGGGTTCTCCATTCATCAAGCAAGCTAATGTCAAATAACCTCTTCTCACAGGCAAGATTGAAATCATAGTTGAGCTCTTTGATTGCCCAATACGCTTTATGTTCTAGTTCAAGAGGTAAGTGACATGTTTTTCCATGAACCATTTTATACGGAGACTGTCACATCCCTAGTTCTGGTATGCAGTAGGCTAGCCCTTCATGTGTGCATCATGTTTAACTTGCATTTAAACTTGAAATGGGGATTGACAAACCCTAGCACCAAAATTAAATCAAATAGGGTCAACCATAAAATCTTTTCAATAAACCCAAAATGTCCCTAAGAAAAGTTCATGATTTCTGGTTAAGGTGGAAACCTCTGCCAAAAATGATGAAAATATTTTTAGATCATTTTTGGATTTTTGAATTAACTCTTATTGTATTTGAATTAGGGCATTTAAATCCTATAAATAATTTTAAATGCTCTAATAGTTCTGAAACTGCTTGAGGGCTGTTGGGAATAATTTCACAAGTGCCCACAGTTATTTTCAGCATTTTATCAAATGGTTTAGTACTTTACTAAATCAAAACAAAACAGAATAAATAGAAAACAGAAATAAGAGAGAGAGAGAGAGAGAGAATAACTTACCTGACGCCACCAACCGGCCCAGCACTGTAGCTGGACGGCCCAGTCCACCACCGCCTCCTCCCTGTCGCCTTCCTCCCCGCGCCAGTAGGCAGAGGCGTGTCGCCTGCGCGGGCACCCGCGGCCACCTCCTGCTTCCACCTCCTCCTGCCTTCCTGCTCGCTTCCTCGACCACCTGGAGACGCCACGCAGCCCCCCTGGCCCCCTCTCACTTTCTCGAATGCTCTCCCCTCCTCTGCTCTCTCCCTGCACGTGCCCGAGCGGAGCTCGTTGTCGCCGACGCCATTTGCCACAGCCACCGTGCTTCCCTCGCCTCGCCAACGCGCCAAGACACCCCGCCTCGTCCCCCTCTTCCTCCTCACCAAGATGGAAGGTGCCGGAAGCCCTGGATGCCGCCAGCTCCGCCGTCCCCTTCCTCGGGCCGCCGAGATCGTCACCACCATTCCGTCACCTCCAAGCCTCCTCCGAGCACGCCGACCATCCCAACGTCTCCGCGGTGAGCTCACGGATTGAATTCCCCTCTTCCCCGCCTCGATTTCTTGCTGTAGCCGTCGCCCCCTTGAAGACCGAACCGCGCCGCCGCACGAGCTCGTCGCCGGCCACATTCCGGTGACCATTTGGTCCCAGGCATGCGCCCATCGTACTCACTGCATCCCGTAGACGCCGTAGGTGATAATCGCACATCGCCACGGCCATCGTAGCATCGACCCCGAGCTCACCCGAGCTTCGGCGATCGCCAAGGTCGACGTCGGCAACAACTCCGGCCTCCCCAGGCCCAACCGCCACCGCCACTCGATGCGCGAGTTCACCAGCAGTCCGTAGCGCGTCTCCGCCGTCGATTTGGTCGACGGAGGACCAAATCCGAGCCTCGCCGCCGTGTCTGGCCTCGCCGGCGTCGAGTCCCCGGCGAGTTTGACCTATTCGACCCAGGGTTTGACCTCCCTGGGGTCAACACACATGGTCCCCGCCCCTGACTAGATTAGTTTAGGACTAATTACCCCCTGCTGACACTGACAGCGGGCCTAGTGGCTGTTAATTTGATTAGTTATATTTAATTAACCATGTTAGTTAATTGTGTCACTGACGTGTCGACCCCACTGGTCAGGTTTGACCTGGACCGGGTCAGTTGACCTGCTGACGTCACACCTACGTCATGCTGATGCAATTAATCTTTTTCTGGAATAAAGATAATCCAGGAAATTCCAGAAAATGTTATAAACTTCTAAAAATCGTATAAATTCAATCATAACTCAGAATGAAATAATTTATATATGAAAAATGATCAGAAAAATCCAATCTATCCATCTGTACCATTTTCATGCATGTTAGAACGACTTACGACTACTGTTTAGGACAATTCAATTAAATGGCATTTAAGAAATCACATATGGAGTTTGAATTCGAACCTAGTGTTCAAACCAAATCCATTTAACTTGTTGTTAGTTGCATTAGCTCAATCAACAGCATATTTCCATGTCACATTCATGCATCATATTGCTGCATTGCATTGATTGTGTTCTTCCTTGTTTGTCGGTATTTGTCCCCTCTCAGTAGACGACGTTCCGACAATGAGTTCGATGACACCGATGAAGAGCTATACTATCTTCAGAAGTGCGAGGCAAGCAAAACCCCCTTTTTCATTCCGATGCAATCCCACTCTCTCGCTCCTGCTCTCTTTTACTGCATTAGGACAACAACGATTCATCTGTTACTTGCTGCGATAGCTGAACCCCTTTATCCTCTGCATGACATGTCATTGCCACAGTAAATAGATGAAACCCACTAGCATGAGTAGGAGTTGTTTGAGCCCTGATGTGCCTACTCATTCATGCTTGTTTGTCATGCCTGCTACTGCTTAGAGTTGGGTCAGGTATGATTCATCGAGGATGAATCGGAGGTGTGTGAACATGTCCTATTGTTGAGAGCTAAGTGTGTGAACACGATTTGGTAAAGGTAGCGGTGAGAGGCCATGTAGGAGTACATGGTGGGTTGTCTCATTGAAACCGTCCTCAGGAACTGAGTTCTGTGTTTGTGATCCATGAACAGCTACTACCACACATTGGGATCCTTAATTGACTCTCTCGACTTATTAATCAACTCGATCTCTGTCCAGGAGTTGCAACTAGTTTCTGGTGTTTGTAGGTAGTGTTAGTAGTCTACCAAGTGGCACCCGGTACAGGTGGGCTTGGGACAGACTAGGAACAGTGGCACGGTGTACCAAGTGGCACCCGGATGGTGGGCTTGGGAACCCTGCTCATATCGTTTGGGGTCGTGAGCGACACCCCGGCCGGATCTCCTTGCGGATGGAACCCGAATAGGCGATAAACCTGGACGATAGACTTGTGTAGTTAGTCAGGTCGTGGCCGACACCCTCGCCAGGCTTCCGCTTGAAGGTTGCCGAGATACATGACGTGTACATGGCGGTAAGTGGCGAGAGCGTGTGTGAAGAAGTACACACCTGCAGGGTTAACATTATCTATTCGAATAGCCTTGTCCGCGGTAAAGGACTTCTGGGTTGCCTGTACAGTTCATAGACAACTGAAAGTGGATACTCTAAAATGCGGAAGATAAGCGTGAGTGCTATGGATGGCGTTCTCATAGGGAGACGGGAGCGGATCCATAGTGGTGTATTGATATGGTGAATATGTGGACTCGTGTGCGCCACCTCAAAAGAGTTACTTGCAGTCGTAGTACAGGATAGCCACCGAGTCAAAGCTGGCTTGCTGCAGTTAAACCCCACCATCCCTTTGTTGATAATGATGCGTATGTAGTTAGTTCTGATGTAAGTCTTGCTGGGTACATTTGTACTCATGTTGCTTAATTTATGTTTTTGCAGAGAGATTTCAGTCTCGCTAGTAGTTCCACGTGGACTTCGACCTTTAGCTTGTTACCTCAGCTACGATCTTGTGCCCTCGGCAGGATCTGATAGACAGTCAGGCTTCTCAGCCTTTTTCATTTGTAGATGTCTGTACCCAGACATGTTAAGCTTCCGTTTGTGCTTTGACTTGTATGCTCTGAATGCTGGGTCGAGAGCCCATGTTTGTAATATCTCGCTCCTCGGAGCCTATTGAATAAAATACTTGAGTTGTAGAGTCATGTTGTGATGCCATGTTGTATTTGCACATATCGAGCATATTCTGTGTATGTTATTGTAATGCTTGGTATGTGTGGGATCTGACTATCTAGTTGTTTATCCTTAGTAGCCTCTCTTACCGGGAAATGTCTCCTAGTGCTTCCACTGAGCCATGGTAGCTTGCTACTGCTCCGGAACACTTAGGCTGGCCGGCATGTGTCCTTCGTTCCTGTGTCTGTCCCTTCGGGGAAATGTCACGCGATGAATACCGGAGTCCTGTTAGCCCGCTACAGCCCAGTTCACCGGAGTCCTGCTAGCCCAGTGCTACAGCCTGGATTCACCCGCTGATGACCGACACGTTCGATGCTGGGTCATGTATGCCTGTCCCTGTAAGTTAGTGCCACTTTGGGTTCACGACTAGCCATGTCAGCCCGGGTTCTTTGTCATATGGATGCTAGCGACACTATCATATACGTGAGCCAAAAGGCGCAAACATTCCCGGGCCAGGTAAGGTGGCACCCGTGGGAATACCGTGCGTGAGGCCGCAAAGTGATATGATGTGTTAAAGCTAGATCGGTGTGACTTAGGATCGGGGTCCTGACAGAGACATACCCTTAGGGTTCTTATAAACAGTTCTATAAGACCATAATGCATCATCAAGTTTCTAAGACCAATTCTTCCTAGATCTATTAACAGTATTTTGCAAAATCAATTTAATCTCTCTATTGCTCAATTTTACTTGACCACTAGACTGAGGATGATATGGAGATGCAATTCTATGGTAAACATCATATTTATAAAGCATTTTATGGAAAGCACCACGGATAAAATGTGAACCACCATCAGTCATTAAATATCTAGGGACTCCAAACCTCAGAAAAATAACTTCTTTAAGCATCTTAATAGAAGTTTTATGATCAGCACTACTAGTTGGAATAGCTTCTACCCACTTAGTAACGTAATCAACTGCAACTAAAATATGTGTATACCCATTAGAGTAAGGAAAAGGTCCCATATAATCAAAGCCTCAAACATCAAATGGTTCAATAACAGGTGAATAACTCATAGGCATTTCCTAATGTCTACTAATATTACCAATTCTTTGGCATTCATCATAAGACAAGACAAACTTACGAGCATCCTTGAAGAGAGTAGGCCAATAAAAACCAGATTGCAATACCTTATGTGCAATTCTATATCTAGCGTGGTGTCCTTCATAAGACTCGGAGTGTTACTTGCGTAGGATCTGTTCTTGTTCATGCTTAGGTACACAAGGTCTAATAACACCATCTACTCATTCTTTATAAACGTTTGGGTCATCCCAAAAGTAATGTCTTAAATAATAGAAAAGCTTTTTATTTTGCTGGTATGTGAAACTAGGTGGTATAAATTTAGCAACAATGTAATTTGCATAATTTGCATACCATGGAGTATTACGAGAAGCATTTATGACAGCTAATTGCTCATCAGGAAAACTACCATCAATAGGCAGTGGGTCATCAAGAACATTTTCTAACCTAGACAAGTTGTCTCAACGGGGTTCTCATCTCCCTTTCTGTCAATAATATGCAAATCAAATTCTTGTAACAAGAGAACCCATCTAATAAGTCTAGGTTTAGCATCTTTATTTTCCATAAGATATTTAATAGCAGCATGATCAGTGTGAACAGTTACTTTATCACAAGCAAATACAACTTCTAAAAACTCTTTTTCAATAGTAGCATAATTTCTTTGGGCACTGTCTAGAGTTTTACTAGCATAATGAATAACATTCACTTTCTTATGGACTCTTTGTCCTAGAACAGCACCAACAGCATAATCACTAGCATCACACATAATTTCAAAGGGTAAATTCCAATCATGTGGTTGAACAATAGGTGCAGAAATCAAGGCTTTCTTAAGTATTTCAAATGCTTCTACACAACAATCATCAAAAACAAAAGGAACATCTTTTTGTAAGAGATTAGTGAGAGGCCTAGAAATTTTAGAGAAGTCTTTAATAAACCTCCTATAGAAACCAGCGTGACCAAGGAAACTTCTTATACCTTTGATATCTTTAGGACACGTCATCTTTTCAATAACATCTACTTTAGCTTTGTCAACTTCGATACCTCTTTCAGAAATTTTATGCCCCAAGACAATACCTTCATTAACCATAAAGCGACACTTCTCCCAATTCAAGACAAGATTAGTTTCTTCACATCTCGACAAAACTCGATCAAGGTTGCTTAAGCAATCATCAAAAGAAGTTCTGTCAATAGAGAAATCAACCATGAAAACCTCAACAATCTTTTCACAAAAGTGAGAGAATATAGCAGTCATACATCTTTGAAAGGTAGCGGCTCCATTGCATAAACTAAAAGGCATACATCTATAAGCAAAAGTACCGAAAGGGCAAGTAAAAGTGGTCTTTTCATGATCATCTTTTGACACATGTATATGAGAGAAACCAGAATAACCATCTAAAAAACAAAAATGTGTATGTTTGGATAGTCTTTCTAGCATTTGATCAATAAACGTAGAGGGTAATGATCTTTTCTAGTAGCTTTGTTTAATTTGCAAAAGTCAATTACCATTCTATAACCCAATTCTTTGTGGAATCAATTCATTCTTACCATTAGGAACAACAGTAATACCACCATTCTTAGGGAAACAATGAACATGACTTACCCATCTACTATCAGCAATAGGATAAATTATACCTGCCTCCAGAAGCTTTAGTATTTCATTTCTTACTACTTCTTTCACATTAGGATTTAACCGTCGCTGATGATCAACAACTGGTTTAGCATCATGCTCCAAATTAATTTTGTGCTGACATAGAGTGGGACTAGTGCCCTTAAGATCGTCAAGAGTATATCTAGTAGTGGTACGGTGCTTCTTTAGAGTTTTCAATAATTTCTTTTCTTCATGCTCTCAAAGGTTAGCACTAATAATAATAGGATACATCTTGTTTTCATCAAGGTAAGCATATTTCAAAGTATCAGGTAATTGTTTAAGCTCAAACACGGGATCACCCTTGGGTGGAGGAGGATCCCCAAGGATTTCAACAGGCAAATTGTGTTTCAAAATAGGTCCTTGATTAAATAATATTTCATCTATTTCCCTTCTTTCATTCATAAACATATCATTTTCATGGTCTAGCAAATATTGTTCTAAGGGATCAGTAGGAGGCATGGCAATAGAAGCAAGACCAGTAATTTCATCCTTACTAGGCAATTCTTTATCATGGGGTTCTCTATGAAATTTAGAGAAATTATAATCATGAGACATATTACCTAAACCAACAGTAACAATATCTTTCTCGCATTCGATCTTAGCATTAATAGTATTCAAGAAAGGTCTACCAAATATGATTGGACAAAAATCATCTTATAGGGAAGCAAGAACAAGAAAATCAGTAGGGTATTTTATTTTCCCACACAAGACTTCAACATCTCTAACAATCCCAATTGGTGATATAGTATCTCTATTAGCAAGCTTAATAGTAACATCAATATCTTCTATCTCGGTAGGTGCAATATCATTCATAATTTCTTCATATAAGGTATAAGGAATTGCACTCACACTAGCACTCACATCACATAAGCCATGATAACAATGATCTCCTATTTTAACAGAAACAACAGGCATGCCAACAACAGGTCTATGTTTATCTTTAATATCGGTAGCAAGTCTATCAGCTTCATCACAGAAATAAATAACCTTCCCATCAATATTATCGACCAAGAGATCTTTAACCATAGCAATATTAGGTTCAACTTTAATTTGCCCAGAGGGTGTATATGTTCTACTATAACTCTTACGAACCACAATTGAAGCTTTAGCATTATCCTTTATTATAACAAGAAAAGGTGGTTTCTCAATATAAGAAGTAGGAACAATAGGATCAACATTATAAGTAAGAGTTTCTTCAACTTTAATAGGTTGTACTACTTTCAGTTCAATGGGGGGATGATATTTAAACCACATATCCTTAGGGAGATCAACATGAGTAGCAAATGATTCACAGAAAGAAGCTACTATCTCAGAGTCAAGTCCATATTTAGTGCTAAAATCACGAAAATAATAGATATCCATAAAAGATTTAACACAATCAAACTCAAGGTTTATACCTGACTCATTACCTCGTCGAGTTCCCAATCTTCACAGTTGCATTTAACTTTCTCCAATAAATCCCATTTGAATCCAATATCTTTCTTCATAAAATAACCAGTACAAGAAGTATCGAGCATGGATCGATCATTATGAGAAAGCCGAGCATAAAAAATCTGAATAATAATTTCTCTTGAGAGCTCATGATTGGGGCATGAATGTAACATTGACTTAAGCCTCCCCAAGCTTGAGCGATACTTTATCCTTCACGAGGCCAAAAATTATATATATAGTTCTGATCACGATGAACAAGATGCATAGGATAAAACTTCTGATGAAATTCCAATTTCAATCGGTTGTAGTTCCATGATCCAATATCATCACAGAGCCTAAACCATGTCAATGCCTTTCCCTTCAAACATAAAGGGAAGACCTTCTTCTTGACAACATCCTCGGGCAAACCTGCAAGCTTAAATAATCCACAAACTTCATCCACATACATTAGGTTATCGGGGTGTACTGTTCCATCTCCTGCATAAGGATTAGCTAGTAGTTTCTCTATCATACCTAGAGGAATTTCATAATAAATATTTTCAATAGGTGCTTAGTTTGAGGAGAAACTCTTTGCTCTTCCGGTCGAGGTGAAGATACCCCAAACAAGCCCCTCAAAGGATTGTTTTCCATACTAACAAGTGACAGTAAATTTTAGCACACTATATAAATGTTTCCTTACCAAATTCCACTTACCAAAGGCGCTTAACTCCCCGGGAATAGCACCAGAAAAGAGTCTTGATGAGCCACAAGTATAGGGGATATATCTTAGTCCTTTCGATAAGTAAGAGTGTCAAACCCAACGAGAAGCAAAAGGAAATGACAAGCGATTTTCGGCAAGGTATTCTCTGCTAGCACTGAAATTGTCGGTAACAGATATTTCTGTGATAAGATAATCTGTAACGGGTAACAAGTAACAAAAGTAACTAAGGTGCAGAAAGGTGGCCCAATCCTTTTTGTAGCAAAGGACAAGCATGGACGAACTCTTATATAAAGCAAAGCGCTCCCGAGGACACATGGGAATTGTTGTCATGTTAGTTTTCATCATGCTCATATGATTCACATTCGTTACTTCCACTAGTAGAAAAAGGGCCTAATGTGGAACACATGAGTCCCGGTTTGTAGTTGGACTGGCACTAATGTGACCATTAGTGCCGATTCCAATGGCTAAGCGGGCGGCGCTTATTAGTACCGGTTTCGGGCTAACCTATAGTACTGGTTCGTGCCACAAACCGCTACTAAAGAGGTGGTGGCAAGCTAGTGTCAGGCTGCGGCCCCACCATGACCTCTAGTACCAAATCATGCCATGAACCGGGACTAGAAGTTCACCTTTAGTCCTGGTTCGTTTAACAAACCGGTACTAAAGGTCTTCCTATATAAACCCCTTCATCCAGCCCAAGCACTATGTTCTTCCCCTTTCCTCTCCTCTATTTTCTTCCTCTTCCTTTTGAGCTCACACTCCATTTTTGCCAAAATTTGTGAAGATTTGAAGGCACCCCATCCATCCAAGTGATCACAAAGGTTAGCAACTTTGTCCTTTCATCTCTCATTGCTAGATTAGCTCTTGCAATGCTCTATAAGTATAGTGATTTGTGGGTTTTATTTTAGGAGGAATTATATGTGGTAGTATTTGATTTATATGCAATTTGAGGTCAAAATAACTCTTAGTTTGCATATGTAGAAAGGTGTGGTTTACTAGTGCCTTCCTGTCTCCATCCTAACCACCGATGATTGCCCGCATCGTCCCGTCGCTGGCTCCATGTTGTGGTAACCCTCTTGTTCTTATCTTTTTAATATAAGAAAAAATCATGTTTGTGTGATTTAGATATATAGTTACTTGTATAATTATCTTACCCGTACGTTGTTTGTTATACATAGTGCCATGGTTTTGATATCTGTCCCCGTCGGCCCTCGTCCGGGTTATGATTCGGATGTGGTATATTCTCTTTTGTAACTATTTGTTGTATTTCGTGTTTATGACAAATTATGCCCATCAAGTTGACATAGATATTTTTATCTAGGAGGTATGTGAACCGGAAATTCCAACCAACCCTATTGTCGAGAGGTTAAATTTAGTTGAAAAAGAAAACGAGTATACGAAAGAAAAATTGAAAAGAATTGACGGGGAGAAGATGGAATTGGAGTTGCATGTTGTCGATGTCGTCGCTGATCACAAGATCAAGATGGAGAAAATGCGCTTGAAGATTAGAAAGATTAGCAAATATGCCATCGATAGTGAGGCTTGGTATCATTATGCTATTGGATCAATTGTTACCTTAGTTGTGATCTTGATCGCAGTTGTTGTTGCATTTAAATGCTTTAGCTAGACAGTTATTTGTATATTGTTTTATGAGAATAAGTGTTGTATGAACTTGTGTTAATTTGGTCTGTGTTGTGTAAATGAATATAAGCCAGCAATGGATGTACGATGACTGATGCTCTCCCCAGTTCATTAATGGTGTGCATACTTTTCTGCTTGCGGCTGAGGCAAACAAGCGGGCGGATGGTTTTATGCCTTGTCCATGTGCTGGCTGTAAGAATGATCTGAATTACTCTAAGTCAAGAATCATTCACATCCACCTGTTTGAGTCTGGTTTCATGCCCCACTATAATATTTGGACCAAGCACGGAGAAAGAGGGGTTATGATGGAAGACAATGAAGAAAAAGAGGACAACGACAGCTATCCTGGCCATGGGTTCCCTGAATACGATGGTACAACAATGGGGGAATAAGATGAGTTGGCAATGCGGGAAGAAGCTGAAGAAGAGGCATCAGATGAGCCCGCTGATGATCTAGGTCGGGCCATTGTTGATGCAAAGAGAAACTGCGCAAGTGAAAAGGAGAAGAAGAAGTTGCAGCGCATGTTAGAGGATCACAAGAAATTGTTGTACCCGAATTGTGAAGCTGACAAGAAAAAGCTAGGCACCACACTGGAATTGCTGCAATGGAAGGCAAAGATTGATATATCTAACAAGGGATTTGGAAAGTTGTTGATAATGTTAAAGAAGATGCTTCCAAAGGACAACAAATTTCCTGAGAGTACGTACGAAGCAAAGATCTGCCCTCTAGGCTTAGAGGTGAAGAAGATACACGCATGCCCTAATGACTGCATCCTCTGCCATGGTGAGTATGAGGATTTGAACGCGTGCCCAGTATGTGGTGCATTGTGCTATAAGATTAGACGCGATGACCCTGGTGATGTCGAGGGCGAGCGCCCCAGGAAGAAGATTCCTGCCAAGGTGATGTGGTATGCTCCTATAATACCATAGTTGAAACATTTGTTCCAAAACAAATAGCATGCCAAGTTGATGCGATGGCACAAAGACGGCCGTAAGAAAGACGAGAAGTTGAGAGTACCCGCTGACGGGTCGCAGTGGAGAAAAATCGAGAGAAAGTATTGGGAGGACTTTGCAAGTGACACAAGGAACGTATGGTTTGGTCTAAGCACAGATGGCATTAATCCTTTTGGGGAGCAGAGCAGTAACCATAGCACCTGGCTTGTGACTCTATGTATGTATAACCTTCCTCCTTGGTTGTGCATGAAGCGGAAGTTCATTATGATGCCAGTGCTCATCCAAGGCCCTAAGCAACCCAGCAACGACATTGATGTGTACCTAAGGCCATTAGTTGAAGAACTCTTACAGCTGTGGAATGAAAAAGGTGTACGTGCGTGGGATGAGCACAAACAGGAAGAATTTGACTTACATGTGTTGCTGTTTGTGACCATCAATGATTGGCCTGCTCTCAGTAACCTTTCAGGATAGACAAACAAGGGATACTGCGCATGCACGCACTGTTTGGGTGATACCAACAGTATATATTTGGATAGTTGTAAGAAGAATGTGTACCTGGGACATCGTCGATTTCTTCCGAGCAGGCATCCCGTAAGAAAGAAAGGCAAGCATTTCAAAGGTGAGGAAGATCACTGGACGAAGCCTCGCCACCGTACTAGTGATGATTTACATGATATGGTCAAGGATTTGAAGGTAATGTTTGGAAAGGGTCATGGCGGATAATCTGTTCTGAATGACTCTGATGGACGCGCACCCATGTGGAAGAAGAAACCTATATTTTGGGACCTGCCCTATTGGAAATACCTAGAGGTCCACTCTGCAATCGACGTGATGCATGTTACGAAGAATCTTTGTGTGACCCTGCTTGGCTTCTTGGGTGTGTATGGGAAGAAAAAAGATACACCTGAGGAACAGGAGCACCAGCAACATATGCACGGAAAGGACAACATACATCAGGGTCATGGCAGCTACGCTCTTACCAAAGAAGAGAAGGAAATCTTCTTTGAATGCCTGCTCAGTATGAAGGTACCGTCTGGCTTCTCAACGAATATAAAGGGAATAATAAATATGGCAGAGAAAAAGTTTCAGAACCTAAAGTCTCATGACTGCCATGTGATTATGACACAGCTGCTTCTGGTTGCATTGAGAGGGCTTCTACCGGAAAATGTTCGATTAGCCATTGTGAAGTTGTGTGCATTCCTCAATGCAATCTCTTAGAAGGTAATCGATCCAGAAATAATACCAAGTTTGGAGAATGATTTGGTGCAATCTCTTGTCAGTTTTGATTTGGTGTTCCCATGATCCTTCTTCAATATCATGACGCACGTCCTAGTTCACCTATGCAAAGAGATTGCCGTTCTGGGTCCTGTATTTCTACACAATATGTTCCCCTTTCAGAGGTTCATGGGAGTCTTAAAGAAATATGTTCATAACCGTGCTAGGCCAGAAGTAAGCATATCCAAGGGCCATGAAAATGAGGAGGTCATTGAATTTTGTGTTGACTTTATTCCTGACCTTAAGCCGATTGGTGTTCCTGAATCGCGGCATAAGGGCAGACTAGGTGGAAATTGCACGCTAGGTCCGGATCAAATAATATGTACGGACGGGCATTCTCTCACTGAAGCGCACTACACAGTTCAAAAAAAATCCGCTTTGGTGGCTCCGTATATGGAGGAACACAAGAATATTCTAAGATCCAAATACCCAGGGCAGTCCGAAGACTGGATTACACGTGAACAAACGAGGACTTTTGCCGGTTGGTTGCAGACACGTGCCATGCATGACACCGATATTGAAGATGACCTGTACTTGTTGTCACGGTTACCATCTTCGAATATAATGACTTTCAAAGGGTACGAGATAAATGCGAATACATTTTAAACGACCACCCAAGATAAAAAGATCACCAACAAAAATAGTGGTGTCCGCTTTGATGCAGCAACCAGTAGGGAAAAGCACACATATTATTGTTACATAGAGGAGATATGGGAACTTGACTATGGACGTGATTTGAAGGTCCCTTTGTTTTGGTGCAAATGTGTCAATATGATAGGAGGCGGCGTAAAGGAAGACCTGTAGTACGGAATGACAAAAGTGGATCTGAACAACCTTGCGTACGTAGACAAACCATTCGTCCTAGCCAATGATGTGGCGCAGGTTTTCTATGTGAAGGACATGTCTACCAAGCCGAGAAAAAGATAAGATAAGGAAGCAAATACATCATACGATGAGCCAAAGCGCCACATAGTTCTTTCAGGGAAAAGAAACTTCGTGGGAGTGGATGACAAGATAGACATGTCTGAAGATTATGAAAAGTTTCATCAAATTGCTCCCTTCACAGTGAATATTGACCCGAGCATCAAGTTAAATGATGAAGGTTGTCCATGGTTACAGCGCAAAGGGACACACGCGAAGAAAAAGTTTCACACCCAAAGACAGTAGGGAACCTTTGTAATAGTTAGGGTGCTTATGTGTTTTGCATTTGAAACGTGTACTTTTGTGCTTTGGACAAACGTGTGCCTTTCTGACTTCATTTGCTAATTTTCAGCTCATTTACTAATTTTTTGAGCTAAATGTCCTTGAAATTGAAAAGCACTACAAATGAACTCTAAAAAAGTTGAAAGTTGGCATGGTATCAACATTTCACCCACATGGCATGTGCAAAAAAGTTGAGAGGATTATGGCAAAAACTGGATGCACTTCGTGTACAAAATGGAAAAATCTCTTCTGAAGTATCAGGGTTTTGGACGAAAACTCATCTGTTACAAAGGCAATTCATTTTTTAACTTATTACAACTCCAGACTTTTTGTGCGTTCAGTATGCACCATTCAAAGCCATGTCATCGACTTCAACTCTTTCTGACATCATTTGCTATTTTCATGCATTTACTGATTTTTTTTAGCTAAATGACCCTGAAATCGAAAAGCACTACAAATGAACATTGAAAAGGTTGAAAGTTGGCATGGTATCATCATTTCACTCACATAGCATGTGCAAAAAAGTAGAGAGGGTTACGACAAAAGCTGGATCCACTTCGTGTACAAAATGGACAAACTCTTTTGAAGTATTTAGGTTTCGGATGAAAACTCATCTGTTACAAAGGCATTTCAATATTTTTAACTTATTACAACTCCAGAATTTGCGTTCAGTATGCACCATTCAAAGCCACGTCATCAACTTTCAACCCGTTCTGACATCATTTGCTATTTTTCATGCATTTACTATTTTTTAGCTAAATGACCCTGAAATTGAAAAGCACTACAAATGAACTCTGAAAAGGTTGAAAGTTGGCATGGTATCATCTCACCCACATAGCATGTGCAAAAAAGTAGAGAGGGTTACGGCAAAAACTGGATCCACTTCGTGTACAAAATGGACAATCTCTTTCGAATTATTAGTGTTTCGCACGAAAACTCATCTGTTACAAAGGCATTTCATTTTTTTAAATAAGCTAAGTATTACCAAATTGAATATAATGATAAAACACACTAATATTAAACATAAGAAAAAACAATCACTGAGAAATCTATTTTTAAAGTAAAGTTATTCCCAAACTAGTGATTCACAGTGATGTCTACTACGCAACCTTTTTCTTGTAGACGTTGTTAGGCCTCCAAGTGCTGAGGTTTGTAGGACAATAGAAAATTTCCCTCAAGTGGATGACCTAAGGTTTATGAATCCGTGGGAGGCATAGGATGAATATGGTCTCTCTCAAAACACCAAATAACAAAGAGTCTCTTGTGTCCCCAACACACCCAATACAATGGTAAATTGTATAGGTGCACTAGTTCGGCGAAGAGATGGTGATACCAGTGCAATATGGATGGTAGATATAGGTTTTTGTAATCTTAAAATATAAAAATAGAAAGGTAGAAAGTGGTAAAAGTGAGCGAAAACGGTATTGCAATGCTTCGAAACAAGGCCTAGGGTTCATACTTTCACTAGTGCAAGCTCTCTCAACAATAATAACATAATTGGATCATATAACAATACCTCAACATGCAACAAAGAGTCACTCCGAAGTTACTAATAGCGGAGAACAAACGAAGAGATTATTGTAGGGCACGAAACCACCTCAAAGTTATTCTTTCCGATTGATCCATTGGGTTATTCCTATAAGTGTCACAAACAACCCTAGAGTTCGTAGTAAAATAACACCATAAAACACACATCAACCAAAACCCTAATGTCACCTAGATACTCCAATGACACCACAAGTATCCGCGGGTATGATTGTACGATATGCATCACACAATCTCATATTCATCTATTCGAACCAACACAAAGTACTTCATAAAATGCCCCAAAGTTTCTACCGGAGAGTCAAGAAGAAAACGTGTGCCAACCCCTATTCATAGATTCCCAAGGTCACGGAACCCGCAAGTTGAACACCAAAACATACATCAAGTGAATCAATAGAATACCCCATATTCACCACAGGTATCCCACGCAAGACATACATGAAGTATTCTCAAATCCTTAAAGACTCAATCCAATAAGATAACTTCAAAGGGAAAACTCAATCCTACAAGAAGGTAGAGGGGGAGAAACATCATAAGATCCAACTATAGTAGCAAAGCTTGCGGTACATTAAGATCGTGCCGAATCAAGTACATGAGAGAGAGGGAGATCAAACACATAGCTATTGGTACATACCCTCAGCCCCGACGGTGAACTACTCCCTCCTCGTCATGGAGAGCGCCGGGATGATGAAGATGGCCACCGGTGATGGATCCCCCCTCTGGCAGGGTGCAGGAACAGGGTCCCAATTGGTTTTTTGTGGCTACAGAGGCTTGCAGCGGCGGAACTCCCGATCTAGGTTTATTTTTGGGGGTTTCTGTATGTATAGGAATTTTTGGCATCGGTTTCACGTCAGGGAGGTCTCCGAGTCAGCCACAAGGTAGGGGGCGTGCCCAGGGGGGCAGGGCGCGCCCTCCACCCTCATGGTTGGCCCGGGACTCTTCCGGACCAACTCTTTTGCTTCGGGGGCTTCTTCTGGTCCATAAAAAATCCACAAAAATTGGTAGGTAAATTGGACTCCATTTGGTATTCCTTTTCTATAAAACTCAAAAACAAGGAAAAACATAAACTGGCACTTGGCTCTAGGTTAATAGGTTAGTCCCAAAAATCATATAAAATAGCATATAAATGCATATAAAACATCCAACATGGATAATATAATAGCATGGAGCAATCAAAAATTATAGATACATTGGAGACGTATCACACACAAATTTTAAATAATTCAAATTTAAACTATTCAAATTTGAAAACTACTGACACTAAGAGAAAGTTAGTAATTTTTGGTACCTAAAGAAAAAATATTCACAAAGAAATTCTAAATACAGCAAAAAAACAACTGAGAAATAAATAAAAGAAAATAAATAAAGCAGAAAAGAAAAAAGAATAAAAAAAACCGCCTACTGGGTCACAGCGGCCTGCAAACGACTAGAAACCCAACCTGTAGTTGGGCCATGATACAGGCCCGCTAGCCCAGTAGGACCAATAGGGCAGCACAGATTGTTTAGGCCACAAGGGCCTGCTTAGAGAGGAGCTCGAGAGAGCTACCGCACTGGGGCTTGTAAACCAGTGCGGTCGCCCCTTGGCTAGCGAGGTGGGACTATACTTGCGCACAGCACCTGGGCCAGTGCACCCCCTTTAGTACCGGGTCATGGCTTCAACCGGTACTAAAGGGGGGGTCTTTAGCACTGGTTGCAGCCATGACCCGGTACTAAAGGGGGTCGCTTCCCGCCGCTTAGCCTAGCCAAATTTGACCTTTAGTACCGGGTCATGGCTTCAACTGATGCTAAAGGCCCCTCCTATATATATAGCACTTACAAAATTTTGCAGTTTCATCTCCAGTTCCTCTCCTCTGCTTCGACGTCGCCGTCGCCCCCGTCCCGCGGCGTCGTCATCGTCGTCCCCGTCGCCTCCCTCGTCACGCGCCGTCGTCGTTGTCGTCCCCGTCGCCTCCCTCGTCGCGCGCCATCGTCGTCGCCGTCCCCGTCGCCACCTCGACCAGTCATTGTTGTCATCCCCGCCGTCGCCGCGTCTCGCCGCCTCCCCGTCGCCGCGCCCATCG